>NC_048231.1:49552104-49604631 GCF_002007445.2 Ailuropoda melanoleuca
CGGCCGGGAAGGAAGGGCGGGCGGCGGCGGCCTGGGCTCGGCCGGCGGGGACGGGGCTCAGCGAGGCGTGGCCCTGGGCCGGCCGGGGCCGCTAGCTGGAGGGAGCGTTGCGCTTCGAGGGTGGGGGGACGGCGCGCCCGGCTCCGCGGGCGGCGAGGGATGCCCTGTCTGGCGCCCGAGCTCGGGCTCTGCCGCGTCACCCACCCTCTCATCACCCCCAGGGCGCCTGTGGGCTCGGGGGCCTCTCGGCGTCTGTTCGGGAGGAGAAAGTGGCAGGGCCGAAATGTGAAATAGGCATTTGGGGTGTGCTTGTTTCCTGTGGGGGCCCTCCGCGGACCCCCACCCTTATCTCCCCCCCAGGAAGGAAGAGGCTGGGCGAAGGAAGGTGTGTTTTCTTAGAGTTGCTCGCAAGTATCACTCGGCGGCCAGCTGCAGGGGAGCCTGGTCCCGGTTCTGTCGCCTGGGCTCTGACTGTGTGGAGACTGCAGACCTGTAATTTCCCTTTCGCTCCGAGCAGTTTTTAGATTGCCTCGACACCCCCTGTGATTTGGGGATTACGGGAAGGCTAGAAGGCGTGGCTTTAGCAGGAGTTACTAGGTTTAGAGAGTGTATTTCTTTAATGCAAATGTTCGCGAATCAACCAGACCTCCCTAAATATTACAGTTTTAGATTTTCTTTGGGAAAGGGAAGTTTTAAGTGAGTCGATCTTTTGTTCAAAAAGCAAAAAGGGAAAAAAAACCAAACAACTTTGACATTGTCTCCAGAATAGTGTCAGGAAGGAACTGATATTTAGATAGGAATTTGTTTATTTCGTGTGTGCTTTTCTAAGAATCAGAACATAATTTGGAAATTGTTCTGCTTTGAAATGATAACCATGGTAGAATTTGTGGTGTATTTAGGGGAGAGCCTGCCTGATGCTGAGATTTACTGTGGCTAATACCTAGGTAAGTAATTCAGAGATGGTTGCACTCTGAAATTGCTCTTTTAAATACTGTGTAGTTAATCCCTAGCATTGTCTAATGTGGCTTCCCTTGGCCAAATTAAGCTTAATTTTTAAATTTCTAGGTATTTTGAGTGAAGGGGGAATTTACTCTTCAAAAGGGTTCTCTAAAAAGAGTAATTATTTTTAAAGCAAATGAACCATATGCAAAATTAACTTTTGCTAACTCTGGGCTGTTGTTTTTTTTTTTTAAGTAAAAACTCTCTTACAGGGAACAGTACTAATGTAGTGAAGGACAGCTTTTACATTTCACCTAATGTTTTATGTTATGTCTGCTAGTAAGCTTAAAAGGTTATTCATGGCAGCTATTGATTGCTTGCAAAGTTAGGATTGGAAAGGTGGCTCTGATTGTTATCTCAAACAGGGGCTTCTCATTCCTGTAATTGGGTTCAAGACTTTATAAATAGAAGACACCTCATTCATCAGGTGTTTAGGAATGTGTGGAGGAAGAACTCCTGCCTATTCATTTATTTTCACTTAGGTGCCATGCACTTAAAGGATGAGCTGGAGTGTCAGTTTCCTCATTGACCCTAAAGGAGCGCAGTCTAGAGGGGAAAGCACACCTGTGAAGAACTAACTCAACAAGTGATTTATTCATGAGCCTTAAGACCTCTGTGTACTGAGGATATAGCTCTGCAAAGAATGGTCACAATCTATGCCCTCTAGTGGTTTACAAGCAGTTTTAATATAAGCATGATAATGAAGATATCAGAGGCAGTGTACCACAGTAAGTTAATGGACAACACTCTGAAGCCAGATTGTTTGGTGGCAGTTTTGATATTGTCACTTTGGACAGACTCCTGCAAGTCACTTAACCTCCATATGCTTAAGTTTTGTCATTTGAAGATAGGCATAGTAAGTATTGCCTATTTAGAGTTGCTTAGAGACATAAATGAATGCACATGAAGGCCTTAGAACAGTACTTGGTGAAAGGGCTATTGTGTGGTGGTGGTTATGAGTGAAGAGGAGGGGAAGCTTAAAAAAAGAGAGCAGGAACGTTACACTACAGAATTAATATAATTATAGATGCTGCTAATGCTTGCAGTTAACTTTTTTAAAAAAAGGTGCGTTGTTTGTACATAGCAGAAGGTCGTAAAAGTAAGTAAGCAAAATGATTAGGTGCTGTTAAGTTTGTTTTAGGTTAAAAGTGGTACTTTCCATACTTTATCACGAAACATACTTTGAATTTCAAAGTGAAAGCAAGCCAGTGACACCCGTTTGAATAGGTGTCTCAGCAGAGTGACTTCAGAGTCGGGAAAACCCTTTCTGTTTCTTGAATAATGGGAGGCCGTGCAAAATTACAGGTAGACTTTCATAGGGATTTTAAATTTCTATCGTCACTTTTCCAAAGATGCAGTTTTGATTTGCATTTCAGTTGCTAGATTTCTAAAATAGGTGAGATAGGGCTTATGGTAATCTTACAGTAAGGTTGGATGGGTTAGCCTTCTTACACAGATTATTCTTCGCAACACTCCTGTGAGATGTAGGCTGTAGGATTCGGATATTAGTACATAAATCAGTTGACACACAAGGGACTAAATTATTTTCTCAGGAAATGAAACTCCTTAACTACCAGCCAGAATTTGAAGGTAGGCCTCCTGATTCCAAATATTGTATCGGAAATACTGTCTTTTCTTAAATTGCTCAGTTTATAACATTGAGCAGCCCAGGCCTGTTGTATAGGCAATTTGTTGGAACCCATGCTTAAAATACCCTTGAGGATTAATCTAGCATGCTGCATGTGGTTTGTTTAACGGAGAGGTCATTCGGATGAAGCTTGGGTGTAATACAGCTTATTTAGTCTTTATGTTAACTTTTCTTTCAACTGTAACTAGCATTATGTCAAAGAGTTTTTGGCGCTAAATTACAGCATATGCCATACCGCAGAACTGTTCATATCTGAAGAAGTTTTGGAAATCTTTCACTATATTATTTTTCAGGTTTGAGGGCACTATTGGATTAGAATGAATTAAGGATGGATCCAGAACTAACTGGGTAATAACTGCCTGGACTGTACTTCTTTCAAAGAGTCTGTGGGCCCTCGGACTACTTTTGAAATCTAGTTTTTTTTTTTTTTTTTTAAAGATTTTANTTTTATTTATTTATTCGACAGAGATAGAGACAGCCAGCGAGAGAGGGAACACAAGCAGGGGGAGTGGGAGAGGAAGAAGCAGGCTCATAGCAGAGGAGCCTGATGTGGGGCTCGAACCCATAACGCCGGGATCACGCCCTGAGCCGAAGGCAGACGCTTAACCGCTGTGCCACCCAGGAGCCCCTGAAATCTAGTTTTGATAAGATTCTTTAAGCCCTTGCCACCTTAGGGAAGTAAGGAGTAAAAAATTGGGGCTGTGTGTAGTAGTGGCCAGGGAATCAATTAAAAAACTGTAGGAAGGTGCCCTTGAAAGTCATGATATTTAGAAGTGTTGTTAAATGGGGATTTGGAAGAGTGAGTCATGAGACTTGGTAGGATGTTTTGATTGTCACCAGCAAGACTGGACAGGAAAAACCTTTATTTAGAGATAATATAATTAATATTCTAGAAAAGCATGCTTAAAAATGGTTTTAGTGGTACCCACACGTGCATAGAATCAGTTAATGATGTGTTGGGTAACAATTCTCTACACAAATTTTTTTTTTTTTTTTTTTTTTTTTTTTAAGAAAGTAAAAGGGGGAAAACCCTTTGCAAATATGCATGTCAGCTGTCTGGGCTTGTAGCTGCATGACTTGGAAAAAAAAAAAAACAACATAGGTTTTTGTTTGCTCTTTCCGCCTATGAAAGACAAATAGCCCTTCCTAGGTAAAGTTCATTAGTTTGCCACATTTGTTTGATCACTGGTTTTTTATTTCTGCTCCTTTTGCCTCGGTTCCTCCTCTCATCAAAACAAAGAATGTATATTTTAAACTATTCACTCCTCTGTTTGCCTTATATTTTGGAATTCGGGATTTTTTTTTCCTCTCTTGATGGTTTGCCATCAGTTGCATGATAGGGTGGGCAGTCCCTAGACTAGAATTAGAGTGTTACTTTGCATTTAACTTGGATCTGAAAATAAACCTAATGTCATGTTTTGGGAGGAGGAGGAGGCGGCACACCTATGGAATTTGGGCTAAGGAGGTTAAAGGACCCTTAGTCCTTGTGAGTTCTGAAGAGGGCACTTTGCACCCATCTTCCAGCTGTCAGGTCACCTAAGGTTCCCCTTCTCCAGATCCATCCTTTGATCCTCCTAACTGTTCAGTCAGGTGTTCTTAGCTCTTTACCCCTCTAGACTTGGGAGCAGACTTGTTCTCTGCCCTACTTGGTGTCAGGTTGGTGTTTGAGCATTTACCATGCCGTAATTCTGGAACACATCTCAGTATAGTTTGTTCTTTTTTTTTTTTTTTTTTAAAGATTTTATTTATTTACTTTAGAGAGTGTGTGTACAAGTAGGTGGAGGGGGAGATGGAGAAACAGACTCCCAACTGAGCAGGGAGCCCCACTCAGGGGCTTGAATCCCAGAATCCAGGGATAATGACCTGGGCTGAAGGCAGACTCTTAACTGACCGAGCCACCCAGGCACCCAAATCCCAGTATAGTTCTGTGCAGAGGAAAGCGCACTTGGTTTGTAAACATTAGGTCTGCATTCAGATTCTGGCCTCTGTTGTTTATTCACTTATTATCTTGAGCAAAGTACTTCATTTTTCTCAGCTGTTCTCTGTCCTTAAAATGTTGATGGACTTTTGGAATGATTCCAGTTTTTGACTGTTACGTATAAAGCCCTGGTGAGCATTCAGGTACAAGTCTTTGTGTGGACACATTTGTTCTTTCTCTTGGGTATGTACCTAGGAGTGGAATGGCTATCTCCCTTTTTAAGGAACTGCCAAACTGTTTTCCGAAGTGGTTGTACCATTTTACACTGTCTCCAGCTGTGTGCGAGAGTTCCAGGTGCTCTGTACCCTTGCCGGCATTGGGTGTGGGCAATCTTCATTTTAGCCGTCGTGTTAAGTATGTATGGTGGGTTGGGTTTTGTGGGGGGTTTTTGTAGTTTGAATTTGCATTTCCTTAATAACTAATAATGCTCATATTTTCTTGTGCTCATTTGCCATCTGTATATCTTTGACGAAGCGCCTGTTCAAATCTTTTGCCCATTCTTTAATTGGGTACTTGTTTTCTTATTAAGTTTTGGGAGTTCTTTATATATTCCAGGCACAAGTTCTTTCTCAGGTATGTGATTTGCCAATATTATTTTCTAGTCTGTGACTTGTCTTATCTTTGTTTTAGCTGTCTTTTGAGCAGAAGTTTTGAATTTTGAGGTTCAGTTTATTTTCCCTGCGTTTACTAAGAGCTTTTTTGAAATTAGTGGATGTTGGATTTTGTCACATTCTTTTTCTATATCTATGGTTTTCTTTAGTTTTTCTAATATGAATTATATTGATTTTTTTTTTAAAGTGAATGCCATTAATTTTTTTTTAATGGGAAATTTCAAACTTACAGCAGATGAATCATCATATACCCACTACTTGGCTTCAACTTTCCTTTACCTCCCTCTAACATCTGGGCTTTTTTAGGGAGTAGAGAGGAGGCAGCCAGAGTACTTTAAAGACATCCCAGGTGTCATTTTATTTTAACTATAAATATTTCACAAGGCTTACACTTGAAGTGTGATGCTCTAATCTATGAGCAGAAGGGTATCTAAGGTATAGTAAATAATGAAAGTTTGAATGATTAAATTTGTGTGTGTGTGTGTTTGCTTTTTTAAAGATTTATTTATTTGAGAGAGAGCATGTTTGGGAGGCAGGGGCAGAGGGAAAGAGAGAATCCCGAGCAGGCTCCACACCCATAACAGAGCTGCACACGGGGCTCCATCTCAGGACCCTGGAGATCATGACCTGAGCCAAAATCAAGAGTCAGACCCTCCACCAACCAAGCCACCCAGTCAACCCTAAATGATTCTTTAGACATTTGCCTTGCTGGTTCTACTGCAATAAAGCACATTTGAATAATTACTAAATTCACTTTCATATCGATCACCAGATTAAGAGAAGCAACATCTTGTTTATTTTTATCATGCTAAGCACATTTCACCGTTTTGGGCCAGCCTTTGTGGTAGCAAAAGAACACTGGCGAACACAAGTTGAACTGTATATTTTAAATTGGTCTGCCATATCTAGAGGATCACATAAACTTTAAAACCGTGAGCTGTGCTGTACCTCTAGTGAGCCAGTGATCCCAGAATTGCTGAAATCAAGAGGTAGAGGGCAGGTTATATATTCGTCCTTTAAGCAGAAGAAAGTTTAGGCCCAAGGTCTCCCAGATAAGGGTGGCCAGTTGGCAGAGGCTAAAATACTATTCAGATCTTGTAGGTTTGGGTATTCGTTTCCTAGATATTATCTAACATAGTTCTTTAGTTGCAGAAGAGAGGTGGGAGAAATTTTTGGATTTTATTTTTTTAATTACCATTTATTGTTATACTGTGTGTCAGGCATTGTACTATAACCTTACTTAACAGTATTCCCCGTGAGGTCTGTGGTAACCACAGAATTACAAAAATGGTATCCAATAAGGCTTATCCAATGGTTAAATTATTTGCTCAGTCACCTGACTTGAAAGTGTTAGGTTAATGAACCTCTGTGACACAATCTTTCTTACTTTATTGCCTTTTACTACTGTATTCTTCCTGCCTTCCAATTTTATTTCCCTTACTTTATCACTTGCTTAGGTCATTAACCTCCTGAAGTTCCTGGAGGATATAAAGGTAGTAACATGCTGTAAGTATTTGATGGCTAAAATAATTTTTGTCCTAAGTTCCTGTCTGTCATGGAAATGTTAGGAGCAAAATACACACTTTTTCTTTGTGTTTTAAAGCACTCATGTACGGGAGAGCCAGTTGTTGCAGTAAAAGTGTGTAAGACCATTGATGGGATCTAATATGTATGATCACCTCAAGTGGTCATTCCAAAATCTGAATTTATATTTAAATTTACTATACTGCTTTAAATTTATAGTCACAGACTTGATATAAGTCATTTTTACATTTAAATCTGTTAGTTTTTGGCAGAAATAACCTGAAAACTTCAAATAAATTCCAGACTCCATTTATTAGAGTATTAGAGATTGGTGGTAACTTGGACCTGGATTAGCTCTAATTTTATATTTAGATTACCTATGGAAAAAAGGATTACTAACCAAAGTAATTGGGTTAATAAGACTGTAAGGGAACAAACAACACATCTATAATGTATAGGAGATCCACGCTTGCAAGGGCTTTGGTATGCTGCGAGCTCCTCTGGCAGATACTGTTTAGGAAGCATGATCTTGGTAACTAATTTGACAGCAGGTAAACACACTGATGCCTCTTTTGTTTATATGCATACCCTGGGGAAATGTTTTTATAATATTCATATAGAATGAACTATAGGAAATTATTCTTGCTTAACTTCAGTTAGGAGATTAAACATGCTGTAGGATGGTTTTATATGTCTCAGTAAAAATCATTTCTAAGGATTTCGTAAGCTTTTAGTATTTATATTTAAAGGAAAGCTATCTGATGAACATATTGTCACAAAGTACAAATTGAAACAGCATACCTGTTGCTTGAGGCTATAAGGACTAAGTTATACGGTCCTTCAAATTTGTTGTCTTTATTCATTTTTTCCCCAAGCAGTGACTTAATTGCATTTCTGCTACATTCCTAGACCAGGGATTGGAAAGTTTCAGTGAAGGACCAGACTCTAAATATTTTAGGTTTTTGAGGCCACGTGGTCTCTGCTGCAGCTACTCAGGTCTGCCGGGGTAGGATGGAAACAGCCACAGGCCGTACAGAAATGAATGAGCGTGGCTGTCTGCCAGTAAACTCTAAGTGCAAAAACAGACTGGGGGCCAGTTTTAACTGCTGGCCATGATTTGTTGCCCCTGCACTGTACTGTTAAGTCCGAGGTCTGTAACATTTTTACTCTACCTATAGCAGAGTACCCGTCACACAGTAGACCTTCAGCACATGCTTGCTAGGGTGAGTCTTGGTTTTTCTGGCCAGGCTAAATATGGTCATAAAACCTTACTTGTGTCAAATACTGAAGTAATTTATTTTCAAGGTAAATGTGAAAAATTGATTTAATTGAATTAATTGAAAATTTTTAGACCCACGCATAAGTTGCACAGGTTAACACCTGTGTTAATTCCCAAAACTCTTCTCTTGCCTTCAACTGTTAACATTTTGCCAGTTTGCTCTATTTTTTCTATTCATTTACACACACACACACAATGTAATAAATACATTGTTCTAAATCTTATTTGCATCTTTTGAGAATAAATTTAGAAATCAGGCCCTTTAGCCTGGATCTCCTAAGAGCAAGGCCATTCTCTCATAATCAGCAATCAGATTCAGAAAACGTAACATTGATATAATTCAAATATGTAAGAAGTAGTCCATTTTCAAATTTCACCAATTTTTTTTTCAAGATTTTACTTATTTATTTGACAGACAGCCAGCGAGAGAGGGAACAGAAGCACGGGGGGTGGGAGAGGAAGAAGCAGGCTCCCAGCGGAGGAGCCTGATGTGGGGCTCGATCCCAGAGCAGGGGATCACACTCTGAGCCCAAGGCAGATGCTTAACAGCTGCCCCACCCAGGCGCCCCATCACCAATTATTTGATAATGTTTTTTATGGCAACCATCTTGTCAGTCCAGGCTCCGGCACTGCATTTAGTTGTAATGCCTCTTTAAAAGCCTTTATCTTTCATTATATTGATACTTTTGGAGAATCAGTTTGGTTTTATATGTTTCCTCACGAGTTGATTCAAGTTGTGTTTTTTTTGTTTGTTTTTTTGTTTTTAAACAGGAATACTTTGTAAGCAATGCTGTGATTTTTCTCAGTGCTTCATCTCAAGAGGCACCTGATATCAGTTGTCCATTATTGGTGGTGGTAATTTTAACCACTTGGTTAAGGTGATGTGTGCAAGATTTCTCCACCTAAAGATTCTGTTCTTAACTTTTGTAATTAGTAAGGGGAATAGTTTGACACTGGGGAAATATCTCATTCCCAAACAAACTTTTATCCATTGGTGTTAGAATGTGTCCGTGATTCTTACTTGAAACAATTTACATTTACTGGCTCGCAGACTGCTTTACAGAACTTCCCCTTCTTCCCTTTTCATTTGTTGATTTATTTATTAGAATATCATCTTAAAACCCCATATCTTAAAGTAAATCTTATAAAAATGATTAAGTCTCCAAGGTACATCTCATTTTCATTTTCTAAAAAGAATATGAAGAATTGGGAAACAAAATTTGGCAAGTTTTATTGTGGCCCTAAGTAGTATCGAAAAAATTGGAGGAGCGAGGACACATTGTCTGCTTTTTTTTTTTTCCCCCCTCTGTTTTAGAGGTTATTATTAGAGACTGTATGGTGAACAGAAGGATGTTGTGTTGTGATCAAGCTTGGTGAAAGTCAGGTCCTACAAATTAACCATTCTCTTTGGTGTGGTACTTATCAGAGGCATTAATATGCTAATGAGCTTGGAGGTTAAAGTACCCTGGTCCCCTCAAGTATCCCTATGGGCTACCTTTCACTAACAAATGTTAATAAATGTGCATTATTCAGGAGAAGCATTAGACTCTTTTTTAGGTAATAAAAAGATTAACAGGATGGTCTCCGCCTTCAGGGAATTTATCTATGTCTGGGGCTGGGGGCAGGCAGAAAAAAATGAAGAAAAACAACTTAAACACTACTATTGCCAGCAGAATAAAAGCTAGGGGCACCCAGACTGGGGCACTTGAGGAAGAGATCTTAATTAGAAAGAAGAAGAGGGCGCCTGGGTAGCTCAATTGGTTAAGGGACTGCCGTCGGCTCTGGTCATGATCGTGGAGTCCCAGGAACCCTGGGGCCCCGCAGCGGGCTCCCTGCTCATCGGAGAGTCTGCTTCTCCCTCTGACCCTCTCCACTTTCACGGTCTCGCTTTCTCTCTCCCAAGTAAATCAAATCTTTTTAAAAAATGGAAACGCTTCCTGGATGGTGTTTGTAAATAGGTAAATTTAAACTGAGATGAGGGTAAAAGGGCGGAAATGGGGCAGATGTGACAAGCACATAAGACAGGAGAGTTGTAGGAATTGTGATGGGAAATGGGCCCCTGTATGGGCTGTGTGCAGGAGACGGAAAGAGGCTGTGTCAGATCATGGAGTCCCTTGAATTACAGCGTGAGAAAGTTGTCCCTTAATCCTGGTGTCTTGGAGTTTTGGGGTGGCGGAGGGAGGGAGGAAGGGCAGGGATTGTATTGAACAGAGTAGAGCTTTAGGAAGATGGAAGTGGTGGTGATATGTAAACTGGGATAGAATGGGGGGAGCCGAAGTCCTGTGAGGGCAGTGGTCTTCAAACTTAATTACTGTATATTTCCTAAAATAGTTTCAAAAACTCTATTTTGTGCATTTTTAAGTTTACAGTTATTTTTTAAAACACAACTTATAAATGTCACAAAGTTTTTAAAAATGGACTCTACATAGCGTAACACTTTGATACCCACTATCATCCATTTTCAAGAATTGGGAATTTTACCCTGTTCTTTTTTCTTTCTTTTTTTTTTAATTTTTTTTTTATTACATTATGTTAGTCACCATACAGTACATCCCTGGTTTCTGATGTAAAGTTCGATGATTTTAGTTGCGTATAACACCCAGTGCACCATGCAATACGTGCCCTCCTTACTACCCATCACCAGTCTATCCCATTTCCCCCACCTCCCTCCCCTCTGAAGCCCTCAGTTTGTTTCTCAGAGGCCATAGTCTCCCATGCTTCACTCCCCCTTCTGATGTTTTTTCTTGATCTCTTTCCATTTCCTACACAATTTTACTGACTAGGTATCTCAACGAAATGGATGGGGCTTTTTGAAAAGATTTTTTTTTAGCTTTGTTTTGTTTTTGGGTTTTTTTGAGAGAGTGCAGGGAGGGGAGGGACAGAGGGAGAGCAAGAGGGAGAAGCAGTCTCCCCTGATCAGTGGGGAGCCTGATGTGGGGCTCATCCCAGGACCCTGAGATCATGACCTGAGCTGAAGTCAGATGTTTTAACCGACTGGGCCATCCAGGTGCTCCTGGATGGGGCTTTTTAAAAAGTGATGTATGTATTCATGGATGAATATAGTTTATTGCCAGAATGAGACAATATTTAGCATCCATTTCTACTTTTTTAAGACCTGTGTGCACTGAGACATTTTGTTGACATAAGTAAGTTGATGGAGAGGGTTTTGTTAGCAATGCCAGTAATGTCCTTGAACTTCCTCCAACTTATATGCTAAAATTTTTAAAAACATGTTTTTAATGAGCTATTCAACCTTTCAAATTTTTTGAAAGCAAAGGTTTGAAAAGTATCAGATTTGTAAAAGTATTAAAATCTTTAGAGAGTCGATCTCTTAACACTTCCAGTAGTATCTCTTTGGGTATCTCTTTGGGTTCGTTTGTTTGACAGTGGAGGTTTTTCCAGCCTTGGGGCAGTGTAACATGGTGGCCTTGGAGCTAGGAGATGTATCTTTACTTGTCCCGTGGGAGGCTGGAGATTGTAAAAGGGAAAGCCTTAGGATCCAAACCCCTGATACATTTTTGCAATAAGAGTACTCCTGGAAGTTGGGGTCTAGAATATCCCTTCAAGTCATCCGTCTGATATATTCCCAGGAAAATCTTTGTGTCCCTCGTGGGGTTCAAGTGCCCCAGTTTGCTCTCAGCAAAAGACAACAGAACCTCTGAATTAGGGTGTTGGGAACTGAGATGTGAGAATCCAGAATACTTTATGAAAGTAGGATTTATAGTTCTTAGCAACTGATTAGATGATGGGAGCCAGAAAGGTATGTTAAAAAGGTAACTGAACACTTAATGTTTGAGAACTCAAGGTCACAGAGGAGAAAGTCCTGAGGAAGAGCTGGTTTTTATAATACAGTTTTGGACAGTTTAATTTTTAGAACAAATGTGACATTGAGGTGGAGAGTCTATGAAGTACCTGCAAATATGGATCTGGGGATTAGGGCAGGAGACTCTTGGAGGTTATTTACATTATAAGTGAGAGTTGAAGCCTTGCATTTTCAAGGGGGAGGGGAGGTTGTGTGTGTGTGTGTGTGTGTGTGTGTGTGTAAAATAGGACAAAAGTAGAGGGACTGTGTGTGTGTGTGTAAAATATGAGGACAAAAGTAGAGGGAAACTACCTACATAAAACAGTCAAAAAAATAAGAATAGTCCAGAAAGGTAGAAAAGTACTCAGGATGGTGTACTTCCAGAGAACCCAAGAAAAAAGAATTTAAGAGGAAGGTGTTGGGATAGCGGAAGTCAGCCTTGTCAAGTGCTGTAGAGAAGTAAGACAATAGGTCTAAGAAGGGCCCTCGAATTTTGGCAAATTATTGCTGATTCTTAAGACGAGAATCACAAGAGTGAAGAGAATAGGACAGATTGCTTGTCTTGAGGAGGGGGTGAAGGCTGCAAAGGGAACTACCTCTTTAAGCAGTTTGATGAAAAAGTCATTTTAGAGAATAGCAAGCTTAAGTTCTAGATTCAGTGTGTCAGGAAAAAACCCATGTACTCAGAATTGCCCTTAATTACTTTATATTGCTCGTAAAGCATACTATGCATGGCCTTATTTTCCCTCCACCATTGTAATGTTGTTGTTTCTGTAGTTGAGTCCTAAATAATGTGGTTGGTGTTTAAAGGCAATGTTGTTGGAAAAATATATCTTTAGACAGCAGTAGTGAGCTGCTACATTTTGAGATGCATGTCAGGACAGCTGAAGCACTTCTGGATCCTCTTGTGCTCTTAAGCATATCTGTGGTCCGGAGTAAATGGTGGGCGGGAGCACTACTCAGCCTTTTCTCCCCTGCTTTTGTTCTCCTGGCTGCTGGCACTGTTTCCCCCTCACTTGCTGCTGTAGCGTTCATCATTTATGATGGTAAGGTAGGAACCGGAGTTGATTTTTTGAGTGTAGTTCTGGGAACTTAGGGATTTGGAACATCTTCTGAGAGAATTTAAGATTTAAGAATAGTAGATTCAAAATTCTTAATGAAAGAGCATGAAATTAGCATAAATTTGTAGTATGTCTGAGCATTGTTAACAAGGCGTAGAAAAGAGGCTTACTTATGGTGTTGATGCAGGTGGAACCAGGATTGTCACCACTGAATTAGAATGTTGAACTCTTTAAGGGGACTAGGGCTTCTCTGTATTCCTTTCTTCCTCTTCTGCTCCAGCAACTAAGGGGGTCAGATAATCGGGAGAGGAGTAATGTGATACCTGGGGTTCTCTTAGAATGCTGTGTAAAGGCAAAAAGTCTTTGACTTGGAAAAGACATCATGAGCTTTGCTTATTGCTTAACTTAAAAAAAAAATGACAGTTTTAATTAATAATCGAGAATTTTAATAAAGTCTTAGCATAGCACAGTTGAATAAGCAGATATGCTGCCCGGAATTGTCTGTTGCCCAAAAGAGGTAGCTACTATTGAATTTGACTAAGTTGTTGCTTAGCATTCCTATGCCATTCCTAATTACGGGGTGTCAGGGCGAATTCTCTAGCTGTAATAATGTAAAAATGTAATAGTGTTACTTTTTAAAAATTAGAAAGCTATGTTGATTTTGGTTGGCCACAGTCCCCTACTCTTCCTGCCTCGCTTCTATGGGAACCCTGTGTCCCACCTGCACTACAGTCCGTGGGTAGTTTGCCAGACATGCCGTGGTTTGCTGTTACTCCCTTAGCGTCCTTAGATCTCTCTGCTGGGAATGCCCTCTTCCTGCCTCTGTCCTGCTTGGCAACTCCAGTGTGTCTTCCAAGAACTGCCTGACTTTTCGAAGTCTTCTTGTACTCACCAGGGCAGATTTAGACTTACCATAACTAACAACATGTAATAGTTAACAATATATTTTGTATGTATGTATTCTTACACGGTGTATTCTTTCTTCGTGTATATGTCTATGTACACATAGCTGCACATATATACTTACATGCATACACTTTTTGTCTAGTGTTTATATCTGTGTTCCTTGTTGAATGCTTAGCACTCCCCGTATATGTGCTGCCCTACTTAGTGGTTGAAATGAATGAAAACATTTAAAAACACATGGAAACCACATTGAGATTCTCTATCTAGAAACAGACCTAAATGCAGAGAGGAGGGAACATTTACTTATTTGCCTGATACTATGTTAGAGACTTTATAGACATCTTAGAATGTGTGTCTTAAAAGTCTTGCCCTTTATTGAAGTCTTGCAGTATTTTATAGATGAAGAAGCAGGCCGAAATTAATTAAATATTTGTGTAAGTTCACATAGTTCATGAGTAGCAAAACATGAGATTGGAACCCAGGTCTGTCTCACTTTGAAGAGCCTCTGCCCTTTTCACTCCACTTTTTGCAGTCACTATGTAGGGGTTAAACTAATCATCTTCAAACTCCCACATGGGTCCAACTTTTAAACTTTTACATTTTCCTTAAATTTAAAACAGCTAAAAGTTAGGTCATTGCTTTCTGCTACTTTGGATTTCTGTTGCTGCTGGTGCAAGGAGCTGAGAGTGGGTAGAGGGTAAACATCCTGAACTGTAAGGGTATTTTCTCTCTTCCACCGTATGACCTCTTAGCTTTCTACAAAGGGAAGTATTCTGTTTTATAAGTTAACAAAGAGAAATGTCATTTTTCTATTGTTACTTTCTCAACATTTTTTTCTTGATCTCTTTATTTGTATTGTAACATGTTTGGTTCTTATACTTTGGAACTAGAAGGATCTGTTGAGTCTAATTTATGTTTTGGGCCTTTGCCATATGATGCCTTAAATATAAGGCTTCAGTTTGTGCTCTAGGGTTCTGTCCCTATTAAGAATTCTCTTCTATTAGGATTCTGGTCTGGGGCACCTGGGTGGCTCAGTCGTTAGGCTGAGCCTTTGGCTCAGGGCGTGATCCCGGAGTCCTGGGATCAAGCCCCGCATTGGGCTCCCTGCTCCACTGGGAGCCTGCTTCTTCCTCTCGCACTCCCTCTGCCTGTGTTTCCTCTCGCTGTCTGTTTCTCTCTCTCTGTCAAATAAATAAATAAAAATCTTAAAAAAAAAAAAAGGATTCTGGTCTATTAGAATCCACTAAAACCCACAACTTTTCATTAAAAGATTAAAGAGTACACTTATAATGATGAGCACTGAATACTGTATAGAATTGTTGAGTCACTATATTGTACACCTGCAACTAATATAACACTGTATGTTAACTATGCTGGAATTCAGGTAAAAAACTTAAGTAAAAAATTTTTTAAAAAGATGTCATATAGCTTTTTCACAGAAGCTTTTATTTGATAATTAAGTATGCAGTTTTGAAAAATGAAGATTGCCTGCTTAAGTATCTATTGGAATTCCATCTCTTATGTAGAGCTTGCAAGTCCTCTTTCTTTTTCCACTCCATGCTGGTTGCCTTTCAGCAAAGACAGTAAATTTATCGGGGAAGAGGAAGTAATGGGAATTTGGGGAGGTCAGATAATTTGAAAAAGCATTTTGGAGTGATCATTGTTTTTTTGTTTTGTTTTTCTTTTCTAAGATTTTATTTATTTATTTGAGACAGAGAGAGAGAGAGAACATGAGAGGATGGAAGGTCAGAGGGAGAAGCAGACTCCCCACTAAGCAGGGAGCCCAATCCGGGACTCAATCTGGGGACTCCAGGATCGTGACCTGAGCGGAAGGCAGCCACCCAACCAACTGAGCCACCCAGGCCCCCTAGAGTGAACATTGTTTTTATATGCTTTTTGGTCAATTTGAAATTTCCAATAACATATTCATCAGTGGAGGAACCTAGGTTTTTAAGGCTGTGACACCCTAAAGGGCTCTTGCTGCCACAGTGTCCAAGAACCTGTAAACTGAAGTTAGTTGTCCAGAAAGAAAGTGCTCAGGTGGGTATGGAGGCATGAAATGTCTCTCTTCATCTGCAGTAATAGTCCTTGTCTTTGTCTATTTTGTCTAATAATATCACCACTTTGGCTTTCTTAGACTTACTGCTTCGTGTTTTATCTTTTGTAAAAAAAAAATTCTTTTCAACCTATTGGTTGAAAATTTGGCTTTAAAACTGTCTCTAGTGAATAGGCTATAGTTGAGTAATACTTTTTTATTGGTTAGGGATCTCTGCTTTTATATGTTTAGTCTGCTTATATATAATGTAATTATTGATCTGGTTGGATTTAGGTCTGGTTTTTTTCTGATCGTCTCTCTTTTTCCCTCTGTTGCTTTTTTCCTGACTTTCTCTTGGGTTAACGATATTTTTTAGTATTCCATTTTAATTCCCCTATTGGCTTTCTAGCTATTCTTTCTTGCATGTTTCTGAGAGTACTCATAAGGGGTATAATTTGTATCTTTAATTTATCATAATCTTTTAGTGTTCTACTTTGCATAAACTATAGAACCCTTGTTAACAGTACAGCTGCACTTACTACCTCTGTGTTGTTTTATTGGAGGATATTATTTACTGTACCATCACCCAGTATATGCTATAGGATTTTTTCGTTAGTGGTAATAGTCTTTTTATTGATTATTTTCGTGTTTCTCTTTTTTGTAACCTGTGGCAGACATTTGCAGGATGACTGAGTAAGACCTGAGTGTGTAGTCTGTAACTATGGTAACCAAATCCTTGTGGCCTCCATTAAGACGAGATTCAGAGCCTTATTAGTCCAATCAAGAATCAATGAAGAAATTTTGAATTCAGAAAGGAGGGTTCAGGCCAGAATGATTCCACAGATACTGGCAGGAGGCAGCCGTTCTGGGAAATAGAAGTGAGGCTTTGTCACCAGTGCCCTTGCCAGAGTGGAACACCTCCTTTTGTAGAGAAGTAATTGTTAACCGTAATGGATAGAGTGGTGTCCGAAGCAAAATAGGATTTTGTTGCCCTCTAACAGTATGTTTCTTAAATATGGTTGTTCAGCAATCTGCATTTGAATTAGTAGGGGTATTTATTAAAAATGAGCTCTCCTGGGCTCACTCCAAACCTACATAATCAGTATTCGAATATGCGACCTGGCAGCCTGCCTTTAGAGCTAAGTGCTCCAAGCTTGCCTTATACACTGCAACGTGGGACAGTCCTGGCTTTCTAAGGACCAGAATCATGTATTTAATGGTTATCTTTAAGATTAACAAGTATGAGACTGATGAAACAGTTTGGTCATAGTCATAGAGTTCTAGAGCCTGCATAAAGGTGCCTTCGAGGTCATGCTAGCTCAACAGTCCTGTGCTAGAAAGAGAAAACAAGAGGCCAAATGAGAGCATCTGAGTGGTTTTTACAACCTTCTGATTCAAAATAAATAAGATACTTTGCTGTGAATTGTAGATCAGCATAAATTGTATAAAATTTGTCTGCACTGTGTAAGTAATTATTTTAATGTTAGGTGTTATTTTTAATCCAGTTTGAAAATCTCTGCCTTTTAATTGGGGTATTGAGACTATTTGCGCTCAGCATGGCTATTGACATGGTTGGGTTTAAATCTCACATCTTGCTGTTTCTCTTCTGTTTGTCCTATCTCTTCTTTTATCCTCTTTTTCTGCCTTTTGGATTGAGTATTTCTTTTTATGATTCCATTTTATGGCCTTTATTGGCTTACTAGCTATGTATCTTTGGTGGGGTGGTTGTTGTTATTGGGTTTTGTTTTTTTGTTTTTTGTTTTTTTGATTATTAATGGCTACTGTGGAGTTTGTAATTAGTATATATCTTTTAACAGTCTGCCTTCAAATAATATGTATCTCTTCACATACACTGTAAGAACTTTAGAACAGTGTACTTTGCCCTTTCCCTGCTTTTTGCTATTATAGTCATTATTTTAACTTCTATATATGTTAGAAACCCAAAGTACATTTTTTTAAAGTTTTTATTTAAATTCCAGTTAGCATACAGTGTAATTAGTTTCAGATGTACAATATAGTGATTCAGCACTTCATTACAACAAGTGCCCCCCTTAATCCCCATCACCTATTTCACCCATTGCCCCACCCATCTCCCCTCTGGTGACCATCAGTTTGTTCATTCTAGTTAAGAGTCCCCACAATACATTTTTTATCTTTTTTTTTTTTTGCAGTACATAGTTTTACTTGATCTTTCAAAGAGATTTTTGAATAAGAAAAGTCTTTTTTGTATTTACCCACATATTTACTATTCCTCGTGCTCTTTATTCCTTTGTATAGATCTAGATTTCGAATTGGTATAATTTTCTTTTTGCTTGAAGGACTTCAGTATTTCTTGTAGTGTAGGTTTGCTGGTGATGATGTCTGTCAGCTTTTGTGTGTCTGAAATCTTTGTATTTGAAAGATAAAAATTTCAGAGATACTTTAAAGGTGTTTATTTACTGGGTATAGAGTTGTAGGTTGACATTGTTTTTTGGGTCTTTTTCTTTTAGTACTTTAAGGAATGCTCTACTATCTCCTGGCTTATATTGTTTCTGATGAGACATCTGCTGTAATTCTTATATTTGTTCTTTTGCTTATAATGTGAGTTATTCTGACTGCATTGCAGAATTTACTTTACCAGTGTTTGACATTTTATTTATTTACAAGTTGTGTTCTCATTGAACATTTAAGTTCTCAGTGATCACCCCACGCTGAGTTTCTGTAGCCTCTGACCCCTGTGTTTCTAGAGACATCTAGACATATCTATAGAAAAAGGAGGGGAGCATTCTTCAGTCATTCATGGCTTCTGAGTTGATGGAAGAGTCTCTTGTGAACCTTTATCCCACTCCAGAAATATTAAAAAGGCCATTTTACTTAGCTGCTTCAGACAGGCAAGGGGTACTTTTTACTTTCAAAGTGTTATAAGGAGTATTTCTGATGTCTCTGATAGTTGGTGTGGATGACTACAGCTCAGAGTCTGATGTGATTATTATACCTTCAGCCCTGGACTTTGTCTCACAAGATGAAATGTTGACGCCACTGGGGAGATTGGACAAGTATGCTGCAAGTGAGAACGTATTTAACAGGTATGTGCATATTCTTTTCCTTGTGGAAGTGGAAAGATTATTACATTCCTTTCCGTAGGGAAAATACAGTTTTCCTGTTTAAAGTAATATTAATGTGTAGTCTTAGTCAACATGTTTTGTTAATGATCACAGCCAAGGCCTCATTTATAATTGTTTACTCTTTGGTCCTCGTAAGCATCTGGCACTCTTTCTTTGCTTTTTGGCAAAAAACAACAACAACAACAAAAACCACCATTACTTTTTTGCTGTTAGGCATAATTTTGATATTTGTGTAAAGTGATTACTGAGGGGAGTATATTATTCTTTCAACAGATGATGTTGTATACCTACTGTGTGCCAGGTGATGTTCAAGGGGATTGGGACACTCTTCCTAATGCATTGTTTCTCCAGCTGTGGTCCCCAGAATACCTGTATCAGTTTTCTGGGAAATCTGAAGGTCTTAAATTTTTTGAGTATAGATGTATAGAACTCATTTAGTAAAAATGTGTGAAGGTAATATTTTATATAATGAAGAATGTGTGTATTTTCCTATTACTGGGTAGTTGAAGATAACTGAAATTTTATAAATTTTCAGTGACCTTAGAAATTTGTCACTTCAGTTAAAGATGAAAAATATTTTGGTAAATATTCGGTCTCATCTTGTTACAATAAAATCCATATTGGCATTTGTCACTTAGGAAATTAGTGACTTTATGTTATAAAATGTAGTAAGAAAAACAGTCTTTAAAACCATGTAGATTCTACCTTTTGGAATTCTAAATATTACTTATTAACACCACTAAACACTCTATCATTTTCTTTTTCTGTCAGACAAATGGTGGCCCGGAGTTTGCTGGACACATTGAGGGAAGTCTGCGATGATGAAAGAGATTGCATTGCTGTTTTGGAAAGAATTAGCAGATTAGCTGACGATTCAGGTATATGTTTATGCAGAGAAAGGTTTCTTTTACCAAATTTGAGGTTTTAAAAACTAATGAAAACTTAGTGTGATATGAGACTTCTTAAAAGATTTCCTGTGTAAATTACCAAAGACATCAGTAGGAAGAAAATACAAACTTTCTAAGACTCACATTTTGTAGTTGGTCTGTTTAGTTTAATTTTGGAAATTTCTCACCAGAAAAATCTAAAAATTGTTTTTGCATCATGTATGTTAATATTTTAGGATTATCAAAAACTTAAAAATAATTTTGAATAAATTTTAAAAGGGATGAAGTGGGCTGTAAGTTATTTTAGGCAAATATAAAATGCTTCCTTATCCTGTGCTTTCTCACTTGTGAAAAATGTGAATCAGTCATAAAACTAGAGCATTTTGTCTCCAAAGTGAAGATAGGAGGGTCTGCTTAAGAAAGAGGTAAACCTGACTTCAGGCTTGGAATATGGTTATATTAAGTTTTTTCAAAATATTTTTTCTTAAGGCAAAATATGTATAACATAAAACTTACCATTTTAACCTAATCTTAAGTCATATGCATATTTTTATTTTCTATTTTAGAAACAATTCAAAAGTATTTTTTTTCTTAAACCCATTATCTCTTTATTAAAATGTGTTATTTTTCACTTTTTAACAAACTTTCTAGCATGTTAGCAGTCTCATTTTTTAATTTTTAGATGGGCTCATCGTTGGTGAGCAGTTTGTTTTATGGGAGTATGTTTTACTATTTACATAAGCCTTAAGTGTTTTTTATTTTCCTATAGGGTAGAAAAAAATCTGGTAAGCTTACAAATAACCTAATGATGATATCTAATGATACCGTATGTACTTGCTCATGTCTGTATGCTTGTTCCAGAATGGTTTTAGGAGAATCTCATCAATTACAATTTTCACTTATCTTTTTTTTTTTTTTTTNTCTTTTTTTTTTTTTTTTTTTTTTTTTTTCCATTGTGGTTATTCCTTTCTTAGTAGAATAGATATTCTTTAGGGAGGAATTTGTTTATTTTCTTTTACCTGTTTGCCGCCTATAGTGCTTGTTTTTATAAATATATGTATGTATATATAGTTGGCCCTCAAACAGCGTTTGAACTGTGCAGGTCCATTGATACAGGTTTTTTTTTCAATGAGTACAGTGCTATAAATGTATTTGCCTTACGTTTTCTTTTTTTTTTTTTTTTTTTTTAAAGATTTTATTTATTTATTTGACAGAGATAGAGACAGCCAGTGAGAGAGGGAACACAAGCAGGGGGAGTGGGAGAGGAAGCAGGCTCTTAGCAGAGGAGCCTGATGTGGGACTCGATCCCAGAACACTGAGGATCACACCCTGAGCCGAAGGCAGATGCTTAACCGCTGCGCCACCCAGGCGCCCCTTGCCTTACGTTTTCTTAATAACATTTTCTTTTCCCTAGCTTACTTTATTCTAAGAATACAGTATACAGTACATACAAAAAATATGTGTTAACTGTTTGTTATTGGTAAGGCTTCCAGTCAACAGTAGGCTAATAGTAGTCAGGTTTTGGGGGTGTCAAAAGTTATATGTGGATTTTCTGCACAGGGAGGGGTCAGTGCCCCAGCCCCCTAGTTGTTCAAGGGTCAACTGTAGATTTTTTAAAAATACTCTCTCAAGTTGTTGAGTTCATGATAACTATCTCTGTTGACATTTACATTTTTTGTTCATTTGGTAAACATAATACAGTGCGCAGTCCTATGCCAGATTCTAGAATAAATGCTAGAGCAGTTACTAAGGTGAATAAGAATTCCTGTTATCAAATTAACAGTTTAATGAATGCAACTAACTTACAAACAGTACATTATAACGGAGAGGATTGGTGCTGGCTTCAGAAAGTTAGTGACATTGAGTTGAATTTAGTAGAATGATGAGGTACAGAGAAGGGAAGAAGCATACTCAGGAGAAGAAAAGACTGGTTTAGAGGTGTAAGGAGTTCAAATAGTGGCCCATTTGGTCACTAGTTTACTGAGTCTACAGCTTAAAATAATGAGGCTGTTCAATAAGGCAGTCGAGGTCTAGATTGTAGGGGCTTAGACTGTGCCATGCTGGAGTGCGTTTTTGTGGTATAGAACAGTAATGTACCAGTATGGACTGACTTGGTGACATAGATGGGCAACAGAAACACTTGTTGGGGAACTCTGTTACTTTAATATTGAATGAAACTACACTACAAAAAGTACATGGCCTATAAATTTTCTGCTCCATGAAGTAAATCAAAATGAAGGCCCATGTAATTAGTACTCAAATTAAGAGATAGAACTAGCACCCCAGAAACCATTTCAGGGCACCTCCTCATTTCTGTCCTGTTCTTCTTCCCCAAGGTGTAATCCATGTTTTGACTGCTAAGTGTATAGATTAGTTTGCCCCTCTGAACTTTATATAGAATCATACTGAATATGTTCTTTTCTTCTGAAGCTTACAATGTTGTTGGTATGTAACTCTATTTATAGATTTTTTTTAATTGAACCAGAAAAGAGTTGGATGAAAGATATACTGATGAGGAAAAAGAACTTAGTAAATTATTAGTAAACCTAAATAAGCATTTGCTATATAAAATCCTAAAAATATGAATAACAACTTTAGGGGAATAAAAAAATCAAGATAAAAGTTGATATGGATAAGGCAGATGAAAGATTGAAAAGTTCTAAGCTCCTTGTTTGCTTGGGAAAGTGGAATGTATGCATTAATTTTACAGCCGTATATTTTTCAATAGTCATGATCAGCCCAGCCCACCAAGTTAGAGACCCTAGGCTCAACTCCCTTTTCTTCCTTCATACCCTTCAACCATCATAGTAGCTTTGAAATCCCTCCCCAGCACTTCAGTTCCTCCCAAAATGTGTTCATTTCTTGACTCTGTTTTGTTCCATTGGTCTGTTTGCCTAAGCAGGGCTTTGAAGAAAGAAAAGTTACTGATTTTATTCTCTCTCTTTTTTTTTTTGAGATTTTATTTATTTATTTGAGAGAGAGAGAATGAGCAGTGGGGAAGGGCAAAGGGAGAGGGAGAAGCAGACTTTCTGGCTGAGCAGGGAGCCCAACTTGGGGCTCAACCCCAGGACCCTGAGATCATGACCTGAGCCGAAGGCAGACACACAACCAACCAAGCCACCCAGGAGCCCCTACTGATTCATTCTTTTTTTTTTTTTTTTTTTAANATGCCGGGATCACGCCCTGAGCCGAAGGCAGATGCTTAACCGCTGTGCCACTCAGGCGCCCCCCTACTGATTCATTCTTAACCAGAACTGTAACTTGTATCCTTTTTTTTTGCTTCAAAAATATATATAATATGTATTAGGTCAGTGTTAGCAAATTCAGGGTCAATGAAGAAAAGGAGAGGCCTCTGTTTTGTTTTGTTTTTAATTAAGTATTTTTCAAAACAGAAGTACCATTTTTTTCAATTACTGTCTAACTTCAAATGGCAGAGCCATGTAATACAAATTCAAAATATTGGTTTGTTGATAAGATTCTTAGCTTTGTAAGATGCTAATATATTTTCTGCTGATTGTTTCATTAATTTCTGTTTGTT
This sequence comes from Ailuropoda melanoleuca, assembly GCF_002007445.2. NCBI lineage: Eukaryota > Metazoa > Chordata > Mammalia > Carnivora > Ursidae > Ailuropoda > Ailuropoda melanoleuca. Next base: position 49,575,477 of record NC_048231.1, read on the forward strand.
GAAATCTAAAGTTCTGGACCCATGCATGCATATTTACCTTAAAGTAACTGTAGTGATATAATCATTAATAGGTACCAAAATTCTAATTAGGTCTGATGTGATGAATTGTTTTGATAATCCATCGTGTTATATGTGTCTTAGTCACTTGCATTTCTTCTGAGAATTGCCTGTCTGTATCCTTATTTTCTTTCTTGTGTTCATTTGAACAATGGGTTCTTTGTATATTTAGTTATTAATACTGCGTTATTTTCTCCCAGGCTGGTTTGCCTTTTAACTGAGTGTGGTACCGGTTGTCCATAACGGAGGCTTTATAAAGCGGAATTAGTTGTTCTCTAAGTTGGTTTTGGGGTTTTGTTTGCCTTGGAAGGGCTTCTCACCTCAAGATTAAACATTTTTTTAATGTTGTCTTTTAGTGCTTTTGATCTTTAAAAAAAAAGTTTGGAACTTTAATTCACTTAGAATTCATGTATGATGTGCAGGATGAACAATCATTTTTTTCCTCACATAACTGATTCTCCTGCCATTACTCGTAGGCAGTTCATCCTTTTGAAACCCAGAGATTTGAAATGCTGTATTTGTCATACTTAAATTTGCTGTACATACTTGAGTCTTTTCAGATTTTTTTGTTTCTTTAACTTGATTGGCCTACTTTAATGGTCACTTACCATTTTAGTCTTAATTTTTATTGTAAATTCTCCATTCATTGATTAAATTTAGATTAGGAACTGGTCCTTATGACTTGTCCTGGGAGGCTCTTAAATAATTCGTAAATAATACATATTTTGTTGATTGTTAAATACTTGGATATTTAACTAGCATATGTGACATAATGTAGGTGGTGGATAAATTTGGTCATAATGGGAAATGATTGCATACTTGGTGCACAGTAGGAAGATAGAAGCCTGGGATGGGAGGAGGGTCTTCCTTTTACTCGTGGAGTTAACCTGCATATGATTGTGAAATGGATCCTAGAGTTAGAGAACGTTGTGTAAGTCCTTTTTATGTCAAGGATGGGAGTCCAAATCTTTCCTAAATAGTCTTAAGCCTAGGCAAGGATTTTGTTACTGTGGGAGAATGTGTTTGCTCACATTTCTGTTGTTTCAATAGAACCAACCGTGAGAGCTGAGCTGATGGAACAGGTGCCTCATATTGCATTGTTTTGCCAAGAAAACCGGCCTTCAATCCCATATGCTTTTTCCAAATACTTACTGCCTATCGTGGTTAGATATCTCGCAGATCAGAATAATCAGGTAAGAGTGCCATTTACATGTTCTTCCTGGAAATGTTTGTAGTATGATATATGTAGAATGGCCTCCCCAAGCTGGTCTCATTTGAGTCTTTTCCTTTTCAGCTTCATTACTCTGTTTTTCAAAATGACTGTGTGTCTTAGACAAGATATATTGAGAGTCTGGCAAATCTAGGAAGTCTCCTTAATGCTGTTATAAGACAATGCCCAGTAGCTGCGTTCTCACATGTACCCTCTTGGGTGTCCCTCAGAAAGTTTGCTAATTTGGGAGTCACCTTTCACAAGGATGGCTTTTCTCTTGCCTGTGAGAGCATGCGAATGGGGGGAGGGGCAGAGGGAGAGGAAGAGAAGCAGACTCCCTGCTGAGTGGGGTACCCAGTGCAGGGCTCAATCCCAGGCCCTGAGATCATGACCTGAGCCAGAATCAAGAGTCAGGCGCCCAACCAACTGAGCCCCCTAGGTGCCCCCCCAAGGATGGCTTTTCGGTGCCACTTCATTTGTCGTATCACGATCTACCAAGTGCTGTCGGCAATAGCTGGAAAAAATAGCAACAAGTTTTTACTTGCAGGGTTTTGCCAGTTATGAATCCCTTTAAGTTGAGGTGAAAAGTTTTCAGTTTTATGAAAATCAAGTAATAGAGTTTTGTTACATCATGTATGTACTTTGTTTATGCTGCTGGTTTTTCCCAGGTAAGAAAAACAAGTCAGGCAGCTCTGCTGGCCCTGCTGGAGCAGGAGTTAATTGAGCGATTCGATGTGGAGACCAAAGTGTGCCCCGTCCTCATAGAGCTGACTGCCCCAGATAGCAACGATGATGTGAAAACCGAAGCTGTGGCTGTAAGTAGAAGGTGCTATTTCTGTTTCGGCAAAAATTAGTCACTGTATTGACAAATAGGAGGTGCTCAAATATTATATTATGTGCTATGGCATTTATATGTATTAGGTATCAAAGTAGCCACAAATCATTAGAAAGGGCTAGAAACGGACATAGGCATACAAAAAAGGTCTATTTTGTGGGCCCCATATTATGCTTTGCACTTGTGAATTAGATGCCTCTATCACTGGGCTCTGAGAAAGCAAGATGTGTAGCAAGAGAATAAGTAACTGTAAATCCCTGATTATGGAAAAAGAAGATGGAAGAAGTAATCCATGCAGTTAAAAAACACAAAAACCCTGTACTGGGTGAAGAAACGTTTGTGAAACTCTAATTGCTGTTGAACACTTTTCTCGGCACTATGTAAGCACAGGGGAAAAAAATAGCTCCTGCCCTTGAAGTGTGGTCTTTGGGGGAAGGAGAATTAGGCAAGTAATTTTATAATGATATATGATATGCAATAGAAATTGTGATGAGAAGAAAACCACACAGATTAAATCATGTACATAACAAAGTCAGTTATAATAAATCCATCTAAAAATTCAAATCTATTTGGATAGTGAGAGTTTACTATTTAAACCTAAAATAGGGGCGCCTGGCTGGCTCAGTTGGTAGAACATGTGACTCTTGATTTCAGGGTTGTGGGTTCGAGCCCAAAGTTGAGTGTAGAGATTACTTAAAAATAAAATAAAAAATAAAAACCCTAAAATAATAGCATCTTTATTGATACGATAGTGTTTCTGGATCATAGGATAAATTAGGTCATTTCTCTAGTCCCCTTTCCCTTGGAAATTTCTTGATTCCGTTATTATATTTTTTTAGATATTCCATACCAGTTAATAATAAATTTAGATACTTTTCAGTAATACCATTTTTATTGAAATTAAATTCACATAATGAAAAACCATTTTAAAGTGTACAGTTAAGTTAGCATTTAGTACATTCACTGTGTTGTACAATCAGCACCTCTGTCACATCCCAAAATGTAGATTTTTTTTTTTATTTCACAAGTTCCTCAATGAAAGAAATCAGTTTTTTCATAACTGAGCAGTGTAACTTGCTCTATTATTTTTATGGGATTTAACAATAGTGAAACATTGTAATTGTAATGGACTATATCCAGCACTAGTATTATGAAACCCATGATTCTTTTATAGTTGGTTTATTTATTTTACCATGTTCTGCACACCCTGGCTTCCTAGTTGTTCTCTATCTTGGAAATAATTGATTCTGATGAATTTAATTATGTTAGATCAGTGATACAGTATATAACTTTGGATCTTTAGGGCTTGAAAATGCTTAGGAACAGTACAGAGTCAAAGAACAAAAACAGCTTTGGGATTTGGGAGATACAGATGTTATCTCCAGTTCTGAGGATGCTGGGATTTTGAAGAGGGATTGTGTTGAAGCTACAGATCAATTTGGAGATGGTCGCCCACCTAACAATCCATGAGTACAGCAGATCTCTCCATTTATTTACGTCTTTTGTTTCTCATCAGTGTTTGGTAGTTTTCAGTAGACAGAGCACACATATATTTTGTTGAACTATGTGTCTTAACGTTGTTGTGAATATACCGTTTTTAAATGTTTTCATTTCATTGCTAATTTATAGAAATACATTTGATTTTTGATTCTGACATAATGTCTTGCAAACTTCCTAAGCTCACTTATTCTAGTGGCTTCTTTGTACAGTCCTTGGAATTTTTCTACGCAGTCAGTCATGTCCTGTATGGATAGTGTTTTCTCTCTTTGCAATCTCTGTTACTTCTAATCATGTTTATATGGGTTAGGAGTAGGTGTAATAATAGCAGACCATCAGATTTCTTTCTGTACTAACTGGGCGGTGGTGTGGGGAATTTATTTATATAACGTTGGTCTGGTTTTCAAACATAGTTCATCCTCGTTTGCCTGGAATTGCATTACCTGAAACTATGTGTGTTGGAACTGGGTCCTTGCCTTCCTTAGAACCAAGGGACGCAGCTCTTAGGCACGAGTTTCTGTTAACACGGTACCTTGCAGGGTAAGGACTGCCTCCAGAGAGTCTTTTCTTAGCAGCACAAATATACTAAATCCAAATTCTTCTTGTGGATAATCTTTCCTTTGAACAGTGACCATTTATTTTCTTACTGGGAAAATGTAAGGTGTTTTACTTTTAAAGTTATCGGGCAAAATGATCAATAAGATTGAAACTATAGTCAGAAATGAAATTTTTCAGATTTTCTCTGGGTTTACTGTGCATTTACTAATTATTGGTTGATTTTATTGCCATAGTAAATACATATTTTTCTACCCTGAACCTGAATCAATAAGGTAAATGTTTTTTGTGATGTATGTGGGATAATGATGCCATAACCTATTTTATATTTCCTAAAGTATATACTTTTAATAAGTTAACAAACTTAACTGGAAAAGTCTTAGTTTGAAGATGTTTTCAGTGTGCTTTTGTTCTTATCCATTTTAGATAATGTGCAAAATGGCTCCCATGGTTGGGAAGGACATTACAGAGCGTCTTATCCTCCCTAGGTTTTGTGAGATGTGCTGTGATTGCAGAATGTTTCATGTTCGAAAGGTATTTTTTAGGCGTTTTGTTTGTTTAAGAACACACGGTTTTAGTGGTTACTGTATTGATACGTGATACTTTTTTAAAAGATTATTTTAAAAGCACTGTGTATGTAAGATTTTGAAATGTCAGTGATGCTTTTGTTGTCAGGTCTGTGCTGCCAATTTTGGAGATATTTGCAGTGTAGTTGGCCAGCAAGCTACTGAGGAGATGCTGGTAAGTATTGCAGAAATAAAGGGGTTATAAAGGAGTAAGCACTACGTTACAGAGTAATATGTAAGCTTCAAAATGCATACATTTACCCCCAAATTTTAACACAATCCCATGAATGTGAACCTGAAAGATAATATGACTTTGAGTTCAGGAGTTTAAATTTCTATAATCTAGGCACTTGAATTATGTTTTGATTAGTTTGTTAAAAGTGCAGATATGTGATGTATAAGGACCATTGATTTATTTTTACCTCTCCCAATATCAAACAAATCAATTCTTATTCAAAGAAATCTGTAATTTTATTGTGACTCTCAAGTGACACATTAAATCTAGTGACAAATCTAAGCTTGTTATTTTTAAGTGGTTAGTGCATGGGATATACATGCTTCGTGTGCCAGTTAACATACTTGAAGAGTTTCCGAAACCATCCATTAGGCAAAACATTTAGGTGCAAGCTTTTGTATAACATTTAAGCTGTATTTATTTTTTCTGCTTTTCCAGTCAACAGTGCTGTGAATTAGGTGTGATTTATTTCAAATTACTGAGTTTTAATATGAAACAAATCTTCTAAATTGTTATAGGAAAATCTAATATTTTGAAACACTGTGAAAGCAGAAAATGAAATAAAATGAACCACTGAAACCTGCGTTTGTCTGCCTAACACACCACTGTCCTTGCGTAGCTGCCCAGGTTTTTCCAGCTTTGTTCCGATAACGTGTGGGGAGTCCGGAAAGCTTGTGCCGAATGCTTCATGGCCGTTTCCTGTGCGACATGTCAAGAAATCCGACGGACTAAATTGTCAGCACTGTTTATTAATTTGATCAGTGATCCTTCGCGTTGGGTAGGGTTTTGTCTAATTATCATTTTTGTAAAATAATACATTTTACACGAAACATTTTGATTTCATAATTTAAGAAATAATTTAGTAAGGTATGTTATTGTTAATCCTTTTAGGAGTAGACAATAGGCAAGCTACTGTATTAACTTTTTTTTTAACTGGACAAAACTGTACAAATAGAAATCATATTCATTCTAAGGATATGATGTGGTATATTGCTTTTCAGGTGTTAAGCCTTCAATAAGTCTCACCTGGCCATAGTGTAATAATTTTTGATATGTTGCTGAACTGTTTGCTACTAATTTGTTAGGGGTTTTTATATCCGTATTGTAAGAGATAATAGTCCATAGCTTCCTTGCCATGGCTTTTTTTTGGGGGGGGTTGTTTTGTTTTGTTTTGTTAACAGAGTAATAATGGCCTCATAAAACAAGTTGTGAAGGGCTCCCTCTTCTTTGTTTTGGGAGAATTTGTGAAGAATTGGTGTTCTCTTTTAAATGTTTAGTAGAATTCAGCAGTGATGCCATCTCAGTTTGGACTTTGTAGTTCTGTTTTGTTTTTTGTTATTTGTTTACTAATCTCTTCACTTGTTATAGCGCTATTCAGATAATCTTCACTTATTAGAAAATTATTCAGATTATTTCTTCTTGAGTCAGTTTTGGTAGTTTGTCTAGGAATTTGTTTTATGTAGGTTATCTAATTTGCTGGTATATGATCCATAGTGTTTTCTTCATAATCTTGGTATTTCTGTAACGTCAGTAGTAATGTCCCTTCTTTCTGGTTCTAGTAATTTGACTCTTACCTCTTTGTTTCTTGGCCAGTCTGCTAAAGGTTTGTCTGTTTTGTTCATCTTTTTAAAGCTTTGGTTTCACCGATTTTCTCTCTGTTTCTGTTCTCTGTTTCATTAGCTTACACTGTAATCTATATTATACCTTCTCTTCTGCTTGCTTTTGGTTTAGTTTGCTCTTATTTTTCCAGTGTCTTGAGGTGGAAGATTAAGTTAGCAGTTTGAGATCACCCTTTTTTCTTTGAGTTACCATCCGGGGTAACTGGCTTTCAACCCGTTGTTGGTAGCAACAAATTCTGTTTCTGTTTATCTGGGTATGTCTTTATTTTGCTTTCATTTTTGAAAGATAGCTTTGTTGGGTAATAGGACTCTTGGTTAACAGTTTTGTTTTGTTTTAATATCTTTAAGCACTTTGTCTCTTCCCACTGCCCTCCAGTCTCTCTTGTTTTTGCCAGAAAATTAAGTTTATTTTATTGCGGTTCTCTTGTAAGTGATATGTCACTTTCCTTTTGCTGCTTTCAAGTTTTTCATCTTGCTTTTGACTTTTGGCATTTTTTCCATGATGTGTTTGTAGATCTCTTTTAATTTATCCTACTTTTGTTGAGCTTCTTTCATGTGTAGATTATTGATTTCAATGAATTTAGGACATTTTGAGCCATCATTTCTTCAAATACTGTCTCTCTTCTCTCCTTCTGGTATTACCGTTACACATGTGATGGTGCACTTAATGCAGTCCCACATTTTCTAAGATTCCTCATTTCTTTTTTCTCTCTGTTCTTTGCCTAATCTATATTAATATACCTTGAATTCCCTAGTTCTTTTTTCCTACCAATTCAGATCTACTTAAGTTTATGTGGTGAGTTTCAATTTCAATTATTATACTTTTCAACTCCAGAATTTCCATCTGGTTCTCTTTATTAACCTGTGTTTGGTATGCCACTGTCCTCATACCTTCCATTACTTCTTTACTCATGCTTTTCTTTCGTTCCGTGAACAATTTAAATAGTCACTTTGAAGTTTTTTTTTCTAAGTCCAACATCTTAGTGTTCTCACATGTAATTTCTGTTAATTTTTCCCCATTCTGTGGATCATACTTTGTTCCTTTGCATGCCTTATAATTTTTTTTTAAACTGGTCATTTTAGATAATACAGCAAATTTGGGTACTTGTATCTCTCTCTGGGGCTTGTTACTGTTTCTTGCTTGTTTGTTTAGTGACTGGCTGGAAGGTGTTAGTGGACTCTTACTCCCTCTCCAGGAGGCACAGCTTTGGACATGCCTCATACCTTCTTCCCATCTGGGATGACCACATTTTGATGGCAGTGGGAGGGACAGCCGCCCAGGTTCTCTTGGCTCATCAATCCTGGCCTTCCAAGCTGGGGCAGGGACTGTATTCTGAGTATTCTTAGGGCCCAGTGTTCTGAACCACATCCAAGGGAGAGCTTCCATTCTACCAGTGGGCGTTGTGCAGAAGAGAAGGGACTGCCGAACAGGTAGCTGGGGGCAGGATGAAAAACCTCAAAGCCCCCGGCTGGAAGCTAGAAGAGAGGGAGGCCAGTGTTGGCTGCAGCCGTCTGGAGGAGAGGTTCTTGCCTCCCTGGTTCAAATACCACAGACTCTTCAGGGGGTTTTTACTGAATATTTATAGATATTCCCTCTTTTGTTGTTTGCCCTTAGGACTGTTTCCAGAAGTTGTAATTGGTGGGGTTTTAGGGGTTTTTGTTTGTTTGTTTGTTTTTCCATTTTCAGCGATTTCAGTGGAGAGTGGGTCAGTGGTGCTCCTTACGCTGTCATACCTGAAATAGATCTCAGCCTTACCATATTCATTTTCCAGACTCTACATAGAGGGAAAGACTGTTAAGCCTTAGCACAACTTTAATGTTGTTCAAAATGTATAAGATTGTTAGAAAAGATTATGTAGCTTATTTGAAGTTTTCATTTTGAGACTTTGTCATTGTCTTCCTCAGTGATATACAGTATTTGCTGCTAATTTGGGAATATGTTTATATTAAAATGAAGCACTCCTTAAATCTGTCATTTGAGGTATATGTAAATCCTATAACTGAGGCAAGCTCCGAGTTTCAACAGTATCCAGAGTAGACTGAACTCATGCATATAATTTTAAAAGTTACCTTTTATGTTTTTATGAAAGTAACATTTATTGGCTGGAAAGGAGAAAACCTGTAAGTTCACACATAGGCTGNTCTATGGGTTTCTTTACTGTGAATTATTTTTGCCTTTTTTTTTTTTTTTTTTAACCAATTGAATCATCTTGTATCTGCTTCCCCCAGAAGGTAAATACTAATAATGGGCATGCTTCACATGTATTTGCCTTTGCAAAATTTACACATCATGTAATCCTCATTTTAAACCATGGAAAAGGTATTATTATGCCTCGAGGGCAGGGCTTAGAGAAATTGGTTTGCGGTTTCTCCCATCATAGTTGCCTCTTTCAGATTGTGTCCGTCCTTCTGCTTCCTTTCTGAAAACCTTTCTCCCACAATTTTTTTTATAATCAAGATTACAAAAATAATACAGGAGTACAATATGAAATAAAATTATATAACCTTTTTTTTCAGCTCTCCTACTTGAGACATTCATGGATACCAGTAGGATGTGCATCCATATTTTTGTGAAATATATTTGAAGTCCATATTCTTTTTCTGATAAGTGTGTCTATAGTTCTGGCGTGTCTGTCTCGTTTCCTTGTAGGAAGCAAATTACAGTCTTTCCTACCAGAAAACATGAAATGTATTTATCACATTTTGTCGACTTTATTGCTCTCTATTTTCTGTTTGGCAGTCTTGGTTTTCTTCATTCTGTTTTCCTTGAGAAGACTGCAGGATTTCCTTTAGTTCCGTGCAGATGCTTTCTGGGATCTCATATTCATATTCTCATCGTTTAAATACTCAAGCCAGATTTTAAAAAATTGAAAGTAAAAAAAAACAGTTTATTAAAAATTTTAAGTCCTAGCAGACGAACAATTTATAGTTCTGAATCTGGGAAGGTTTTTTAGAAAACACCTTATTACTGTCTTAACCATACTTCGGTACATGGAAAGTAGACTGTTAATAATCCCTTATTTTTACGTTTTATTACTGTCCTCTTTTTCTTTCTAGGTTCGCCAAGCAGCTTTTCAGTCTCTGGGGCCTTTCATATCTACTTTTGCTAATCCATCTAGCTCAGGCCAGTATTTTAAAGAAGAAAGCAAAAGCTCAGAAGATACGTCAGTAGAAGACAAAAATAGGTATGATTTCTTTAAACTTTGGTTTCCAGCTTTATTGTTTGTGAACATATTTTTCATTTCCTCTGTTTTATAATAAGTGTTCTTTTTGGAGACTTTGCTATTTCTCTTGATGGTAAAAATTGGTAAATATTTTTAAAGAGCTATATTTTAAATACATTTGTTACATGTCTCTTTGGTTAGTCACATCTTACGTGAGAAGATGAAGATGCATGTAGCACGCTGAGCTTGATCCCAGCCATAGAGAAAAGTATTTATACCATTTATGGTAGATGTGATGATAATTTTTAAATAAGTTTATTTAATAAATTAGTTACCTAGTAAACCATCTATTGACATTTAGAATAGATGAAGTAATGGTTATACAATATAAAGTGTTTAGTGTTTTAAGGAGTAAAATCTAATTTAGTAATATGTTTGTTTTAGAATGTAGTCCATTTCTTATTATTTTTCCTTTCAGTCAATTAATTTAATTGTGGATTTTGAGCTCTGCAGAATGATGATTATAATCACTTAATCGAGGGGGAAAGTATAATTAGCACCAAATTAATGTACTTATTAACTAGAATATCAACTTTAAGTATAATAGGGTAACTAAATTTTAAAATAAAAAGGACAACTCTGATTTTTAATTTTAAATTTTTTTACATTAAAAAGTTTTGAGCTTTAGTTTTTAAAATTTATTTATATTCAGGGGGAAAAAAATCAAGCCTAATTTAGTGCATGGGAAATATGCACTTTCACAGGTGTGCGCTTGAAATAACTTAGAACCTGTTTCTGAAACAGTCCCTACCATAATGCTTGAGTTACCATAGTGTCTTTTCCCTCCCTTGTCATGATGCTAATGGACATTTTCTTCTGTAGGTCTTGATACTGTGATATTTGCTTTCTTGGTGTTTTGATTTGGCAGTTCTTCCTTTCTTCTGCTGCCTTGTTTTACCTTTTTGCCCGTTCTCCTACTGTCCTGCTGAATAGCCAAACAGACCTGAGGTACTGTTTTTTGTAAAGGAAGAAAATCACTCTAAACCTGTCTTCCTAGCAAGCAGATTCTGTCAGTTCTTTTGAAAAACAGCTGCTGCAAGGAGTTTGACAAAAGTGATGATGGGGGGAAATGTTATCTGTTTTTCATTTTTAAAGTCAGCATACCTTGTTCACTACCTAATTGTGCAAAGACTATTACATAACTTTATTTTTAAATCTGGAAGGCGTCTAGTAAGTGAAAATATAAATTTACAGAGAATTGTATAGGTCAGGGGTCAGCAAACTTTCTGTAAAAGGCCAAATAATAAATATTTCCAGTCTCTGCCATGACTGGTGAACTCTGCCTTTGCAGCATGAAAGCAGCCATAGATGGTACATAAATGGATGGGCTTGGCTGTGTTCCAATAAAACTTTATAGACAAAATAATTGGTGTGGCTACCATGGCCAGTAGTTGTACTGACTGCCTGTGTAGGACGTTACTGGAAGAGGTATTTAAAGGTAGTTATCTTTTACCTACAAACCTTAATTCCTCTTCCATTGTTAATGAGGTATGTCTCAATTGCAAGTCAGTACTCTCTGTAGCATTGGATTTTCACTGTATTGTTAGACTTTATTGAATCGTGTTAACAATAGAGGGGAGGGAAGAGAGAATTTCTGGCTAAGGAAGGAGTTGTGTTAAATACCGTAAAAGCTTTTGTGTAGTTTTACTTCCTAACTTCAAAAAAAAAAAAAATAGTCCTATGTATTATTAATCTCAGAACCATTTGTTTACCCTCTCTTAAATACTGCGCTAGCTTTTGTTCTAAAGTATCTTAAAACTTGTTATTTAAGATTGATTGATTGGTTGATTATGCAGAAAATAATTGAGCACCTACTATGAACCAGCTTCTATAGATATAAAAATCGAGAATTTGGTTTCTGTTCTCAAGGTCCTCTCAGTTTTCCTAGAATTCAGATCATTCAAGCAAGTTTCTGACAGTCTGTTTCCACTACTATTTATTTATTATATAGTTTCATCTGATCCTGGAAACATTTAATGTCATTTAATGCTCTCTGAAGTCTTAATTGATCTTAAACCTCTAACTTTCTATGCCAGACTTACCTTTCACCCTAGATCAGGCTATTAATGCTTCTTGGAAGGTGTTAATAAAGGCTACTTCCAGAAGCAGAGTTAAACATTCATATTTGTATTTTTAAATTATGTAAAATAAGCATTCCCTTTTCTTCTTAGTTGATCAGCTGTTTATTGTTCTCTGAATACACTATGTTCTTTTGGTTCTCTTTGCTTTCTGTTTGAGAAGATGTTCTGTTCCATCCATACCCATTTAACAAAGTGAATTGTCAGTGTGTTTGCTGTCTCTAGACTCACTACCTCCATGAATCTTTTCCTGAGTTTTTTGGGAAATTCAGAGCTTTTGCATCTTGGCTGTCAGCACTGGAAGGAGAGCACTGATTTCTGATCCGTATCTTTTCAATTGTGTATTTGCATCTATCATCCAGCAGACTGTAAGTCCATCTGCTTGTAGCAGTCGAGTTCTGTATTTTTTTGTATAGAGCACCTTCACTGGGCCTGGCACATAGTTGGCATATAATAAACCTTGAATGAATTGTAAAGAATCTTTAATCTCAGAAGCCTTACGTAGCTACACTACTTATACCACTTTTCGTCAGTTTAGTGTGATGTCAACTGTGTGAAAGTAAAATTGATGACTCTTGGTACAAATTGGGAAGTATTTCAGTGATGTGAAAACTTCATTTAGCTAATTCACAGTACAGGAAAGATGTGTGTTCTTTGCTTTCATGTCAGTACATAGTGCTGTTTTCACCAGATGTCCCACAGGTCGTTTTCTCCTGGAAATACGTGTACTTATTTTTCTAGGCCAAGAGTCTCTAGCCCAGAACTCGGAGGGTATTAATAGGATACTTATGTAGACACTAAAGGAAAATTAAGGTTCCATTAGGGAAATTTTTGGCTTACCCTGGTGCTCTTGTTACCCACATCCCTTAGGAGATGGGGTAGTTCTTTCATTTTGCGGAATCAGAGGTCTCTTCAGCTTTCAGAACGATTTTTGCTTTGTAATAGCGTTTGGAAATCTGACAACTAAGAATATCAGAATTTTAGTATTTAGCAACTTGATCTTGCATTGACTAGCTAGATTCCAGCTCTGGGAAAAATCAGTATTCAGGTAACTTATATATTTGACTATTCTAAGCAACTGTTATTCATACATGTAGTAATTCTTCCCAGAATTTAACAGTAGGGAAAATTTTTTTGTCTCCTTAAAACGATTCTAGGAGTTCTAAGTTTGGACACAAATGTAATGTAACATTAGACAAATAGAATGATGTGGCCATTCTTTTTTTTTCCTAAGAATATTAAAGTTTGATCTTAATGGCACTGTGAGAATAGTAACCAAGGAATTTCAGGCCCAGTGGAATAGTTTTGCATACTGAAGGGCCTTTGTTGTTGTTTTTATTGTTGTTTGAGGAGAGAGGGAGAGAGAAAATCTTAAGCAGGCTCCCATCAAGGTGGGGCTCCATCTCAGGACCCTGAGATCATGACCTGAGCTGAAAACAAGAGTCATGACCCACTGAACCACCCAGGTACCCTCTGAATCGCCTTTTTTTTTTTTTTTAAAGATTTTTTAAATTTCTTTATTCGACAGAGATAGAGACAGCCAGCGAGAGAGGGAACACAAGCAGGGGGAGCGGGAGAGGAAGAAGCAGACTCATAGAGGAAGAGCCTGATGTGGGGCTCGATCCCATAACGCCGGGATCACGCCCTGAGCCGAAGGCAGACGCTTAACCGCTGTGCCACCCAGGCGCCCCTGAATCGCCTTTTAATTGGGTTCTTTTTGTGCGTTTTAAGTACAGGGTTTTTTTTTTTTAATTTATCAGGTAATAGTTTTAACTCATTTGGTCTCTACTCCCACCAAACAATATCTTGTTGCTATAATTTTTTAAATTTAGTTTTCCTATCAGAAAAACTGCAAAAATAGCACAAAGAATCCCATATGCCCTTCAGATTCTCCACTTATTAACATTTTACCATATTTGGTTTACTGATCTTTTTTTCTGAATACTTTGAGGTTTTAGACAAGATATTCTTTTTACCTTTCGTAAATATTTCACTGTGTATTTCCTCAAAACACAAGCATTAATACATAGCCATGGTCCAATTACCAAAATTAAGAAATTAACATAGATACAATACTGTCATCTAAGTAAGAGACTTTATTCAAATTTCACCAATTATCCCACTAAATTCTTTAAAACAACAGAAAAAATGTCTTTTAATAAGGACCACGTGGTTGGAAAATATGTAATTGGTGTAGAAGGCATTCATTTGGCATAACAGCACTAGCTTCAAGAACTGTTTTGGAGAGGGAAGGACTCTTAAAGGTTGTCTAAGCCAGTCCCTCATCCTTATGAATACGGAGTAAATGTGGAGCCGTGAAAGGCTCACAGGTTTATGGAAATACAGCGCTGGAGCTGGGACAAGGACCAAAGAACTCGGGGCCAGCTCTCCCGCAGGTGTAACAACTCTACTGTGCACGCCCACTGTCTATTTTATAGTTAGAAGAATAGAAGGGAAACACCAGAAGTAAAATGCTATCATTGTGTGGTATGTTTTCAGATGACTTCTTACATATTTTTTCAAGTTTCATTAACATATTCATGTGTTTTTAAAAATATATATTTTTGAAAATAATGTGAACATTACCATGAGATAAAGCATGATCAGAGGGAAGTTGATAATTTCATGGGAACATATATGGTGGCTACTTAACTAGGATATTACGCAGGTGTTAATGTCACCTTCCGTTTGCACAGTCCTGGTAAGCCTCCTGTTTAATATCTTTTACTGTCTGTATTTAAAGACACATACTGTTTCAGGGAGCACCTTTAATTTTTCCCCCACGTTCACTTTCACATTTACCTACACACCCATCCTTACTTCCCTCTCATGTTTCTTAGGAAAGAGGTGTGTGTTGACCCATTGAATCAGTGCACCTGTGTTCTTGAGTTCACGTTCTTTCTTCTTAGAAGGACATTGCTTTATCCGTGATTTCATCCGTCTCCTGTGCCTGCAGTTCCTACGTCTCTTCTCACCTCTTTCTCTAAGGCTTCCCGAGAAAAATGCCTTCACTCTGTTATTCGGTGTGCCTGTCGTGTTTCCATTCATCTTTCTTGCCTCGCGCACATCTAAGCCCTGCACACGTCCTTCTGAGTTGATGACCTCCAGCTTGGTCCCTGGTGTCTGACTGGTTTCCCATGGATGTCCCCACCCAGAATACAACCCAGATACCTCACTCACCCTGTCCACGGAACTCATAAGCCTTCTCATTACGCTGTTCTTGTGTTTTCGACTTTCAGTTGGTGCTACCACGATCTGTTCCATTGTGCTAGCCAAAAATTTGGCATTCCTTCCAGATTCCTCCCTTTGTTTCCCATCTCCAGCATGCAGTAAATAAGTAAACAGATCCTGTTGGTCTCGTCATCATTTGAATGTGTTTACTTCTTTGTAACCCCAGCGCACTGCCTTCATTCACCCAGTCCTCGCCGGTTCTCACTGCCCTTCTGGAGTCCCGCCTCCTGTCTCACCTCCACGCCATTTTCTGCCCCACTTCCAGGATGCTCTCTCAAAAATAACACATCTAAAAATGCAGTTCTCCTAATTCCTGCCTCATTCCCTGTAGCGCATTGGATCCGTTCCAGAGGTGTTGGGTATGGAATATGGTGGTTCTGGCAAAGTTTTTCACGCTGGTCACCCACCATTTCCGTCTCTTAATAAGAAGCTGATGGCTGTTTCAGAGTATGTTACACGTTTTATGTCACTCCTGCCTTTGCACATGCTTTTTTCCCCTTGAATACATGTTCTTCCCTATAGCCTCGTAAACTTTTACTGGTTCCTCTACACACTGCTCCTGTCGTTTCCTCTAAGCCTCTTCATTTCAGCTCAATCCTGCCTCCTGTGCTCACTGTGCGTACTTCTGTACTTACCACTCTGTCCGCCAGTTACTTGCTTACCTGTTCAGTTCTCCTGTTTGCCTCTAATTGTGATCTCCCTGAGCGGACCTGCATCTCATTCATATGTGGGTCCTCAGTACTGGCTTCGTTCCTGGCTCCTAGTGGGTGCTCAATATGTGTTTGTTAAATTTAATGGAGTCAAATAAAATATAGGGGATGAACGTTAAAACTTACTGTAGTAAGTAGTCTTTAGCTCATGGACAGAGGTAGTCAGTGGACTCAGGAGCTCATACCATTAGTTTAGATCACGGACGGAGGTAGTCAGTGGACTCAGGAGCTCGTACCATGAGTTTAGATCACGGACGGAGGAGGTCAGTGGACTCAGGAGCTCGTACCGTGAGTTAAGATCACGGACGGAGGTAGTCAGTGGACTCAAGAGCTCGTACTGTGAGTTTAGATCACAGACGGAGGTAGTCAGTGGACTCAGGAGCTCGTACCGTTAGTGTAGATCACGGACTGAGGTAGTCAGTGGACTCAGGAGCTCGTACCGTTACTGTAGGTCACGGACGGAGTTAGTGGACTCAGGAGCTCGTACCGTTAGTTTGGATCACGGACGGAGGTAGTCAGTGGACTCAGGAGCTCGTACCGTTAGTTTGGATCACGGACGGAGGTAGTCAGTGGACTCAGGAGCTCGTACCGTTAGTTTGGATCACGGACGGAGGTAGTCAGTGGACTCAGGAGCTCGTACCGTTAGTTTGGATCACGGACGGAGGTAGTCAGTGGACTCAGGAGCTCGTACCGTTAGTTTGGATCACGGACGGAGGTAGTCAGTGGACTCAGGAGCTCGTACCGTTAGTTTGGATCACGGACGGAGGTAGTCAGTGGACTCAGGAGCTCGTACCGTTAGTTTGGATCACGGACGGAGGTAGTCAGTGGACTCAGGAGCTCGTACCGTTAGTTTGGATCACGGACGGAGGTAGTCAGTGGACTCAGGAGCTCGTACCGTTAGTTTGGATCACGGACGGAGGTAGTCAGTGGACTCAGGAGCTCGTACCGTTAGTTTGGATCACGGACGGAGGTAGTCAGTGGACTCAGGAGCTCGTACCGTTAGTTTGGATCACGGACGGAGGTAGTCAGTGGACTCAGGAGCTCGTACCGTTAGTTTGGATCACGGACGGAGGTAGTCAGTGGACTCAGGAGCTCGTACCGTTAGTTTGGATCACGGACGGAGGTAGTCAGTGGACTCAGGAGCTCGTACCGTTAGTTTGGATCACGGACGGAGGTAGTCAGTGGACTCAGGAGCTCGTACCGTTAGTTTGGATCACGGACGGAGGTAGTCAGTGGACTCAGGAGCTCGTACCGTTAGTTTGGATCACGGACGGAGGTAGTCAGTGGACTCAGGAGCTCGTACCGTTAGTTTGGATCACGGACAGAGGTAGTCAGTGGACTCAGGAGCTCGTACCGTTAGTGTAGATGACGGACGGAGGTAGTCAGTGGACTCAGGAGCTTGTACCGTCATCCTTATCAATTAAATCATGACTTAATTTGGGAAAACCTTTAGGAGTAGAGCTGGAAAGTGTAGAAGAAATAAAAACTTAATTTACTCTAAGATGGATTTTAATATTTTGTGAGATAGCAAATAAGGATCTTGCTAATGCTGTATAGAGGTTTCTCCCTTTTCTTTCTTATAAAAGCAAATCTGTTTTAATTCTCAGCTTTTCAGTCCATCATTGGAACAGTGGCAATACCATAATTCTAAGAATCAGATCATTTTTGAAGTGCATTGTAGGAATTTATCTTCCTACAGTTTTTCTTTAGTTTATTATTGAAATTAGCCTAGTATTTAAGAATCCTGGGATTCTGCAATGTTATCTTTTCTAACTCATGTAATGCTTTAATATCTAGACTTACACTTAATGGATGTTTACATCTCTGAACACAGAACAACTGATGGAAAAAAGAAGTACTACCAGTACAATTTGTGTGGATAATCTGTAAATTTTAATATTGAACTTGTCTAAATACTTTATGTAGTGTCTTTCATTGAGTTTTTTTCAGTAATTATTTTTATACTTTCATTTTTTTTTCCCCAAATGAAACAATAAAAGGATCAGAGATCAAGAAGTCCCAGAGGATGTACAGATCAGGCCAGAGGATGTTACTTCAGATCCCAGTATTAGTAATTCCAGTGTCAGACTGGAAAACATGGTGGAAGATCTTGCTGAAACATCTAGGAAATCTCCAGGTGAAATAAGTGTCCCAATGGACAGCTCTTTACTTTGTACTTTGTCCTCAGAATCTCATCAGGAAGCAGCTAGTAATGAGAATGGTAAAAAGCCTGCTAACTGCAAATCTGCATTACGGCCAGAGGGTGGCGCCAGTTCACCAGATTCAGCTCTCTTAGATCAGGAATTGTACAACTCCTTCCATTTCTGGAGGACTCCTCTTCCTGAAATAGATCTAGATATAGAGCTTGAGCAGGGCTCTGGGAATACTCTCAGCCCAGAGAGACCAGAAGAAACCTCTGAAGTCACCGTACCAGGTTCTTCAAATATCACTATGGCCACCAGAAAGGAACTTGAAGAAATGATAGAAAATCTAGAGCCGCACATTGATGATCCAGATGTTAAAGGTATGGAAGAGTCTATCAAATTCTTTGCTCTAAAGCTGGTATAAAATATTATTTGCTGACTTTTGTCCTAGGAAAATCACCTTTTAAAAATTTATTTTCATCATCATGTATTCTTGTTTTGATAAATACAATTTATCTGATACTGGAGTTTCATTTAGATGAGCTCATCACTGTGTTGCTAGCTGTAGCATAATACACAGATTTCTTGATTTACAGATCACTCGCCTTGACATTTTCACAGTCAGTCAAACGGTGCTTTACAATTTCAGCCTGGAGCCCTGCCTTCACTATTCTGTTCTGGGTCTGCTTAACTTTTTTATAAAATACCAGATACAGTGTTGCTTTCAAAGGAAGGACTGTGGTTAACAGTAGACAGATATCTGTTTCCCATGGAATATGAAGTTTTAAGAGCTATAAACATTTATAAGAGTCACCTGGGTTTTGGTTTCTCAAGTTCACCTTTTTTCCACTGGGTTACACGTGTATCGCTCAGATTCTTTCATTGTGAACAATGGCCTTAAACGTTGCTTCATTGTGAACAATGCCCTCTGACGAAGGGGAAAAGTGTTCTAAGTCCGTTAGGGGGAAGTGAGCCACCCTGAGGCAGTTCCCCTTGTTCTGCCTGCTGGAGCTCGGGTCGTGGTTTAAGGTATGTGGGGCCAGGACCCGATGCAGGTGTTGTCTTTTCCTTTGAAGACTAAAGCCCTCCGCATGACTCTCTGTAACCATTCAGTGAAATCTGAAACAAAACCAATTTTGGAAAATCTCCCACAACTACGCATCTTCAGATCTATCACTTGGTGGACTGACTTTCTCCCTTTCTCTTTCTCTCCCTCTCTCTCTCTCTTCCTCTCCCTCTCTCTTTTTCTTTTCCTTTCCCTTCCCTTTTTTCACCTTGTTAGTTCCAGAAGCTAAAATTTCTAAATTGTCAGTTTGCTCAATGCTGGGAAATGCCCATTTTTATTTTGTTTTTTTTTTTTTAATTTTTTTAAGATTTTATTTGTTTATTTGACAGAGATAGAGACAGCCAGCGAGAGAGGGAACACAAGCAGGGGGAGTGGGAGAGGAAGAAGCAGGCTCATAGCGGAGGAGCCTGATGCGGGGCTCGATCCCATAACGCCGGGATCACGCCCTGAGCCGAAGGCAGACGCTTAACCGCTCTGCCACCCAGGCGCCCCGAAATGCCCATTTTTAAAGCAGATAAAGTGATAGATAGCTTCAGTATTCTTATAAAACATACATAACCTATTGTGTTTGAACTTTGAAAATTGCATCAGTGATGGTTACATTCTCAGTTATCTTTATCGGCTTTGTCATTTTTAAAGATTTCCTATTATAATTACACTTGGAGAAAAATTAGAAGACTTGATTGAAGGCAAATTCATATCCTTGATTGTTGAATGTTATTTTAACTGGCAGACAGTTTCTTTTTTTTTTTAATGTTTTCTTTTAGGTTTATTGGGGCATAGTTTATATCAGTAGAATCCAGCCTTTTGAATGAACACTTGTGTGAGATTAGACACACAGACAGTTGTGTGTAACCACCCCACTGTCAGATACAGATACCGTTTGAGGAACATTCCTTTGTACACCTTTAGTTAGTCCTTCCTTCCCTGCCCAGCCACTAGCAACCACCAACCCATTCTCTGTCCCTGTGATTTTTGCCTCTTCCAGAATGCCACATAAATAGAATCAAGTAATAGAAGCCTTTTTTTAGTCTGATTTCTGTCGCTTAGCATCATGTATTTGAAGTTTATCCTGGTTATTCTGTGTATCACTAGTTCACTCCCTTTTTGTTCCCTTATTTTTATCATTCCTGTTTAATATATTCTGCAGCAAGGGCAAGAACAGAGGATGGAATATTTCCAATAGAATATCCTGTTTTTTTCCCTAATCTCTCGTGGTAGATTATTTTTTATGAAAGCCTTATAGCTTTGCTTTCTTTGGTCATTCCTCAGTGTGGCTCCTGTCACTGATGTTTACCCCTGACCCAGTAGTCTGCGTTCTAGGACAGCTTGACGAGGTAGCAAGTACTGAGGTTTTTGTTCGTTAGCTCCTTCATCAGAGTCTGACCTGAGTCATTTGTCTCCATCCCTCACTCTCCTCCGCCCCCAGACGAGGAGCTTGGAGACACAGAATTACACCTCAAACTCGGGCTGTTCACAGCTTGATAAACATTTGTCTTTACAGCTTTTAGTTTAAAAAAAAAAAAAGCTTTTAGCTTTAAAACTTTTACTATTTGTCAGTTTATTCAGTTGATCAAACTTCAGTAATACATATTTTGAATCAATTTTATGTTCCATTTTTTTGAAAAGATCATTAGCTCAGCTTCTTAGGCCTGTCCTGGGAGTGCTCACTGCATCCCAGTGCCCGGTAAATCTCTGACACATCACAACACTTAACAGATGGTCATTGAAATATTTGAATAAGCTATGTTAAAAATTGTGTTCGTAACGTGTGCCTTTTAAAAAAGAGCTCTGTGCTCATACAAGTTTGAGGATCCGACTTTGTGTTTCAGAAGATGGCTAATCCTGTTTACTTAAAATCGGACTGTGAGTGCACAGGCTACAGGTGAATGATGTCAGTGCGAGTACTGTATTGCCATTTAATCCGCTCTTGCTAGTGCAGCTCTTAGACCTGCTGTCGTTGAAATCTGTTGCGGTGTTCTTTCCGTCTGTAGTGATGACCCTTTCATAACATATGCACTGATTCATTGATTCGTTCAGCATTACTTATGGAGCACCTACTGGTGGGTCTGCCCCTTTCCTAAGCACTAAATAAATATAAAGTAGCAACAAACAAGACCAAAATCCCAGCCTCAGAGAGCACAGCAGGGTGACACTTAGCATATGAACTGCCCGTGCATTAAAACCTAGGTGGGCAGTGTTGGGCATTTTCTTCTTAGGTACAGAAGTCCTGAATTTTTTATTTCATTGAAATCCGAGGGCATGTTTGACTTATGTTAAATTTCAGTAACTATGCCTTAATTTTTCAAATTACGATGTTTTAAAGGGCTATACCTTAATTTTGAATGTGTCCTCATTTCTGTTTCTGCCACTGTAGGCAGCCACAAACTGTCGGGAAATGTCCACCTTTTTGAACTAGTCGTGTTGCATGTGTAATATTTTGTCAGCAGGCCTGGAAAATGGTAAAGCAGCACTGCGCAGAGAAAGAGTTTTCGGGCATATGCTCACTCGAGTTTCAGCATTTCCAAGCCTCTGTCACTTGTTCCTCCCCTCCCCGCTAGCCATTAGTGACCGTTGTTGGAAAGCTTTACAAGGCTGGGGCTGCTGCTTACTAGGTGACCTTTGCTTCCCAGTCTCGCTAATTTAACTCTTCTCTTCGTCAAAGTATGGGTGGGGGTTTTTTCTTTGTGGACTTTTAGTCAAAAAAATTTAAGTGTTTCCAGAGACTAGAAAGATACTCTTGTCAGAAAAAGAAAGCCCTTTCTCAGTCATAGAACAGAAACCTACCCTATAGGGAAGGCCGAAGAGGGAAGTAGGAAAACATGAAGAAGGTGTAAGAGATCTTTTCTAAAATACTTACCTAGGGAATTTGAGGTTTTTCTGGCTTTGTCTAGGGCAGTTTCAAAATCTCTGGCGTTTGGAATCACAAGCTGATTCAGGACTGAAATCTATGAGTAGCATTACTGACGCCACCTTGGTTTACTATAGCTAGACTCAGAGACGATAAAAGGAAAAATGCCCAAGCTCACGAAATACACATTTCTACCCAGTGTAGGCCCAGTGGAAGAATTGGGCCATTTTGGTAGTCATGGTCAGAAAAATCATATTGTTCCCTGACTGAAATCAATACATTGTTAGGAATTTGTGACTACCCACCAGTATATTGTGTGGAAGAGTGAGAGGTTATTATTATAAAGTTTTCTCTTAACTGTACCAGCTTCTTCAGGGAAGGAGTAAAATTCACTTTCTAGGTTGTCCCTGCTTCTGAGCGTGAGTCACTGGGGACTGTGTTTCTTCACAAGTCCACGATTAAACCAGCCCTGGTTCCTGGGATTTCAGTCTGCATTTTAAGTAAAAGGCAGATTTTGATGAAGACCTGTGTGTTCAGTTTTCTTAAATTTATTGTGGCGGTGTGTCCTGCTGAAATTTCAGCAGTTAGCCCAGTATTAGATCCAGCATTCTCTGGCCGGAGAGTTGAAGCATCAGGTTTCCTCAGGAGTCAGCACGAGGCTCTTTCTTGATCTTTATAAATCAGTTTTTTGAGGAAAGTAACTTCGGTGTAACTCATTATAACTTTTATGAATGTACAAACATTAAAGTAGACAAAGAGAAATATGTAGTCCATTTAGAGAGAAATGACTCGGGTAAGGCATTTTCTGTGAAAGGCTTTTGATTAGTGACTTCCTGGGAAGCAGTTAAAATGCATTAGGGCTCTTTCTCCCACCCCGTGCATTCTATGTGGGACTAAACATTTTAACCTTAATGTATTGTGCAATCTCCTTTAGTACTATTTTGATTTTGTTTTGGAAACTTAAAAAGATTCCAGAAGGGGACCTAAACTGATTCAAAGGATTAGTACAAATTGCAGCTGGAATTCTCAGGAGAATGAGCATACTTTTCATGAGTAACTTTTTATGATTAAGCACCTTCAATTTACTTACTTAGTTGAGTAGCCAATGACAGTGGAATAGAAGCTCACCCTGCGTCTCCGGTGTCTCTGTTGCCTGGGGCCCGACCTGCTTGGGCTTGAGTTTCATGAATGCCGCAGCCCCGTAGTCGGCTGTCTTAATGAAAGTACTAGGATTGCTTTTTTATAATCTTTAAGTGGAGTGGGGATGCATTTTCTGATCTTTGTACTAATTAATTTTGAAGTGAAAATTGATGAATTTTTATATTTTGAGCATCCCAGTGGATTGTTACTTGAACAAGTAACTACACAATTTTTTTTTCCGTTACATGTCTCAGTTGTTTGGGAGAAGGAAGAATGCCTCATTTTAGTTTTGAATCACTTTTATAAAGAAGGTGTAACTCAAAACATAGACTGGTATTTGCCACATTTAAGAATCACTGCTTGGTAATTTGTCATTTTGGTTTGCCGCAAGCCAGACAGCACTCACGTGGGGTTGTCTAAGTCACTAATTTCATTTTCAAGAGGAATTAGAGGAAAATAAGATAAAGTGGGATAAGATATGAGATGTTGAAATGTAACTGCAACAAAAATCTTTGTAATTACCGCTGTTTTATGTTGGCAGGGTTTGCGTGACTGCTCTTCTGCTAAAATAGCTTAGTAAGTAAGCCTCGTCAGTCCGATTCACGCACTACCAAAACATAGTTAACTCACACCGAAATTGACTCCTTTTAATAAACTGGAGGTACCTCCAAAATTAGATAGCATTTCTCTTTCGTACTAACGCAGAATAATGTACAGTAGTGGATAAACATTTTTAATCTCATGAAAGCATATTAGTTTTCTACTTTTTCTCTCGAAGGACTAATGATTTACCACAGTAGTTTTTTTTCAGCTTTTTGATGGCAGTGTCAAAAAAAAGTATACATTTCATTGATAACTGATAGTGCAAACGGAGAAGAAACTTGCAGGCACGTTGTCCATCCCGCTGCTCACGTGCCCTTTCCCTGTCCCACCCGCAGCGCAAGTGGACGTGCTGTCCGCAGCGCTGCGCGCTTCCAGTCTGGACGCCCACGAGGAGGCCAGCGACGCAGAAAAGAGAAGTGATGTGCAAGATGAGCTGGGTGTAAATGAGCTACCAAACTGTAAAATAAATCACGACGCCTCCGTGCCTTTAATCAGCGACGCCGTTGAGGTAATGCACTCAGTAAACTGTTTATCCAGTGAAAATAGTTCCAATCGGAAGTCTGTTGTTGGGGAATAGTTGTAGCTTATCACTTTCTAACTAGTGTTCTGTTTGTTGCTGATTTTCTCTGCTCTCTCTGACATAAAGTAAAAATACTGTCACCACATCCTGTCTTTGTGACATTAGCGTCATGTTCAATGCTTAGAAATGTAAATCCCAATCCTGTCTACATGACCATTTGAGTAGCCTCAATGTGTTAACGTAGCTCACTGCAGTGAAATAGTCTTACTGGAAACAAAGCCCTTTATCAAGAATAATTAACTCTTCCCTTTTCTTTTTGGAGAGGTGCTTTGTTTCTGATCGGACCATTTCACTGCAGCAAGCAACACAGTATTCTGAGCAGAAGATCGGGACTTGAGGCCATGTTGCGGAGGGGCCAGTGGCATTATCTGGACTCTGGAGTGTGAGGGTGGGTACTGTTCCTAGCATCATCTTTGCTGTGTACTTGGAGCTGTTCTGTGTGATCCTTCCCTAACTTCCTATCGCACCCCCCCCACTCCCAGCCAGCATCGTGTGGGATCGGTATTTCTTACCCTTGTGTATAGGAACACGGGGAAGGAATAGCACCACTGGTTGCTAAAATCAGCCGGTCACAGATAGAGCAGTTTGCGTGATAAGCTCAGGGAAGAGTGTCTGCATACACACCGGGGATGGAGAGGGTTCTTAGAGCTTTAGTGGATTTCTGTTTCATGTTTTGTTAGGTGACAGCTGGTAGAGTTAGAAATCTTAAACAATACCAGTGCTTCAAAATGAAACCCTGGCCCCCTGTTGTCATTGGTGATTTGAATGCAGTGATATCTCTGTGTTTTAGAAGGTGTTTTGTTTGGAGTTTTTTGAGCTGCTAAAAAAAGTGTATTTGTGAAATTAGAAATAGCCAACAGTAGAAGAAAAACTGCATAGGGCATCCCATGGCCTCTAAAACATTGACCAAAAGCACCCTCTATAATACCATAATACTATCTTATAAGTAGGCTAATTTTAGATATTTGAGCCATTTCAAAATTACTTCTCAATTTACATTTTTAATGAGTTTATTTTGGAATTCATTTTCATACATTTATCAACCTATTCCTCAAGTTTGACTCAAGTCAGGGGGGTTCTTATGAGGTCTTAGGTATAAGCTTTTAAAAGCTTAAAGAATTTATATATCTTCAGTAGTCTTGAAAGGTAAGTAACTTAGTAAGATGGTTTAAGTGAAGGAAACTTACAGAAGGCACAGTTCTTTACGTAAATATTTTTTCCTAACAGAATATGGACTCTGCCCTTCGTTATATTCATAATGATTCGGACTTGAGCACCAGCAGTAGTTTTAGCCCTGATGAGGAGAGGAGATCTAAAGTACAAGTAAGTGACAGCAAGTCTTTATGTGGTGACGGTCTTGTTAATTCTTCTTCTAAACCCATTTCCCACCGAATTTACAATGAGTTTTTTAAAAATAAGACTAGTATATCATACTTACGATAAGAAAATTCAAATAGAGTAGAATACAAGCAGAAATCTTCCTCTTCTGGTACCTGCAGTCACATTCTTCAGAGTAACCACGGATCACAGCTCCTTCTTTTTCTTTTTTCCCTCTCTTCCCTCTCCTTCCTTCCTTCCTTCCAAGAGTGAGAGGAGAGGGGGAAGGGCAGAGGGAGAGAGAATCTTAAGCAGGCTCCTCACCCAGAGCAGAGCCTGACACGGAGCTCCATCTCATGACTCTGAGATCACGACCTGAGCCAAAATCAGAAATCAGATACTTATCCAACCGAGCCACCCAGGTGCCCCGTCTGTTTCTTCATAAACATATTATGGGTACAAAAACATGCAAACATACCCCTTTTTGTCTGTCATGCCATCATACCTAGGTATTTCATGGTGCCTAATCAAGAATTACAAGATACAGCTCAATTTCAGAGATGAAAATAACGAAAAAATGTCCCAAAACCATATAAAGTGCCATCGACGGCAAGTTACACTCCAGTTTCAGGAATATGGGAAGATATGCTTATGGACTATCTGGAATATGATAGTTTGTACCGCGTGTGTGTGTGTGTGTGTATTGATCTTTCCATATGCTCACTGCCCCGGCCCCACCGCGGCAGCAAACTGTCCACGCAGCGTGGCCTCTGTTGTGAAAAGGCGCTATACCTCCTGAAGTTCCTTATGGTGCCTCCAGGTTCAGTCCTGGGATCTTACACACGGTGCCTCATTCGTGGTGATTATGTGCGGTGTTTGCCTCTGGGCCGGGGATTTCCTGGGTCAAATGGCATATGTTCTTCTTTTAAAAATGGAGTCAGTATTCACAGTGTGTAGACATGCTTTTCACTACTTCTACTGTACATGTATTTCCAAGTTCATAAAAACAGATGGTCTCATTCTCTTAATGAATTTGAATTTGAATTTATTTTTTAAAAATAGGTAAGTTTACAGGGCACCTAGGTAGCGCAGGCGTTAAGCGTCTGCCTTCGGCTCAGGGCGTGATCCCGGCATTCCGGGATCGAGTCCCACATCGGGCTCCTCTGCTGGGAGCCTGCTTCTTCCTCTCCCACTCCCCCCGCTTGTGTTCCCTCTCTCGCTGGCTGTCTCTTTCTGTCAAATAAATAAATCTTNTTCTTCCTCTCCCACTCCCCCCGCTTGTGTTCCCTCTCTCGCTGGCTGTCTCTCTCTGTCAAATAAATAAATCTTAAAAAAAAAAAAAAATAGGTAAGTTTACATAGTTCAGAATTCAAAAGGTACAAAGGCATTCAGTGATACTTCCTTCTCGGTTTTCTCCTCCAGCATCCATTTGGCTTTTCCCAGAGCAGCCGGTTTTGTTTCTTTTGTATGTTCTTCCAGAGCTGTGTTATGTATACGTTAGCAAGATTGTGTAGACATTCTTCTTTTCCTCGCATTTACATGAACAGTTAGATGTTTATTCACTTCAGATTTTTATAGGTAGCTGCTCAATTTCCATCAAAAGGTGGGTGGTGTTTTTATAAAATCCAGGTTGGTACGAGTGCACCTGTTCTGTCACATTTGCTAGGTTCCGTCAGACTTGACCATCCCGCCAACATTGAGAGGTGCTGGTCTTACTGTTGGTGCATCTTTTCAGTTTAGTAATCAGTTCTAATCCTCCTCTAAGCTGTATTCTGTTTTAAGATCTTACCGTTTTTCTTCTGGAGTGGCTTCTTTTATTTATATAGGTATTTCCCTTAGCATAGTTTTCCTACCTCTTCTCAGTAGACCCCTGAAATTTTGAGACTGGGTTTTTCTCTGCTCGTTGAGATGCTATATTAAATTCTTCATGTATTGAAGAATAAGTTCACTGAGTTTATGCCCAGACTGCTAAAATGAACCCCTGCCTATGTCTCTCCATTAGGATGTGGTGCCTCAGGCTCTGTTAGATCAGTATTTATCTATGACGGACCCATCTCGTGCGCAGACGGTCGACACTGAGATTGCCAAGCACTGTGCGTACAGCCTTCCCGGCGTGGCCCTGACCCTGGGCAGGCAGAACTGGCACTGCCTGCGAGAGACCTACGAGACGCTGGCATCAGACATGCAGGTGAGTGGGCGGCGGCGGGTCCACAGAGTGCGAGTGGATGGACGGCACAGTGCTGTGCCCTTCAAAACCTGGTAGGATTTCTGTTCATGTCCCAGCAAAGACTTGCTATTATGGGAAATCATGTGCAGAAGAGCTTAAAGTCCTACCAAAGAGCTTGCTTTTTGTATGGTCCAGGTTTCACCGTTTGGAAATTATCATTGCATTTGACATGCCTACGTTCCTAACTTACAGATGTACTGTCTGAAGTTTATGTGTAGATCGATTCCAGACACAGTGTTACAAACGCTTCTTGTATTTTCTTGAAACCTTAATAGAACTGCAGTAGTATTAGCACCGCTGAGCTCTGGGCCCTGGTTCAGGGAGTGTTGCAGTAAAGGTGGGGGAGGGTTTGTGTGTGCAAATGCGCGTGTGTGCACATGTCACATGTGCACATGTGCGTGCACGAGCATGCTGTTCTCCAGACCTACACACTGCCAACACCGTCTGCTCTGAAAGAAAACAAAATGTGAAATGTTGACCCTAGGTCATCTTGTCTGGATATCTGTATGATTTGGTGGCTCTCTTCCTAGATTTTGTTGACTTAACGTCCCCTGCCATTAGGTCTGGTTGCTATATCGTACACCAAAATTTTGCCTCTCTCCCACAAAATCTGCTTCTCTGGTGAAATTAATCTCTTGGTCATTAAGAAAGCAGTCTGGTTAGACTAATTTATACTGAGATATGAATAATTTTACCTTAAACGTGTTAGTAATTATTTGATTTTTCAAGGAATTTGTGCTGTTAACTAAGCAAGGTAGGAGTTGGAAGTAATCTTGAGGGAATATAGTTTAAGTTCCTTCTCTGACCTGTGAGGTTAGGAAGCCAGGGTCTGGGTGAAGTGAATTTATCCTGTGTTCACAGACTTCTTCACCAGTAGAACTGGGCAGGGGACCACAAAGGCCCAGTCTCCATAGCGTGGTGTCCTGCGCACTGGTGGTTTTCCATCTTCATCCCACAGGCCTTTCAAAGCTCCTCAGGGCCCCTGGTGACTGGGAAGGCCCTGGATGGGCAGGGCTTCATGCCTCCATCCCCTCCCCTCCATCAGAACATCTCTGCCTTCATCTGCTTGATATGCTGAATGTGGGTATAAAATTTTATTTCAGGAACGGGGTCTGGTGTTTGGGATTGTGGGGACAAAACCCTTGCTGTAAACGGCTTCTCAGCAAGTAGAGTGTTTTAAGCTAAGTAACAAAGTAAAAACTTTCAAAAGGAACATGAAGAAAAAGATGTTTGTCATGTAAACTTTCCTACATTTTCCTATTCTTACATTTTTTTAATTGCCAGTTCCTTAAAAACAAGTTTCATAATTTTTTTTTTTTTTTAAAGATTTTATTTATTTATTTGACAGAGATAGAGACAGCCAGCGAGAGAGGGAACACAAGCAGGGGGAGTGGGAGAGGAAGAAGCAGG
>NC_048231.1:49718079-49723214 GCF_002007445.2 Ailuropoda melanoleuca
TGGCCTCGGCCACAGAATTAATACATATGGATGTATCCCAATTATCAGAAATGGAATTCAGAGCAACAATGGTCAAGATGATGAGTAAACTTGAAAAAAGCATCAGAGAAAGCGTTGCTGAGAATATAGAATCCCTAAGGGCAGAAATGAGAGCGAATCTGACAGAAATTAAAAACTCAGTGGGCCAAATACAGTCAAAACTAGAGGCTCTGACGGCCAGGGTCACCGAGGCAGAGGAACGCGTTAGCGAATTGGAGGATGGGTTAGTAGAAGAAAAAACGAAAATAGAAGCTGGTCTTAAAAAAATCCACGCCCACGAATGTAGATTACGGGAGATTACTGACTCTATGAAACGATCCAATGTCAGAATCATCGGCATCCCTGAAGGGGTGGAGAAAAACAGAGGTCTAGAAGAGATATTTGAACAAATTGTAGCTGAAAACTTCCCTAATCTAGCAAGGGAAACAAGCATTCGTGTCCAAGAGGCAGAGAGGACCCCATCCAAGCTCAACCAGGACAAACCTACGCCACGGCATGTCATAGTGCAATTCGCAAATATTAGATCCAAGGATACAGTATTGAAAGCGGCCAGGGCAAAGAAATTTCTCACGTACCAAGGCAAAGGTATCAGGATTACGTCAGACCTGTCTACAGAGACCTGGAATGAGAGAAAGGCTTGGGGGGGCATTTTTAAAGCTCTTTCAGAGAAAAACATGCAGCCAAGGATCCTTTATCCAGCAAAGCTGTCATTCAGAATTGATGGAGAAATAAAGACGTTCCAAAATCGCCAATCATTAACCAATTTCGTAACCACGAAACCAGCCCTACAGGAGATATTAAGGGGGGCTCTATAAAGGTAAAAAGGCCCCAAGAGTGATACAGAGCAGCAAGTCACAACCGATACAAAGACTTTAAAGAGAAATGGCATCATTAAAATCATATCTGTCAATAATCTCTATCAATCTAAATGGCTTAAACTCTCCCATAAAACGCCACAGGGTTGCAGATTGGATAAAAAGACATGACCCATCCATTTGCTGTCTACAAGAGACTCATTTTGAACCCAAAGATGCATTCAGACTTAGAGTAAGGGGATGGAGTACCATCTTCCACGCAAATGGACCTCAAAAGAAAGCTGGAGTAGCAATTCTCATATCAGATAGACTGGATTTTAAACTAGAGGCCATAGAGAGAGATACAGAAGGGCACTATATTATTCTTAAAGGAAGTATTCAACAAGTGGATATGACAATTATTAATATATATGCCCCCAACAGGGGAGCAGCAAGATACACAAGCCAACTCTTAACCAAAATAAAGAGACATATAGATAAGAACACAGTAATAGTAGGGGACCTCAACACCCCACTATCAGAAATAGACAGAACACCCTGGCAAAAACTAAGCAAAGAATCAAAGGCTTTGAATGCCATACTCGACGAGTTGGACCTCATAGATATATATAGAACACTACACCCCAGAACCAAAGAATACTCATTCTATTCAAATGCCCATGGAACATTCTCAAGAATAGATCATGCTCTGGGACACAAAACAGGTCTCAGCCAATACCAAAAGATTGAAATTATCCCCTGCATATTCTCAGACCACAACGCTCTGAAATTGGAACTCAACCACAAGGAAAAACCTGGAAGAAACTCAAACACTTGGAGGCTAAGAACCATCCTGCTCAAGAATGACTCGATAAACCAGGAAATCAAAAAACAAATTAAACAATTTATGGAGACCAACGAGAATGAATACACAACGGTCCAAAACCTATGGGATACTGCAAAGGCAGTCCTAAGGGGGAAATACATAGCCATCCAAGCCTCACTCAAAAGAATAGAAAAATCTAAAATGCAGTTTCTATATTCTCACCTCAAGAAACTGGAACAGCAACAGAGGGACAGGCCTAACCCACTGACAAGGAAGGAGTTGACCAAGATTAGAGCAGAAATCAATGAATTAGAGACCAGAACCACAGTAGAGCAGATCAACAGGACTAGAAGCTGGTTCTTTGAGAGAATCCATAAAATTGATAGACCACTGGCAAAACTTGTCCAAAAACAAAGAGAAAGGACTGAGATTATTAAAATTATGACTGAAAAGGGAGAGGTCACGACCAGCACCATTGAAATTGCAAGGATTATTAGAAACTTTTATCAACAGCTATATGCCAAAAAACTAAACAATCTGGAAGAGATGGAGGCCTTCCTGGAAACCTATAAACTACCAAGACTGAAACAGGAAGAAATAGATTTCTTAAATAGGCCAATTAACTATGAAGAAATTGAGTCAGTGATAAACAACCTTCCAAATAATAAAACTCCAGGCCCAGACGGTTTTCCTGGGGAATTCTACCAAACATTCAAAGAAGAAATAATACCTATTCTCCTAAAGCTATTTCAAAAAATAGAAACAGAAGGAAAGCTACCAAACTCATTCTATGAGGCTAATATTACCTTGATCCCCAAACCAGGCAAAGACCCCCTCAAAAAGGAGAATTACAGACCGATTTCTCTAATGAATATGGATGCCAAAATCCTCAACAAGATCCTTGCTAATAGAATCCAACAGTACATTAAAAGGATTATCCATCATGACCAAGTGGGATTCATACCTGGGATGCAAGCATGGTTCAACACTCGCAAATCAATCAATGTGATACATCATATCAACAAGAAAAGACTCAAGAACCATATGATCCTCTCAATTGATGCAGAAAAAGCATTTGACAAAATACAGCATCCTTTCCTGATTAAAACCCTTCAGAGTGTAGGAATAGAGGGTACATTTCTCAATCTCATAAAAGCCATCTATGAAAAGCCTACTGCAAGCATTATTCTCAATGGGGAAAAGCTGGAAGCCTTTCCCTTAAGATCAGGAACACGACAAGGATGCCCACTCTCGCCACTATTATTCAACATAGTACTAGAAGTCCTTGCAACAGCAATCAGAAGACAAAAAGGGATCAAAGGTATCCAAATCGGCAAAGAAGAAGTCAAACTGTCTCTCTTTGCAGATGACATGATACTCTATATGGAAAACCCAAAGGAATCCACTCCCAAACTATTAGAAGTTATAGAACAATTCAGTAAGGTGGCAGGATACAAAATCAATGCCCAGAAATCAGTTGCATTTCTATACACGAATAACGAGACTGAAGAAAGAGAAATTAGGGAATCCATCCCATTTACAATAACACCAAAAACCATGCGTTACCTTGGAATTAACTTAACCAGAGACGTAAAGGACCTATATGCTAGAAACTATAGATCACTTTTGAAAGATATTGAGGAAGACATAAAAAGATGGAAAAATATTCCATGCTCATGGATTGGAAGAATTAACATAGTTAAAATGTCCATACTACCCAGAGCAATCTACACTTTCAATGCTATCCCGATCAAAATACCGAGGACATTTTTCAAAGAACTGGAACAAATAGTCCTTAAATTTGTATGGAACCAGAAAAGGCCCCGAATCTCCAAGGAACTGTTGAAAAGGAAAAACAAAGCTGGGGGCATCACAATGCCGGATTTCGAGCTGTACTACAAAGCTGTGATCACAAAGACAGCATGGTACTGGCACAAAAACAGACACATCGACCAATGGAACAGAATAGAGAACCCAGAAATGGACCCTCGGCTCTTTGGGCAACTAATCTTTGATAAAGCAGGAAAAAACATCCGGTGGAAAAAAGACAGTCTCTTCAATAAATGGTGCTGGGAAAATTGGACAGCTACATGCAAAAGAATGAAACTTGACCACTCTCTCACACCATACACAAAAATAAACTCCAAATGGATGAAAGACCTCAATGTGAGACAGGAATCCATCAAAATTCTAGAGGAGAACATAGGCAACAACTTCTATGACATCGGCCAGAGCAACCTTTTTCACGACACATCTCCAAAGGCAAGAGAAATAAAAGATAAAATGAACTTATGGGACTTTATCAGGATAAAGAGCTTCTGCACAGCCAAGGAAACAGTCAAAAAAACTAAGAGACAGCCCACGGAATGGGAGAATATATTTGCAAAGGACACCACAGATAAAGGACTGGTATCCAAGATCTACAAAGAACTTCTCAAACTCAATACACGAGAAACAAATAAACAAATCATAAAATGGGCAGAAGATATGAACAGACACTTTTCCAATGAAGACATACAAATGGCTAACAGACACATGAAAAAATGTTCAAAATCATTAGCCATCAGGGAAATTCAAATCAAAACCACACTGAGATACCACCTTACGCCAGTTAGAATGGCAAAGATAGACAAGGCAAGAAACAACAATTGTTGGAGAGGATGTGGAGAAAGGGGATCCCTCCTACATTGTTGGTGGGAATGCAAGTTGGTACAGCCACTCTGGAAAACAGTGTGGAGGTCCCTTAAAAAGTTAAAAATTGAACTACCCTATGACCCAGCCATTGCACTACTGGGTGTTTACCCCAAAGATACAGACGTAGTAAAGAGAAGGGCCATATGCACCCCAATGTTCATAGCTGCATTGTCCACAATAGCCAAATCATGGAAGGAGCCGAGATGCCCTTCAACAGATGACTGGATTAAGAAGCTGTGGTCCATATATACAATGGAATATTACTCAGCTATCAGAAAGAACGAATTCTCAACATTTGCTGCAACATGGACGGCACTGGAGGAGATAATGCTAAGTGAAATAAGTCAAGCAGAGAAAGACAATTATCATATGATTTCTCTCATCTATGGAACATAAGAACTAGGATGATCGGTAGGGGAAGAAAGGGATAAAGAAAAGGGGGGTAATCAGAAGGGGGAATGAAACATGAGAGACTATGGACTATGAGAAACAAACTGAAGACTTCAGAGGGGAGGGGGTGGGGGAATGGGATAGACTGGTGATGGGTAGTAAGGAGGGCACGTATTGCATGGTGCACTGGGTGTTATACGCAACTAATGAAGCATCGAACTTTACATCGGAATCCGGGGATGTACTGTATGGTGATTAACATAATATAATAAAAAAATCATTAAAAAAAAGTCATTTCAGAGACATTAAAAACATTCTTTATTCTCTAAGACTGTGGTGAAAAAAGCATGTTACGTATCAGCCTATAAATTGACCTTTGTGATCTTAGAAAA
>NC_048231.1:49723314-49728459 GCF_002007445.2 Ailuropoda melanoleuca
ATGTTCCTTTTTTTTTTTTTTTTTAAACAAATTATGGCCATCATCGTGGTGGTTGTGAAGTGGTGTTTGGTGGTGATCTTGATTTGCATTTCCTTAGTGACTGGTGGTGTTAACACCTTTTCATATGCTTGTTGACCATTTGTATATAATCCAGAGAAATGTCTGTGCAAGTCCTTTGCCCATTTTTTTACTTGGGCTGTTTGTCTTAAATTGGGTTGAGTTGTAAGAGTTCTTTTTGTGTTCTGGATTCCAGATTTCACTTGCATTTTTAAAAGATATCTTCGCTGGGTATAGAATTGGGACTGACAGTCTTGGTTGTTTTTTGTTGTTGTTTTCTTCATACATTAAAGGTTCACTTCACTGAGTTCTGGCTTGCTGGGTTTCTGACTGAAAATAGGCACATCTCTTCTGCCATTAGTGTGGAGGGTTGGGTCCATCTAATCAGGAGCAAGCTGGGTTTGGGCTTTGTTGTTGCTATGATTGCCTTCAGTGCCCATTAAGCTTCGTTTCTTCTCACCATGGCCTGCCAGTGCCTTTTGCTGAGGGTGGGAGCTGGGGCTCCAGGGGGCCTTCTCGTGTGTGTGTTCCACCCTCAGCTTTCAGCTCTCGTGTGCCCACGTAAACCTGGTGGGTTCTTCCCCTCCCCTAACTGTAGACCGCTTTTAGGGCATGGGAGGCTCGTGCTGGGAAAGGGGAGAATCTCTGTTATTTGGGCTCAGCCTCAGTCTCTGGGAGGCCCTGTATGCCTGGGCTTTCTCAGAGTCTTACCCTCTCCCTGTAGCATCCAGTCTCTGCCTTGTGTCTGTGGTCCGGGTGGGGCTGAGGTTCCTGCCCGTCCTCCGCAGGAGGAGACTTGTGCTTGCTGTCAGTGTAGGGTCTTCGCTCAAGGAGGTTTGCTGCCCCCCTCTCTGGGATAGAGTTCTCCTCTGCCCCCAGCTGCAGGGTGTTTCTCTGTGCCATGGGTGGACAGGCTTTGCCACCCCTCTGTCAGCACCATAAGGCTCGGTGAAGGGAAGGGCCCAGGGGAGTGCATGGGGCTTTATGCTGTCCCCCAACATGTGTCACTCATTTCCTGCCTGCTAAGGGGCCTCTCTCCGGTTTGCTTTCCTGACCCCAGACTTTCTCATGTGGTGTGCACCCAGGGGAGGCCAGCAAGAAAGTTTGCAGTGTCAGAAAATGGAGTTGATAAGTGTGCCTCTCATCTCTGAGTATTGATTGTGTGTGTGTGTGTGTGTGTGTATACACACACACACACACACATGCAGGCACACAGGTCATGGCTATATTATGTATATTCATGCTTATAGTTTACTCCCTGCTGATTACAAATGTAAATAGCCTTAAACATAAAATCTGAAAGGCAAAAATCTCTTCATCTCAGAGGTTTTTTTTTTCAAGGGCATTGTTGCATCTACTCAAAGTAGCCTGGTGGACACGGTCAGTCTTCAGGTCTCTCCAGATGCAATAGGAACAGCCACCAGAGGACCTCTTCGCTTTTGTTATCTACCTGGTATCATCCCCTGAGAAGCTGCTCAGAGCCTTGACACATATGCGTCAGGCCGCCTAATACCGCTAGAACTTCTTATTTAGGAAACCGCTTTGTAGATGGGAGCTCATTAGCATTCTGAACAGTGACTGTGGAAAAAATGTGATTCATGCCCCCGTTGAACATACTAGGAAATGCATTGCTCTGTCTCAGTCCCTGTGGACACACAATTCCACAGCATTTGTTTTCCTTACATATTGAGGGGGAGAGATACTCTTTGTGAACTTGCATAGTGTTTAAATGCATTTCCAGCTACATACAGACTAGAGATAACTACGCATGAGAGACCATGTTAATCACTAGTTTTTGCATGTGTTCATCTTACAGATAGTATCTAGTATTACAGATTATTCAGATGATTAACCTATTTTCATTTGTTTTATTTATTTTAAAATTTTAATTATATTTTTATTTTTATAATTCATTTTTGTAGACAGCTGATTTTACTTCTAGAATTATATAGTCCCAGAGATGTTTATGACTATTTACGTCCCATTGCTCTGAATCTATGTGCAGATAAAGTTTCTTCTGTTCGTTGGATTTCCTACAAGTTGGTATGTGTTACAATTTTTACAATTTTAGAACGGCACACTATTCAATAAGATCCTAGAACGGAAGATACTCCTCACTTCTCTGCGTTCCCCGCCCTAGGTCAGTGAGATGGTGAAGAAGCTGCACATGGCGACGCCCCCCACGTTTGGAGTGGACCTCATCAATGAGCTTGTAGAGAACTTCGGTAGATGTCCCAAGTGGTCTGGTCGGCAAGCCTTTGTCTTTGTCTGCCAGGTAAGTGAAGACTTTCCCATTTGTGACCCATTTTTCTATCTGAAACTACATTTCCTCGTCGCTGTTTGCCTCTCGACACCCTCTTTCTTATCCTTAAGGAACAGTTTTTCATCCGGCTCTTCGTAGGTTCACCTGTTCCCTAGAGTCGCTGTCTGCCTGGCTCATCCCACGGCCATCCACTAGGGGGTGCTTGGGGTCCATGGCACGTGTGTAAATAAGCATGAGTGTGCACACTCCAGGACTCAGTGGAACCATTAAAAAACTGTGTGTCTATAGGGACTTAAAATGATGTCATCTTAGTTTTGAGTTCCCAAGAGCCTGGAATATTGGTTTAAAAAGACGTAACTAAAATCTGGAATACTTTGGTTGTTACTAAAAGATAACGTTTGCCAGTGTTGTGGTCTGGTAGACTAATCTGGCAAGTGTAAAGCAGCTGTTTGCCTTCCCCAGACCGTCATCGAGGACGACTGCCTTCCCATGGACCAGTTCGCTGTGCATCTGATGCCACACCTGCTGACCTTGGCGAATGATAGGGTTCCGAACGTTCGAGTGCTGCTCGCAAAGACGTTAAGACAAACTCTACTAGAGAAAGGTGGGTGGGAGGCTGTTGGGAAAGCTGTGTGCTGGGGCAGAGGCGCGTAGACCACACGGAGGGAGAAGTGTTGTATGTGCACAGACATAATCTGATAGGAGAAGGTTCGTGAGTTGTTTGTTAATGGGGTTCCCTCTGAGAGAGGACACAGATGAGAGGACAGGGACTTGTTCTCCTTTCTGCCCCAGGGGCATTTCTTTTATAATTGCAGGCTTCGTTTGAGAGATTGGATAGTCACTTAAGGCAGGAGGAAAAACTCTTGCCTTCGGTCTGCCCCACGTGACGGGCATTCCTGCTGTTGGAGGCCAGGAGGCATGTTTGTGTTTCCTCCTCCTCTTCATTCCTTAGGCAGAAGATAGACAACCCCTAGTATTTGCTTCGCGGCACATCCTAATAAGCTGCTGAAGGTTTAGCTTGTTCCCCCCAAATACCTAATAAATATCATATAAGTGCATGGACTTGGGACTGGAGCACAGAAAGGTTTGTAACAGACGTCTGAGAATATAGGTAAATGGATACTGCTTTTTTCTCCCTTAGAATTCATTACAGTTGTTTTAATAGCAATTATAAGGAAATGGTTAGAGAAGACTGGTTTTCAGTGGTATGTCTGATTGGTATTCGGGGTGTTTTTACTAAGTGAATTAATAGTTATCACAAGTATACGTTTTAATATTTTATTAGCTTCACTGCCATTTGTTCTAAAAATAATCAAGATAAATCTAATTCTCTTATGTTTGGGCATCTTTTTCATATCGCACAAATCAATTTGGATTACTCTTTATAATTCAACATAGCTTGTGTTTATACTTTGTTTCTGACTGAGAACTTAATATATTTGTACCTGATAAAACTGTGAAACGTTAAACTAATTTTATTTGTAATCTGCCCTTTGTGTCTCCAGAATATTTCTTAACCTCTGCCGGCTGTCATCAGGAAGCCGTGGAACAGACCATCATGGCTCTTCAGATGGATCGGGACAGTGACGTCAAGTATTTCGCAAGCATCCACCCTGCCAGTACCAAAATCTCTGACGATGCCATGAGCACAGCTTCCTCAACCTACTAGAAAGCTGGAACCTCGTTGTCCTGCTTCCTCGGGAGCCAAGGGCTGACAAGTGCTCCACGCGTGTGATCTGGGACAGCGTTTGGGAGGAGGAGAGACCTTCCTCTCTCGCAGACTTAACTGCAGGTGCAAGTTGCCTACACTGATACCAGGGATTTTAGGAGTCAAGAGAAAGTACAGTAAACACTATTATCTTATCTTGACTTTAAGGGAAAATAATTTCTCAGAGGATTATAATTGTCACCGAAGCCTTAAATCCTTCCGTCTTCCTGACTGAGTGAAACTTGAATTGGCAGAGCATTTTCCTCATGGAAGGGAGGAGATTCCCAGAGACCTGCATTGCTTTCTCCTGGTTTGCTTTAACGACAGATAGATGGAGTGGCAGCCAGAAGGCGGCTGTGAGCCAGGATGTAAAGAGACCTTCAGTATTAGCCCGCACTGTCCCCACGCAGGCAAGGACCTGTTGGTTCTGTGGCCAGCTGCCCAGCCCTAAGTGTGAATAGTTTTTGACGTATGTAAATGCGAAAGGTGATTTGGGGGGTTCTCCTAAGGGCTTGATGCTAACACTAAAGTAGGATCTGAGTTTAACTCTTAAATGCAGCATATTGCTGTGCCCATTTACAGAACGTTGGCTGAGGATCTATGTCCTGATTTTCTTCATGCTGGTCATGACCTGAGGGAGTTTATTGGCACGTGTGCTGTGCGTCAGATGTTTTTAACTTGATGGTGATCGGCTCTGAGGTGCAGCTGTCCTTCCCACACTGTACATACCTGTGAGTGCTCTCGGGAGTGCTGCGGTCTTGAATCATGCTGTTTAAACTGTCGTGGCACAAGTTCTCTTGTCCGAATAAAATTTATTAATAAGATCTATAGAGAGAGATATATATACACTTCTGATTGTTTTCTAGATGTCTGCAAATGCAGTTTGTGACCTGTATTAATGATTTAGTATGAAGTGGGAAAACTAGATTAAAATCCTTGTCTTTTAACTAGTTTAGTCATTTCTTTGCCATCTGCCTGTGCCACCAGGGCGAGGCTCTGTGGTCGGTCGCAGCCCCCGCAGGGCGCGTGTGCCCCAGGCACCTGGACCCGGAGCTCGGCCCTCAGGAGAGGGGCAGGAGCGGGCGAGCCGCAGGCGGCGGCGCGGGGTCCGGCAGCC
>NC_048231.1:49728559-49733485 GCF_002007445.2 Ailuropoda melanoleuca
GGAGCGGGCGAGCCGCAGGCGGCGGCGCGGGGTCCGGCAGCCGCTTTGCGGAGCCTCTGTGAGCTTTGGTGTCCGTGACCCCTCAGGGTTGCGTGAGGCTTGCGGTGCGGCTTGGGGATCCCGCGGCCGCTTTCTGTACGGACGACTGCGGGTAAGGCCTGTGTCCCTCCCGCCTGACAACCGTGCGACGGGAAGCGTGGGCGAGGAGCCCTGGGAGCGGGGGAGCCGTGGGGGCCCGGCGGGCTGCGTCCGCCAAGCGGGGCCGAGGAGCGGCTGCGGAGAACGGGGTGCTCGGGCCCGCCCCGCGGTCTTGCCTCTGAGGACGAGGCTCTGGTCACACGCCTTTCCCGGGGTGCCGCGGATCAGCTGCGTGGCCGTGGTGGACACGAGGCGCTGCGCGTTGTCAGCGGGGCCCCGGGGCAGCCTCTCGGGCCGCAGGCTCTTGGAAGCGAGAAAAGGAAGGAAAACACGATTCTCTGACGTCCTCCAGGAGGCAAAAGCGGCAAAGCAGTTAGGACGCATGCGAATGCCAT
This sequence comes from Ailuropoda melanoleuca, assembly GCF_002007445.2. Classification (NCBI taxonomy): domain Eukaryota; kingdom Metazoa; phylum Chordata; class Mammalia; order Carnivora; family Ursidae; genus Ailuropoda; species Ailuropoda melanoleuca. Next base: position 49,729,093 of record NC_048231.1, read on the forward strand.
ACTTGGAAAATGAACAAAGTGGTAATTAAGGTGTTTAATATGCGGTAGCTGATCTTAGAAGGTGCTCTGTGATGTGGGGACTTTTGAGTGAGGGCGACTGAGGTGAAGAGGAAGGCTGTCTCTCCAAAGCTGGAGCTTACTGCCCCGCGGTCGTGCAGGGCCTCTCCCGGCCCGCCGCCCTCGCCCGGCCCCGGGCCGCCCTGGCAGCCTGCGCGGCTGCGAGTTGTGCTGCTCTGAAGGCTCTCGCTGCGCCTCCGCGGGCCTGGGAGACATCTCTGTGCCCGCTTCTGTGAGTTTTCAGAGTGTCCCTGTACACAGGCCACCAGACCGCCTATGTGCTTAGTGGAATAGCTTGGGGGCCACCTTTGGGCTGTGATCTTTGTCCGTAAGTCTCGGAGGTGCTTCTGTGATGACAGACCACTAGTTTTTCTGGAACCCTCTAGCTGAATTGGCAAGTGCCGAGTCCCGTGACTACCACGCAAATGGCCTCAGAGCCGTTCAGGCTGTCGGCATCCTGATTCTTAGTTTGCGGAACAGGCGGTGGGGTGCACGGTGTGTCACGGATTCTTCTCCTTCCTGTTGGGTCCGGCCCCGCTTTCTTACGGGCGAGCGTGTTTCCTGGCGGACTGGAGGCTGGACGTGAAGAGGGCAGCATGCGGAGAATCTGCTCGCTGCAGCGTGGGGAACACGGATGCCTGCAACCCCGGGCATGCTGTATTGGGGGAGCCTCGGGGAGCAATGCTGCTTCTTCCTTGAGATGCAGCTCAAGGAAGGCGGGGCTGCGAGCAGGCGGCAGGGTTTGGAACTGACCTTCCTTAGGAAAAAGCCCCGCGGCTCAGGCTCCAGGACACCCGCGATGATTTCCTTATATGGGCATGGTTCCGTGCAAGACTCCAGGAGACAGAAGGGCTGAGCAATGGGCAGAAAAGAAGGAAACTCCCAGCAACTCGAAACAACGCCAAGGGCCTCTCTACGATGAATAATCTTCTGACTCAAACCAGAGGAAAAGAAGTTGAGTCTGGAAAGAAATGTGAGTAAGCAAGTAAGCTGTCGTTGATTTCCACCAAGTCTTACTTAAGTCAAGTTTTGCCGAAAGAAATTCGGCAAGATTGGATCCTCGGAGTTTTTAGCCAGAACTTCTGTAACACTCACCCTGCCCAGCTGTGTTTCGTGTTGATGATGCCCACAGTGGTTACTGACGAGCCGCGGCATCGCGTGGGTCGCGTCTGTAGATGTTCCAGGAGGAAGCTGTGAGCGGCTGGTGTCCCGCGGCCCTGTCCAGTCCCCATGAGCTGTCCTAGCCTAGAGCTCGCCGGCAGCCCAGAGCTCAGAAAATGCAGACGTTTAGGAACACAAATGAGGAGAGAAAGGTGCATAGGGAACATTGCCTAGACTGCTCATGGGGACGTGGACAGAGTCTCAGCTCCCTAGAGGCCACCCCAGCTGCCATGTAACTTCTGGTCTGCGCAATGGGGGTGCGCCCCCACAGCGGGGATCTCCCCCCCGCCCCCGGCCACGAGAAAGTTCTCTAGTGGCTCCCGCGGAGGAAGAACAGTGCCGCGTGATGCGTCTGTGTGCTGCCACCGGACTTGTTTTGGATGGCCATTTATTCTGAGATTTTTCTGGGGTTTTTGTTCTTTTGGCTTTTAAATATTGGTAGGAAAATGCTGGTCATTAGAGTGCTGCCCCTCAAAATTCATGTACATCTCAGTCACCTGGAATCTTGTTGAGGGGCAGATTCCGATCCGGCACTCCTAACGAGAATCAAGGTGGTATTTTTAAATAGTATGATCCTAGAAGAAGCTGTTGGTGTGGGATCCTACCTTTCCCAGATTAATACTCTCTCCGTAATTTTGATATAACTCCAACGGCACAGTAATCAAAAAGAGGAAGTATTTAATATTTGTGAATTGTTTCCTCAGTTGCCAGCCGCTGCTTTTAGGTGTGTGGTGGTGGTGCCCACGTGGTGACCGGCCCTCGGGACAGGTGGCCGTGACCACAGTGGCTGCAGTGGCAGCACCAGCCCCGGAGCTGGTGTGCGAGCCCGCAGCCCTCCCACAGGGGATGGGAAGATGGAGGGTCAGCCAGATACAGGCTCTCTGGATGGGGGGTGGTGCATCCTCCAGCTGCCCAGACTGTTCCGTCTGGCTCGTCCACTGTCTTCGAGAGCTGCCGCCTCCTGTGCACAAACACGTGGGGTCCGTACCAGCCTATGTGCCCGCTCAGCCAGTGTCCCCAGTCTTCACATCGAAGGCAAAGCCAAACCTGGTCAGTCCTTAATCCGCCCCTTCCTCCCCAGCTCCACCTATTTGATAGCGTCCCCCGGGGTTCTGCTCTTTCCTTCAAGGAGTAGGAGCTCTGGCTCGTGCAGCACTTAGCATCGCTGTAAGCTTCCGCTGAGGTCGGATCGGCCCTGGCACAGAGGCGCTAAGGCAGGGTGGCCAGACAAAAAAATACAGGAGAGGAGAGCCAGGACACCCTCACTCGCATTTCTGTGTCACTGTTGATCTGAAATTAAAGCATAATGGGATGTCTGCCCTTGCCCTGGCAGCCCCACGGTAAGGTCAGCCGAAGTCAAAAGACTGAAGTCCAGCGAGCAGTAGGGCACCACCAGCCCTCCCGGGCCTCTGCCTGCCTGGAGGCGGCGCCATCCCCTGCGCACTAGCCGCGGGGGCCTGGGTACCCCACCTGCCAGGGCCGAGTTCATGTTTCCTCCAGAGAACTTACCCTTCCTTCCATATGGCTGCTCCCTGCTTGGGAAGACAGACAGCAGATGGTATCGAGACCATCTTCATAGCAGTAAATGAGAGACTTTTTTGATCCTTAGGTGAGAAACTCAAGAATTTTGGGTGCGACCTTTGTCAGAAGGCTACAGACATCCTCCCAAAGAGGAGCTCTTGCTTTCTCTAATTGGAGCTGGAATCTTCAGCAGTTTCTTGCCTTTTGTTGGGGCTGGGCACTCCAGAGAATCAGAACTGGCCCAGGGTCCCTGCACAGAGGGCACTCCATTCCCTCAGTCTCAGGGATGTGTGGTGACAGGAGAGGCAACAGCCGGCTGCGTGCCATGCCACTGCTTTGTGCCTCAGCCTCCTGTTGTTAAAAACAAGACAACAGGCCCCAAATGGAGTCGCTTATGCTAAAACCCACGTCTCCAAACCAAGACTCAACTTACAGTTTCAGCTCTCCCGGAAACAGAATTTGGAGCCAGTCAGTCAGGAACTGCCTGACCAGCACTAGGGAGGTACGAGACCCAGGCCGTCACCTAAAGGAAAGCAACTGTGTAATAACCAACCTGCTTTTTTGCTGGTTCTAACTTTTGTCCTTGCTCCCTTCTGCCTATAAGCCTTTCGTTTTGTACCACTCCTTGGAACTCCTTTCTAGCTGCTAGATGGGATATTGCCTGATTCAAATCAATCTTTGCTCAAAGAAGCTTAAAATTTGTAACCTGCAGATGGGATCCTGGGAAAACTGGCAGTTGCCAGCAAACCATGAGAATTCCTACCAGGGTCAGCTCTTCCATAGCTCTACGGTGCCTGGTCTAGAGAAGAAGCCAAAATGTGACCTTGTCCCTTCCTTTCCATATTCAGATTGGCAGGCAAAAAGCATTTAAGAATTAGATCTTTGAATTAGAACTTGGAATTTGTTTTTGGTTACCCGTTGGTTCTTCTCCACAAATATTAGTGAAAAGTTTAAGCCATCTGAGCAGGCAACCTTAATTTATTCCATTCTGCCTAAAACAAAATTTGTATCTGACTTTCTTTTGTAAACTAGTGAGTTCTGCACTATTGTAACTGTCTCACAGCTGAAATCTTACAAGCTACTAGACCTCTGTTTGCGTCTGTAGGTTTAGGTATGGCGACGGATATCCCTCATAAATGTGTGATTTCTTCTTTAGCTCCAGATGATTGCCAGAATTAACTTGTAAGGAGCCCTATTTGGCTTAAAGACAAGTCTTATATAATCAAGTATACGCCCAGAAACACAGAAACTAACCCAGTTGTTTTTCAAGTTCATGTGATCGAGGATAATCTTCAGTAAGTAAAATCTAGTTTAAGTTTGTTGGTTTAATTAAAACAGGCATGTCTTTAGAGTTAACATTAAATACAATGTGAACATAGAACTTTTATTCTGCCTTAGTTTACTAAAAACCAAGTAAGCTCATGTTGTCTCTGTTACAGAATTTGTCAGCAAGAAAGATAACTTAAGATGGTGGTTAGCAGTTGAATATCATTAAATTTTCATGACCTGTCTAAATTGTTAAGAACAAGTGAATTAAATAGATGTAAATAAGATAAAACTTTATAAACGAACTTTTCAACAATAATTATCCTTTTTGGTATGTCTACATAAGAAGTTTTCATGGAGTATCTAGATCAGTTTCCAAATAGGATAA
>NC_048231.1:49733585-49738711 GCF_002007445.2 Ailuropoda melanoleuca
TTTTTTTTTTTTTTCCCTCAAATGGCTGTTGAATTTATTTGCTTGATCAATAATGGTCCTGGCAAAAATTAGTTAACCAACGCTGAGACAACTGTAATGAAATACTAATTTTAAAAATCCATGACACCTTGATAGAAATTAGAGTTTACACAAAAAAGAAACCTTAAATATTGCCAGCAAATACGAAATGAATGTAATATGACCGACAGGACAGCAAGAAGGCTTTTATACGTTTATATTTGACACCTGACCATATTTTCAGTCACCATAATATCTTCTCTCCAGATTTAAAAAAATAGTATGCTGATTTCTATAACAAAGCTTTTTTTCGTACAAAAATCAAACAATGGCCAACAAGTCACAACAGTGCAATAGGTAGAGAATAAAAAACCGCATCAAACAGGTGCTGAAAATAAATAGTAACTAGGAGAGGACAGAGCCCTCGTGGGGGGTTTGTTTCCATCACCTTGAGTGTGTGGGGTCTGTCTTCACAGCCATGAGAGCTGACCTACCTCATGGGTGCCACTGATTCCGGCAGAGCGTGACTGAATAGAGGTGCCTGAGAGCTGACCTCCCAGATGCCTCAGTCACCAGAGAAGTTACAGAAGCAAGAAAACGGGGCCGGGGATCACAGCTATCATTTAAAGGAAAAGGTTTTTTTCTATTGCTCAATCTTTTCTATTGGGAGTCCATCAGCAGGTTCACTGAGATGATACGGGTCATTGAAAACTTGTTTAAGAGCATATATGGCTTATTCAGGCAAAAAGACTTTTACATTCTAGCCCAAGCAAGCAATCTCAGTCATTCTGTGTTTCGTGGCAAATCAGTCACACACAAGATTTCTGAGTTCAGAAACCCATCGTGTGTGTGGATGCCTTAGGCCAGGCAGCTACCTTCCGCCAACCCAGTGAAAAGCATGTGCTCATCACCAGCAGCAAGGAGCCCGCAGGAGCGAGGGAGCTGCTCCTCCACCGGGGGCCATGCGGGCCACGCTGCCCCGGACCAGTGGGCAGGCTCCACTGGCAGCTCTGTGACCAGCTAGGCCATCCTGTGACTCAGGCTCATGGACTGTGGTTTAGGACCGTCAAAGGGAGAGGGTGACGAGCGTGGGTAAAGGTAACCTCAGGAAGAGCCGTTCTGGCCAGTCAGGAAATATGAAGCAGCTCCCCATTATATAATCTGCACCGAAAAGGTGTAAAAGGCACAAGCAAGAGTGACTAATAAGCAGAGATCCCGGAGGCTGAGACTGTGGGGCAATCCACAAGGCAGGAACAGTGTGTGCCTTGTTTGGTTCCCCCCCCTTGAACGAGAGAGAGAGATCCTGATTCTGCTGTAATAAAAAAGCAAAGAAAGACAATTTTTGGTTTAAAAAGAAGCCACTCAAGGGTTAAAATAGTTTTAAGTTAACAAAGAAAATTAATCTTCAAATAAGCTGACACTATCTGGAAAACTATCTGTCCCCTACAAGCCCACACTGCGTGCACTGCTTTGTCCTCCCGTGTAACCTGAGCCTGACGCGGAGAAGTCATACGTGTGAAAAGAAGGAAGAGTCTGAGGAGAAAAACATCTTTACAGAATGTACAGCAGAGAGTTGTGCACTCCGACTCTCGGGGTTACAGTAAGACGCACAGGTCTCGTCGGGTCTGGGGATTCCGTGACGCTCGGGCCCTCAGATGGGCGTCTCCTTCCGGTCTCTGCTCGGCGACGGCTTGGCCTGCTCCTTGACTGCCTTCGGCGGCTCCTTAGCCGCTTTCGTCTCCAGGGCGCTGTCTCTGGGCGGCTGGGCGGCGCCCCCACGCCGCTCAGGCTCGTCGTCGTCCTGCCCCTGCGGCTCGGGCTTGGCTCGCTGCAGCTGCAGCAGCCGGAGCTGCACCCGCAGTTCGATGATGGCCTCGCGCTCTTCGTGGATTGCTTGATTCAAATGATTGTTCTTTATCTTGGGGAAGACAAAGGAACAGTTGTCACTTAAGCAAGAAGGGCAAAAGGAGCATGATTCGGGGACAGAGAACAGTTAGCAAGGGTACCCTATATGAGAATCTATTTTTGTTTTCCTCAACTTAGCTGTCAAACGGGAGATGAGAACATGAATATGCAAATGAGACACGTAGACACCTTGGCCCAGAATGCACAAAATTCTGCTCATTACAGAAGAGTAAACACATCTGGAAAAGATAAATGCACCAACAGACAACTTGCTTAATGATATTAAGCATTTTAGTGTTTAAAATAGGTTTAATTTCTGTTTTGAACGGACTCCTGACCAGCCTGTAAGTAAGTGGAAGATAAAAGTGACTTGACCAGCAACCAGAAGGGGAAGTCAGAGCCAGGATAAAATCCCAGACTTGTCTCAAAAGGGGATGTCTTTGTCTTTTGTGAATGGCATTACTTAACATCTGAACTGTGCGACTTAGGGAGAGGAGCCGGCTATCATGTCTCCACTACTGCACTCCTTCAGCAGAGCCAAGGTGAGGCAGAACAGAAGCTAATGCCAAACTCCGCTGACCTCCCGAAGCCGCGGGCCAGCCGCTACACCCCTCTGCTCTGCGGCAGCGCCCACACGCAGCCCGTGTCCCCCAGCCTCCCTTGCAGCTAGCTGTGGCCTGGCACCGCGCCTCTGCTAACGGTACGAGCAGAAGTGCTGGCTTCTACTTGTGCCACTTGCCCTTAGCCACCAGGTGTTCTTGGGAACATTCTTTCCCGCTCCCTGCTAAGAGTGGGTAAGACCTAGGGGGCTACTCTGGACCCCAAGTGTTTTCCACTAGTGTGGAGGGTGGGAGACCTAGATGTCTCCAGGCGAGGCATAGAACTGTCTTGTTCAAACCATGGGAGTATTCTCTTTGTTACAGCAGCTAAGCCTGCATCCTAAGTACTACAATTCTGGAATATGTTTTCCTACTTAGGATTTTCATATGATCTGTAAAATGTTAAGAAAGCAAAATAAAGTGGCAACATTGAGACCCTTCTAAAGAAGGGAAGCTACCCGGTGGCCCAGGTCCCAACCGCACACAACACAACACAACCCTGGCCGTGGCAAGTGTTCTGAGACTTGAGCCTCAGTGGGCAGCCCCTCCAACTCTGTCCACAGAACTTATTGTTTGACGTGGAATTCTAGTTTTCTAGGCAGTGGGTGGCTCTGATTTGCCCCAGCAGCTGAATGCACCGTGATGAGAGAAACAAAGTTGTCCCACCATTCTTAGAATCTAAGAGGAAATGGCTTCTTTCTCTCAGGTAAAGAGAAAGTTTTCCCTAGGTAAAACATCCAGAGACAATGATTAATCTGGGGTAAGAAGGGAAATTCTGATCAGGACCATGTAAATCTCTTGCTTTCTTTTCACCATGCAGTTGCCTCCCAGATCCCTAGTGCCAAGTTTATTCACACTGGCTGCTTCAGGGGTTAAGAGACGAGAGAAAACTTTCTCCCCATTTTACCCTAACAGGTGAGTCAGGAGACTTTTCCTTCTTCCACCAGCATTTCTCTTTCTGTTCATCTCTGGGAAGTTAGCCCAGATCTTCCACAACTGTTCAAGGAAGGCTTCCCATAAGTGGGAGGGAAAGGTCGCCACACCCAGGGATGCCCAGTGAGGTCACACCTGTGCTGTGCGCACGGCCAGGACCAGCTCACGCCCTGCACACTCTGGTGAGATGTCCCCTAAACTCCTCTCTACTCAGCCTCCCCGCTGTTTCCCAAGGAAAGGAAGACAACTTCTACGGGAAAGAGGTGGCCTCTACAAGTTTCTGGAAGCTGGTGCTCACTTCCAGCTCTTCATTCTGCCTCTGTAAGTCCTCCAGGATGATCTGAAGCTCCTCTTCATCCTCACTCTCACTCTCACTGTCGGAGGAGTACTCTTCGGTCTCACTGCGGACATGCTGCTGACGGCTGTGGGTGGGAGGCCAAGAGAAAAGGACCACTGAGCAGAGGAAGGAAGCAGAAGGAAGCAAAGGACCAGTGTGCTCCCTTCCCACCCTTCTCTTAGATTTCCCAGGTTTTCATGAATCTGCCTGATACAGCACCATTCTTAAGACTTAATCATGAAAAAAGTTAGGGGCGCCTGGGTGGCTCAGTCAGTTGAGCGTCCCACTCTTGGTTTCAGCTCAGGTCATGGTCTCAGGGTCGTGGGATCCAGCCCTGGTCGGGCTCCACGTTCAGCAGAGAGTCTGCTTGAGATTCTCTCTCTCCCCCTCCCCGCCACCACCCCCAACTGTGTGCGCTCTCTCTCTGTCAAATAAATAAATCTTAAAAACAAAGAAGAAACTTGAAAGATGGCTGATTTGGATGCCCAGTTCTTTTGTATGGAAGTTTGAGAGCTGAAACAAGTTTATACTTATATTTAAGTGAACACTCTTGAAAACTTAAAACCCTCTGCTTTCCTTTACCTCTGAATTTCAGCGATCTCAGCTCTGAGGCGTTCAATCTCTTCTTTTTCTGAGGCAATCTGTCGGCGCAGAAACTGCTCCATGGCTAGGAGCTCCTCCTGTTCAGTCAGGATCTCATTCTCCTGAAATAACGACCACTGGTGAGCACCATGCAAGTATGAATCTAGGAGATGTCACTTTTCTGGGGTCTCCTATGTTCCCTTGAATTCTTTAGCCCCATATATACATAACACAAGTTACGGGAAAGCTTATACTGCAAAGCTTGTATCCTATTTCCTTAATGTCAAGAAAAAGCTCTCTGAGAAAAGGTAGACTAAGTTATTTGGGAGGAATGTCTAGATTTTTCTCAAGACATAAAATGCCACCTAGGAATCCCATGTCCTCGTTTTGCAAAGGCTCCCTACGAGGCAATCACACTGGGCACAAAGCCAAAGGTCAAGTGACTATGTCTGTTTTTGAGCCTCAGTCCCTCCTGAATGCCTTCCCACCACTCAGTAAAGGGAGTGTCTATTTCAGGGTCAAGATGGCCCTGACAGTGCACTGGGAAAAGGACCCAGGAGATACACAGCTGATGTCAGTATCACCTTAAAGTAGATCTAGTAAAGGGAAGATGTTCCCAGAAGAAATCTTTTCTCCTCACCAAAAGCCACCATCCTCTTCAACCCATGTCCCCGGAGATGATAAACAGTAAATATTCTGCTTTCACAGAACATGCATTTCTAAAACTGCATCACCAGAGGGGGTAAAAAAAA
>NC_048231.1:49738811-49746741 GCF_002007445.2 Ailuropoda melanoleuca
AAAAAAAAAAAAACCTATTCAAATCATCATTTTATTTCATTTCATTTGTGTGTGATGCATAGTACGTCTTTTAATCCTAGACACGGGAATGATGGTTTTCCTCAGTAGTGAGCAGACATGCTTTGCTAATTAGTGGCCAATTGAAAGAAAAGAATGGAAAAGTAGTAGGAGTTCAGTCGTGTATTCAAGCATCATAAGGAACTGGGGGAAAAAAAGGACAGGAAAAAGGATGTAGAAGTCACTGACCATTAATTTGCTCTTTTTTAGCAATATAATGTTAACCGATTTAAAAAATCTTACGTTCTTTATTCTCAAGTTATTTTGAGACCTTTTAACACACACAAGTGGATGCACTGAGGAATATGATGCACGTAAGAGCACTTGCAGTTTTCAAGCCGGGCTGAGTACGAGAACCCTCACTCTAGACATGAATGCCTCTGGGCACATCTGCACAGCCAGTGGTTAAATATGATGTTCATATGCTAGGAGATCAGGTCATTAATTACTTTCTGTCTAAAACTTACAATACACTTGAACCTTCTATGAAATTATTGTCCCTATTATAGTAATATTAAGTAACAATGTAATATTTACCAAATTCTGAAATCCTGACTAGTCTGAATGATCAAACTGAAATCTGAGAAACATTTTACTTCCAAAATACAATCAATGAACAATGAAAGTGTAAGAAAATACACTCTTACAACAGTGCATTATAATAATGGCTGACAATGACCTAGTATTTTGGCCAAAAAGAGAGCTTAAAATAAAAATACAACCATCATTTCATTTTTTGTCTTTTGTGTCTGGCCTCAATAACCTATCAATAATTCCAATTAAAGGAAAATATATGCTCTGTTCCAGCACCAAGTGAGCAGCAATATACGAAGGCCAAGTGTTTACATTGTAAAGAGGCATCAATTAACACACTACCCAATGCCCTGAAATGCCTCCTCAGAGTAAATTTCTGTAACATCCTTCCCTAAGAGTTATCTTTATGAATGAAATCACCAGGTTAAATCCCTGACCAAACAAATGATGTTAGGCTCCTTTGTGCCTGAGTCTGATATGTGGACATGATGTAATGAAGCAGTAATGCTATTCGAAAAAATAAATGAAATCTTTAAAATTCTATAGATGAACTCTGTAATTGTGGGTCCCATGGGCTCCTTTACTGATGACGATCACTGTCACCAGAAACTGGTTTAGAAACCCACACCAAAGACCATACAACACTGAAATTACAAAGCTACACGCTGGTCATATGATGACACTCTCCATATTCTGAAAGAAAAAGACCAATATTCAGGCTAATCTACTGTCTACATTTGCTGGTTAACTGCTTTGTATGCGACTCAGCAACAGAAAATGTCTCCGACACTCCCCAGGGTCAGCATCAGAGGGCAGAGAAAGCCATGTACCTGAACGGTCGGGCTGAGCACTATAGAAATGTTCTGTATATTCATTTTTGTTTCCAGTTCCTTCGTGATAACATGGTCCATGTGCACGATCAGCCAAGAAATCAGAAGATAGTTACATTCTGGCAGTTCTTTGAGCAAGCGCTGGAATTCCTGCACCTTCTCACTCTCTGTGCTCCTCCCACAAGCCTCCTCAAAGCGAGGCATCAGCTCTTTGGTAAGCAGATTCTCCGGAAGGTCTCGCAAATACTGCTTCAACAAACTGGCTACGGTGTTAGGCTCATATTCTTCCAAATTTGGAGACTCCTCTCTGTCATAGGCTGCTTTCAGCTCATCCACCTTTGATTTAATTCCTAAAAACATTCAAATTTCGAAAAGAAAGAGATAATCAAGAAAATATAAGTTTTTAAGTCCTTAGTCCAATCTGCATTTAAGTGATGTGGATTCAGTGCCAGTGACTGCTCATAAAAGTACAAAGCAGCTTCCTGTTGTGTTTAATACTTAAACTTTAGGCCAATCATTTGAAAAAGCTACAGATTAAGGCCGAAAGACTGTAATGGTCGATGCAAATACTCAAGTGTCATCTAATCGGAACAGCATTTTATATCAATAGTGCTTACTTCCGGGCTTTGGCATTCCTTATCTTATGTGAAAACCTTCCATTACAGTAAGTCTGTAACTTATCCAGCACTGACAAAATAAAATCAGTAACTCTAAGTATGAAAGTAAGAAGAGAAAGCTTATTTTTGTATAATCTTCATTTTGAGGCAGAAAAGTTAGAAAATAATTCTCATTTTCTTTTTTTTTTTTAAGATTTTATTTATTTATTTGAGGGGAAAAGGAAGGAGCAGAAGGAGAGGGACAAGCAGACTCGGTGCTGAGTGTGCAGCCTGACGTGGGGCTCGATCCCATAACCCTGAGATCACAACCTGAACCAAAATCAAGAGTCAGATGCTTAAACGACTGAACCACCTAGGTGCCTCAATAATTCCTATTTTCTTATTTTTATGACAATATAAGTAAAATATAGTAAGTGATAACTTCAAGTGAAATTCCTAGCAAAGATCTCCTCTCTCTATATCTAATTTTTCTCCCCCATAGTGCCTACCCAGAAAACTGCACAAATAAACAATTAAAATATGTATTTCGTTTGTTGTTACTCTGAAATTATCAAAATGTTTTCTTTTAAAAAATTGGACACTTCAAATAAAATGTCCTAAATAGAGGAAGAGCATATCCAAAATGGTATATATTTGTTTTAAAACTGGAACTTACATATGAATAAGAGCCAAAAATCTCCAGCAGAAAACAGTATTATTATGAGCATTCAAAGAAAGAAAAGTCACAGCCATAAACTCTAATCCACAGTGTGCTGCATTCAGCACACTGTCAGAGCTTAAAAAATAATAAAAAATTGATCAAAGCAGAAGCCCAGCCTCCAGGAGTTAATGATCAGGGGAACAGCTCTGTTTGAATGCTCTGACACACAAACAGAGGAGTTCTGCAGCTCTGACTCTCCAAAAGAATGCAAACATCAAAAATAGGTCAAAATAGACAAAAGAATCCTTTGAACAAAGCTGCAGAAAACTCTTCAGAGAAACTTTCACCTAAAACAAAACTCCTTCCTGCCTATCAAACTCATGTGAGAGAAGCAGCTATGGTAGTATTGCTTAAATCTTTAAAAATCAATTCATCATTAATTAGTTTTAAAAGTCAAATTTTCAAATTCATTTAAATGTGTTAATTTTCATGTTGCTAAAGAGTTATAAATTCAAATTCAATGCCTAATTTGTGGATTTTATCTTCTATAAAATGACAGCATGTTAGCCAAAATACTCTTAAATGATGACATGCTATCTAGGGGACTACGTCAAGGGTTCCCCAATTACCAAAGAGGCCTGTCCCTTCCCAAAAAATCAAAAATATCAAATCTGCCCTCTAAAAATGTATATGAACCAAATAAATGGAAAAACTCAGTGTAATCTTTCTATATTCTAAAGGTGTATGATTTGATTCATCATGAAAACATGTGACCAACAAGTTTTATAAAACAGATCTCCAGTATTAAGAAACTGAATCATAGGAAGGTAATGATTTGGAGCGCCGATGTTGCCACAGGGCAGGACTTCCATCCTATACAGTACAAAAGCCTTACTACTTTGTAAGAAATATAATCTTTTTCCTTTAAATAGTATTATAGTATATATTTTGCTTGATTTTAGACACCTGAATGAATTATAGTCTTGCCAAATATGAAATTTAAATTTTCATACGTAGGGAACATAAATAAATGGAAAATCAATTTCACTCATCTATGTAACAGCTGCACGTGGCTGACAAAAGCATTCTCATTTGGGGCCAAACATTTAGCAAATAACATTTGTATGTCCCTTAGCTGAACTCAGGAAATAAAAGTGTCTCCTGGCCAAGAAGCGTCCTTCCCCCAGATATATCCTTCCTTGTCCCGCTCATCTCCCTCCCAACATTGAGCCTGCTCACAGAGGAAGGAGGTGAGAAGAAAAAGGCCGAGTCTGAGCGCACCAGAGTGAAGGGACACTACTCATTTGCTTCGCTTAGACTCAGCCGGGCTGCTGCAAACTGTGAACAACTTGTGTGGAAAGCCTCCTAATGGAAGGGAGTATCATAAAAAAAGCAAACTGTCAACACACACACACACACGCTGTGGGGGTTTTCTGTTCAACTGGAAGGACCGAGGCTATGATTGAGGCTTAGGACCTGTGCCACAATTTTTCTCACAAACTAATCATTTCTCCTCCTTTCAGAAACGGAAGTGAATTTTTAAAAAACGCCCATGAGAACCGTGTGTCCCCAGCACCTGAAACTCTGTAGATGCCTTCGCACTTCATGCCGTACTTCTCTACGTAATCCACGCACTCGCGGAAAACCGCCGGCAGCTGAATGCCGTCATACATCATGGTCCGCTCGGCTGCATCGATCAAGGGAACTCCAAAAATGGGTCTGAGATTCGGAACATCAATCTGAGGCACCTCTGGCTCCTGAATTGGCTTCTTCTTTTTCTTCTTTTCCTTCCACTGTTTAACAACATCAGCTGCTGTCAAGTCTTTTGACTTCTTCTCTTTATGTTTCTCTTCTTTGTGCTTTTCTTCTTTATGTTTTTCCTCTTTGGGTTTCTCTTTTATTTTAAAATCCTTCTCTTTCTTTTTAGAAAAGCTGGGCTTCTTAAAAACATGGATTCCCTTGGACCTCTTCATTTTGGAAGGACTTTCAGCTTCATCTCCAGAGCTATCTTCCTGAAAGGCAGCATAGCCTTCAGCTGCCAAAGAAATGCAGGAAACAGAAGTCATCTATCTGTTTAATGTCAAACCGTCCATAAACTTTCTAAAAACAGGACCCAAAAAAAACTGCTACCAGGCCCTGGCTACCTCACTTTTCACTACCTGGCCAATCCCTCCTGGGTACTGCCAGAAATGAAACGGGTATCTTCTCAGGTAAACGAGATGTGGCAGTGACATCTCCTGACCACAAGAGGGAGAAATGCAGAGTGCCGGTGACCTTTACAGCGGGTTTTAGGTGGAACTTTGGCAAACCAAATATTATGATACACAACAAAGGATCTACAGAGAGGGCTAATGGAAAGAGTCCTTCTATAATATAGAGTGTTTTTTCATCATCTGACAGTGTCTTCTTACTTCAGATTTTTTTCATACATTGGGTCCCTGTAATTTGAAGCAATCTGACACCACTGACAAAAATGGCACTGCTGTTTGGAAGCTCCAGCCCTTCCCCTATCACAGCCCGCCCTCTTGTCACTAGCTGTTAAGTTCTTTCTGGAGACCACAGCAGGGCCTAAATTCTCGTTTGGGTGGAGGACAGAACCAGGAAATTCCCTATCTCCGGACGGTGGCCGAATGCATCAGCCCGTTTCTCTGCATCACCGTCCTTGGTTTCCATACGGTGAGGCTTGCTTTATACCGTGTAAGAGCTATCCTAGTTTGATTTTGTTGTTGAAAAACATAATTCTCCTATTATTTTCTTTAGCCAGCTGCCTTACAAGCTATTTCATAAAAAAGATTTAAAAATATTTCGCAAATTACCCTCTATTTAAAATACCACAAACTCCACACCAACCAGAAGGGCAGAAACCTTAAGGGCATGATACCATGATATAAAGCCAATGGAGTTCTCAGACACTGCTGGTGTGAGTGTAAACTGGTACACCCACTCTGGAAAATTGTTTTGCTGTATCTACTAATGCTAAAATGAGCATGGCCTATAAGAGAGCAGCAACTCCACTCCCAGGCATACACAACAGAAATGTATAAACACCTACGACGACACTCACAGAAGCCCTATTCATGAACTAAAAATGGAAAACAACCCAAATGACCAATAACAGCAGAGTAAATTTTAGTATATTAATGCAATGAAACAAAACCCAGCAAAACAAATGAACAAATTACTGCCACGTGGAATAACACGGATGAATCTAACAAATATACTTTGGGTGAAAGACACTAGATGCAAAAGGAAATACGCTTTCATTTACATAAATTCAAAATAGGCAGTTTCAAGCTATCCTGAAAGAAGCTTACCTTTGGGAAGGGTGGGGGACTCCCTTTGAACGGATAATGGAAGGGAATTTCTAGGGTGCTGATAATGCTCTATTTCCAGATGCTTATAATTACAAGGACATATGTCCATTTTGTGATAACTCATTCAAGTTATATACAATTTGTGCATTCTGCCTCAATGTTATGCTTCAAAAAACAAATTAACTTAAAAATACCATATAATTCAAAATAAAGCAATACTCAAAATAACTCACCTGATCTGCTTTTAACAAACTAAAGAGCTATGCTTAAACAATTCATCTTTCCTACTGAATAGGAACTATGAATAGAATGCATTATGGCATTTGCTTAAGACAAACAAATAACTACTTTTTTCACAGTTCCAATAAAGTGTAGTTACCCCCAACTGGCTTACACAACCTAGCCAAGAAAGTAATATTCTATATAAGTAAAATTCCAATATCTACTTCTTATACATTATTTAAAATAACCAATAAAAGAAACTTCCACCAAAAAGCTTTACCATTTCTGGAAATTTGGTATTTTTATTTGCAAGAGTAAAACCCTAAAATACGACTCTAGTATACAAAAACTGAGACCCAGAAAAGTAAAGAACAGAAAATGTCAAACAAGAGTCTTTGGACATAGTCCCAGAAGATAGCAGGTACATGGGATAAGAGTAAGAGTTTATCTAAAATGTATCAAAAGTGTAGAGAAAAATGGCACTTACTCCTTTTTTCTTTTTTCTTAAATTTTCCTTTTTTCTTCCCATGGTCTTTCTCATCATCAGACACTATGTCAGGAGGTTCATGGAGGCTGTCATGGGGAGGAGAGGGCTCACCAGTGCGGTACAATCCAGGGAATTTAGTAGGGCTGATCTCCTCAGAGCTGGGGGTTCGGGTAAGACCACTGCCATGCTCCACCCTGCGGTGTTCACTGGGGCTGCTGGTGGGGGGCAGGAAGCACTCAGTCATTCTGCCTCCCTGACGAGACAGTGAAGAGGGTTTCTCTGTTACCTATCCATTACACCTGCACACAGGGAGAAAAGGTCATTAACACCAACCAAAACACAAAAGCACCACACACACACAAAATGTGGTGAGTAATCCTGCATTTACAAATCAAAAATATTTCTCTTCACGACCCCTCTTAAAAAATATTCATTTTATCATCTCAAGGTATATTCATCACACATTTCAGTTCTCAAAGAACTTTTGTAGAAAGCACTACATCTTTAAGTATTAGAAAGATAAACCAAATGAAAATCAGAGTTCTAAGAGTAGTATACAGAGTTCCTTTTACAAAGAAGTCCCCATTGTAAGGGGTTTCATTTTGATTGCTCTATCCAACATAAAATCTTACTATTTTCCTTTAGGTTATGAACAAACAACTATAAATAATAAATTACAAAGAAAACTTATATAGCTACACATGAATAATTCAGAATCATAATTAAAATTTACAACAGTTGTAGTGATATATTTGATGACTCACACAATTATAGGTCCCTAATTATAGTTCTATATCGCATGATATTAAGTCATTTGTGTGTTGATAGTAACTATTTTATTTCGTACTGCAATTATGTTGAAAGAAACAAGGGAGCCCTTATTTGCTCAATCCTAAAATACACACAAAATAGATTCACTAGAACGGATACTGCAAAGGACAAACACGGTAAAAACTCAAGATTTGTTCACTTTTTCTTCCCTAGACAAAGGTTACTACAGTCTAGGTACAGTGTTCAAAAGTTACTTAGATTAGCTCTTATTTCTTTAATATCCTTATGATACTCATTTGGAAAATTATCAGAATCACTTGTTTCTCTTTGCACTTACTTTTAAGGTTATTTTGCAATTTAAGAAATCCACAAGCCCTGTATGGCAAGACCAATATATCTGACCACGAACAGTCAAGACAAGCAAACGTAAAAAAATAAAATAAAAATTGCAATTTGGC
>NC_048231.1:49746841-49765463 GCF_002007445.2 Ailuropoda melanoleuca
GTGTTCCCTCTCTCGCTGGCTGTCTTTATCTCTGTCGAATAAATAATAAAATCTTTAAAAAAAAAAAAAAAAGACAACAGACTGAGCGAAGACATCTGGTGGGTTAGGGACCTCAGGATTCCAAGAACAAAAGAGCTGGTAGTTCCCGGAGTTTTCTTTTTTACCTCTACACTCCAGATTTGGAACTCACGAAGTCCAAAACCCAGAAACACTGCTGGGCATAGATGAAACAACAAAAGCCTGCTCCCTCTAGCCAAAAGACCAGGAAAGGGGTTGCCCTGCAAGATGAAAACTTTTAGATAATAGTGGAGTTAGTAAACAGCTCCAGGCAAATACCAGGAAAAATCTGTAGTCCTGCCCCAACCACACCAGTAAGAGGGAGATTAGATTTGTACCGTCACAGGGGTACCCCAGGTGGGGAGCTGGGCCTTTCACACCTGCCAGCTGGTAAGAGTGCTCTGCTCTTGCAAGGGTGTCAGTGGAGACCACGTGAAGAATGTGGACTTCCACCCCCAAACTGTAACTAAGGGCCCCACTCCATTCCTGCTGGGTAGTCTCAGGAGGCCTAGTGAAGTTAGGATTTTCACCATCACCCAGTGGTAAGGAGGCCACCCCACCTCAGTGTTAATGGAGATCACATGGGAAGCCAGAAGCAAAAGAAGAAAAAAAGAAAACCTCCAAAGAAAAGATTAATTACATAGAAAACAAACTGCAATATAGAAGTAAAACCAATAATTACATTACAGGCAATGGACTAAGCATTCCAATAAAAAGGCAGAGATAATCAGAGTGCACAAAAAGCAAGATTCAACGATACGCTGTTTATAGGAGATCCACTTTAAAAATAATTACTACACAGGTTAAAAGCAAATGAATGGAAAAGATATACCATACAAACACATAACACCAGAAAGGTGGAATCACTACAATACCAGACGAAACAGACTGCAGGACAAGACACAATGCCAGAAATAAAGGACAATCCCACAGTCATAAATGACGCAATTCTACACATGTACACGCCTAACAACAGAACTTCAAATACAGGAAGCAAAACTGACAGAACTAAAGAGAGAAACAGACAAATCCCCAACTATCATTATCACAGAACTCTCTCAGTAAATGACAAAAACAAGTAAATATAGGCAAAAATATCTCAGCTGGGACACAAAAAGTATAAACCATAAAAGAACAAATTGAAAAATGAGACTTCATCAAAAGTTACTATCTACACACTGAAAGAAAATTTAATCAGGAAAATTAAACGACAAGCCATGTACTGGATGAAAATATTTGTAATACATATATCTGACAAAGAATTCATTTCTTTAGGAAAAAGCATGCATATGTATATATACAATTTATAAGATATATATGATCTTAGAAATCAATAAGACAAACTAATTAAAAAATAACAAGCGAATAATAACAGCAAGAAAAGATACGAACAGATACTTCACCAAAGAAAATACACAAATAATCAAAAAGCACATGAAAACAATGCTCAATATCATCATACTCTTCAAGGAAATGCAAATTAAAATCACATTATCTCCTATATACCTACTATAATCACTAAAATTAAAAGGACTACCAGTACCAAGTGTGGACATCAATGTGGAGCAACTGGTACTCTCATCTGTTACTGACAGTAAGTTAAAACTGCACAATCACTTTGAAAAAGTACTTAATAGTTTCCTGTAAAATTAACATACACTTTTTTTTTTAAAGATTTATTTGTCAGAAGCAGGGGGAGCGGCAGGCAGAGGGAGAGGCAGACTCCCTGCTGAGCAAGGAGCCCGATGCAGCACTTAATCCCAGGACCCTGGGATCATGACCTGAGCTGAAGGCAGACCCTTAAGAAACTGAGCCACCCAGGCATCCCAACATACACTTTTATCACCTAACAATTCCACTTCCAAGTATTTACTTAAGAGAAATGAAAATGTAAGCACACCCGAAGACTTGTCAGTGAAAGTTCACGTTACCTTTACTTAGGATAGACAAAAACTGAAGATGACCCAAATATCTATCAAAAAGCAAAAGTTAACAAATTATGATATAACCTTATGATGAAATATTATTCAGCAATAAGAATGAATTACTGACAGATACAACCACACAGATGAGTCTTAAATACAATGAACCAAAGAACCAGACACAAAAGAATACACACTGCATGAGTCCATGTAAATGGAATTCCAAAAGAAGCAAAACTAATCTGTAGTGATGGACAGCCAATCAGAGGTACTGCTAGGCCAGATGTGGTAGGCCGGGAAAGTGAATGCAAAGAAGTAAAAGAGAATTTGGGGGGTGATAAAATGTTCTACATCATGATTGTGGTAATGGTTTCACAGGTATACACAACTGTCAAAACACAAATAACTGTACATCTCCAACTGGGTACATTTTACAGCATGTAAATTATACACCAATAAGATTTTTTAAAAAAAGCAAGCTTTTTGAAAGAAATTGACAAGCTGATCCTAAAATTTTTAGAAATGCACAAAACTTAGAAAAGCCACAACCATCTTGAAAAAGTGCAGTTATTAAAGTTAAAGTAATCAAGATGGTATGGTATTGGGAGTATGGAAAGACAAATACAATGGTGAAACAAAACAAAATTCAGAATGAGACCCACATGCATATAGTCAATTGATTCTCAATAAAGCCTCCAAAGGAATTCATAGGGGAAGGGAAAGTCTTCAACAAATGGTGTTGGACCATGTGAAAAAAAAAGAGAAGCTCAAGCCACTCTGTCACATCATACACAAAATGTAATTCATGATAAATCATACATGCAAAATTTAAAAGCTAGTAACTATAAAACGTCTAAAGAAAAACAGATTTTTGAGACATCGGGTTAAGAATTTCCCAGACAGGACCAGAACACATTAACTGTAACACTGAAGATGGAAAAACTGGACCTTATCAAAAGTAAAAACTTCTGCTCATTAAAAAACACTATTAGGAAAATGAATAGTCAAGCCAGTCTTGGAAAAGACATTTACAGAATACATATCTGACAAAAAAGTTATATCCATAATATATAAAGAACTCCTTACAATTCAATAATAAAAAGAGAGACAATCCAGGGGAAAAAAAATGGGCAAAAGAGTTGGGCAAACAATTTACAAAGAAAAATATATGACTGGTCAAGAAGCCCACGAAAAAAGCTCCAACTCGCTAAACACTGAAGAAATGCAAATCAAAACCGGGTGAACTATCAAAAGACACCATCTAGAATGGCTAAAATTTAAATGGAACGAGATCATTCCCAACACTGGTGAAGATGTGGAACACCAGGAAGTTTAATACATTGCCAGGGGGAATGTAAAGTTTAACCACTTTCGGAAAGTGTTTGACAGTATCTTTTGTTAAATCCTACTATATGACCTAGCAATTCCACTGCTATTTACCCAAGAGAAATGGAAACATACCCACAAAGACTTATGATCAGAGTAACTTTATTCATAAAAACTAGAAACGTCCACATTTTCATCAAGAGACTAGACAAACTACAATATACTCATATTAGCATTTTTTAAATATTACCATTTTTGAGAAGGAACAAACTACTCCTACACACAACAAAACAGATGGATTTCAGGTCAGCACACCCAGA
The DNA here is from genome assembly GCF_002007445.2 of Ailuropoda melanoleuca. NCBI lineage: Eukaryota > Metazoa > Chordata > Mammalia > Carnivora > Ursidae > Ailuropoda > Ailuropoda melanoleuca. The sequence continues at coordinate 49,750,467 of NC_048231.1, forward strand.
CACAAAAGATCACATAATGTATGATTCCGTTTATACAAAGTTCTGAAACAAGGAAACTTACCTCTGTCAAAAGAATTTAAAACTGTGCTTGTGAGGGTGTGGGACAGAACCAGGCACTAAGGACAAAATAGCAGGAGAGAATTTTCTGGGTTGACAGCTATGTGTCATATCTTCACAGGCATGTGGGCTATATATATGTACACATTTGTTAAAATTTACTAAACTATATATTTCACTGAATATCAATTATATCTCAATAAAATCTCACAGAAGGGAGAAAAGCCATGGATCCTACACACAGAGATGACTGTGATCGTGAGCCATTAAAAAACACAGAACTTCCTTTTCAAAAGTTCCTACTCCCACCACATCCCACTGCCCCTATACCCCAAATCACTACAATAGGAATGTCTCTTTTAATCTTTCCTCCAGAGAGAACTGCAGGTAAAAAAATGGGTTTTTTTCGTCACCATAGTTTTTAATGAAGAAACGCGTTTAAAACTGTAAAGGAAAAAAAGGGCATGACATGGCAAAATCTTAGAAACAAAGTGGTTAAACAAATTGAAACTATTACTGCACAAACATTAAAATATTAAAGTATATATGTGGCATGTAAAATACAGTACAAATGCAGGGGTTACACTATACTAAAGATAAAAAATGTTACTTCTTCAATATCTGACAAAAAGTACTAAAAGTGTAAAGCACTTTTATGACAGTTTTAATTTATAAGCAAAAAAAAAGTTTCATAAAACTAGACTCAACTAAACAGTGGCATAAAAACATTCACTTTTTCTCCAAAGAACTAGTAGGATATACATTATTCTTAAAACAGTCTTTTCTACTCAGGTACCAGTATTAATCAGTACATGTAATAAGAATCACTCACCCATGCAAAAGGACAAAGTAATATAATAGGGAAGAAAGAAAGATTGCTAAATTAAAGTCTCCTGAAATGAGCTTTCGAGAATAACTCTAATGGTTTATTAAACTTGATAATATCAACACAGAAAAAGACCTATTTCAGAAAACCAATAACCTGCTGAACTAGTTTACAAGTCAAACAAATTCAGCATTTAATAAATGCTCTTTATTAATAAATACCGAGCTAAAATTCAGTAGAAGCAGCTTTTCCTTGTTTTTCTAGTTTTTAAAAATAAGCAGTAAACTAAGAGTCTCCAACCTAGCTCTCTACAAGAGAACCCAGACACTAGTTCACTCATACATTACAGACTGAGCTCTACCCAGGACTAACCTACTATTTGGGAATGCCAAATTTTGTGAACAGTATCTGCACACACAATGTATTTGTTCTTCAAATTTCTCAGAATTAAAGGATAAGAGTGCTCAGATCACAAGAGACCACTAAGCACCCCACACAATAAATGAAGAGACCCACACCAAAGCACGTTATGAAGTTTCAGAGCACAATGGGATAGAAAGAGATACTAAAATAGATTCCTCCAGGAAGAGCACTTACAAAGGATCAGGGACAATTTGCCAACAGGAACACTGGAATTTAAAGACAGTAAAGAAAGTAGATTCTAAATTCTGAAAGAAAATTAGTTCCAACAACCAGTCAAGCATATAGGGAGAACTGGGGCGCCTGGGTGGCGCAGTCGTTAGGCGTCTGCCTTCGGCTCAGGGCGTGATCCCGGCGTTATGGGATCAAGCCCCACATCAGGCTCCTCCGCCGGGAGCCTGCTTCTTCCTCTCCCACTCCCCCTGCTTGTGTTCCCTCTCTCGCGGGCTGTATCTCTGTGTCAAATAAACAAACAAACTAAATAAATAAATAAATAAGCAAGCAAGCATACAGGGAGAATAAAGACATTTTCAGACACATAGTGTCAAGGAAGGTACTTCCCATACACTTACTCAAGAATCCCAACGACCTAAATGCAACCTTGGAAAGCAGCAAAGGCAGCCCCAGGAAAAGCAGGCATGTGACCAACTAGTGACACAGATCACAGTGACACAGGAGGAAGAAGAGCTCCCGAGGACAATGAGATTTACAGACCTCTGGACATATGGAAAAGAATAGTAAGATCTGGTAAAGAGCTGCTGGAGCTTTTGGAATAAATCTGTCATAGGAACAGAATAGAAAAACCAATTAAAAATAAGAGATAACCATTAACTGTTAGGAAAATTAAAAAGTAGATGAGAAAATGAAACTGTATTCTACTGCCTGGCTCGGGATTACACAATATTTATTCAGTCATCATAATGAAAACAATGAACACTGACTCAGTCAAACACTGTGACAGGCATGATTATGTCAGAGGGCTAAAGGAAGGGAATTCAGGAAAGGCTGAGACCTAAATCATCATCTACCATAACACCCAGTTAATACACCATACCTAAAACTGGTATCTAAAAAAAATAAAATAAATAAAATAGCAGTTTATCATTTAGAAATAAGGACATAAATAACAAAGAAATAGCTAAAAGGAAAAAAATAAGACTGGGGGATACAAGAATGAGATAGGGCTTTACAGTGTCTTTCAGTACTGCACTGGGGTCCTCCAAGATCATCCTATGACCCACATAACTGGGCACTGAGTCATACTCATGGCTGAGATTTAGTACATGAAAGGGTGCAAACCAAAAATAGCCAAGGAAAAGGCAAGCGGAGAGAAGTCCAAAGGACACCAGGCTCAAGCTTCCAAGAATCCTCCTGCAGTGGGGTCATAGAAACAAGCTGAACTCTTCCTTCCAGCAACAGTAACATGTGAAGTGTCGTCTGCCGGGCAGCTCCTTAGACTGAGCCCAAGGTCTTTGTGGAGCCTAGTATGTACCAGAATTCCAGACTCCCAGAAAGAAAGCAGGTATTCAGCAGAAACCACACTGCTTTTACCAACAGTTGAGACACAGTAAGCCACTATTCTCATTTAGGAAAGTTTTACATACTGTAGGAAACTTAATAGTCAAGTTCTACAACACAAGCCAAGGACAGACCCGGCAGGCAGGTCTTCTGTGGACAACAGTCTCAGCCCCCTGTAGTAACTCTGCACAAGTACTATTTGATACCTTAAACTATCTTATGAATTTTTCTGATACATTTTTAAAACAAAAAAATCAGGCACCTGGGTGGCTCAGCTGGTTAAGCATCTGCCTTCGGCTCAGATCATGATCCCAGAGTCTTGGGATCAAGTCCCACGTCAGGCTCCCCGCTCAGTGAAGAGTCTACTTCTCCTTCTGCCCCTCCCCCTACTCATGCTCTCTCTCTCTCTCTCAAATAAATAAAATCTTTAAAAAAAACTTTAAAAAATCACATCTTACAAAAAAGGAATACTGCCAATCTTACTTTAAAATCAAATAAAAGGGGCACATGGGTGGTTCAGTCAGTTAAATGTCCAAGAATGACTGTAGCTCAAGTCATGATCCCACATCAGGCTCCATGTTCAGCCAGGAATCTGCTTGAGATTCTCTCCTTCTGCCTCTCCCCCGACTTGCGCGTGCGCGCACACACACACACACACTCTCTCTCAAATAAATAAATCTTTAAAAAATTAAAAATAAAGAAAAAGGGATTTCTCTTAAAATATCAATATTATTGTCCAAGAAAAAAAATTTTTAAGTTTATAAACAAAATGGGACAGATATAATCCTTCAGATGAAGCAGATAAAGTTTAGAGGAGTTCATATCATCAACAATGAAATTCCTCCCATGACAGTATATTTGAGGTTTATGACCTGTGCCCAGGAAATGCAAACTCGTATTCACATTTACAGGATTGACAACACATCCCTACAGGCCAACTGCCATCCAATTCAGCTGTTATATAATTAGTCCTTTCAGATCTTCTAACATTTGTTTAGGGCTGTACTTTAATAGAGATTATACTCTTTATGTGAGTTATTGTTTCTTTTCTGTACCTTTCTTATATATTATCAGACTTAATCTTTAGTTTCTCTCCTGTCCCCAGGAGATTATCCAAACAAATAAACATTTAATTAGAGTCCCACATCCACTCACAGAAATTCGCTGAATGACACAGTGATTTCATGTCTTCCACTCAGCTCCCCAACATTCTGTGTCACTGATTAAAACAATTTACCTAAGACAAGATATATGTGTAAAAGAAAATTTTAAAACGTAAAATTCCGAAGTTCATTACAATGAAAATGAACGTATGAATGCCTTTTCAATGCTGACATCTAACATACAGCTAATGACAAGAAAACAAAAAAACTAGTTAGCTCAGGAAACTGACATAATGCAACCTGTATAACCAACCTCCAGACGAGACCAAAAAAGAAACAGATTCATAAATACAGAGAACAAAACTAACGGTTGCCAGAGGGGAGGGGGGTGGGCGGTTGAGCAAAATGGGTAAAGAGGAGTAGGAGGCACAGGCTTCCAGTTACGGAGTGAATAAATCACAGGGATGAAAGGTACAGCACAGGGAATACAGTCGATGGTATTGTAATAGCGTTGTATGGTGACAGATGGTAGCCACACTTGTGGTGTGCAGTGTATAACATACAGACTTGTGGAATCACTATACTGTACACCTGAAACTAATGTAACATTCTGTGTCAACTGGACTTCAGTATCAAAAATAACAAAATAAAGAGCATAGCTTTAAAGTGAAAGTGAAAGTTCAGACTGAGGATTAGAATGTCAGGTGGTGCTGAGGCGCCTGGCACAGTCAGTTAAGCATCGGACTCTTGGTTTCAGCTCAGATCATGACCTCAGGGTCCTGACACTGAGTCCCCCCCATCTCCCGGGGGCTCCCCACTCAGCGGGGAGTCTGCTCCTCCCCCCTCTCTTTGCCCCTCCCCCGCTCACGCACTCTCTAAAATAAATAATTAAAAAAAAAAAAGAATGTCAGGTGTTAGAAAATGAGCAGCTAAAACATATAGAAAATAATTCCACCTTCTGCCTCCAAGGTGGAAGACTGGAAAGGACACAATTTAATCCTACATACAGCTGTCCAAATCAAAGAGTATGTATGTTTATTAAGTATCAGGGGAAAACCCACACTGGACTATTGTCTTTAAACAAAATAAAAAATGCTATCACTAGCTGTCACTCTAATACAAAGGACAAAAAAGTTTTCTCATTTTAAAAATCATAATAAATATCATTCGGTACTTAACAGAGAAACAGAACATTTTTAAAGGAATGGTACATTCTTTCGGGGGCGTGGGGAGACAGGCCTCCTTCCTGCCACATTTCATAATCACTTAATCTATTCTCAAGTAAATCTTAAATGAGAACTTAACAGGAGAGTGGAAGGACCAACAAACTTTATTTAACAATAACTTTTAAAATGCACACTATTGGGGGCACCTGGCTGGCTCAGTCAGTCAAAAGAGCATGCAACTCTTGATCTGGAGGTTGTGAGTTCAAGCCCCATGTTAGGTGTAGAGATTACTAAACAAAACAAAACAAAAACAGAAACAAAACAATAAACTTAAAATGCACACCACTGGTTACAACAGAAACTGGACAGAAGTATCTAGTCAATGGTTCCCAAACAGTGCGCCGAGGCACCCAGAGCATCATAAGCCAAGTCCATACAGGAGCCATGCGGTATCTTCAATTTGAGACAAACAGTAGCATCCAACATCTTTCAGACACCGTACAAACTAAAAGAAGTTCAGTTTCATCATTAGGTTGAGCGACATTCCTTTCAATGACATATCTTTGTGAAGTGGGATTTTGGGGAGTAGTTGCCACAATTTTTTTTTAAAGTACCATGCAAAAATCAACATGAGACAAGAAATGAGAGTGGCAACGTCCAATCTGATTACAAAGTATTAATATGTACAGTACCCAGCAGGCACAGGCAAACCATTAATTTTAGTTATTTAAGAATGAAATAAAAATATTATTTTCTCTTTCAATTATGTATATTTTTTTCAGATGTCTACTAAATTGTCATGACATAAATACACATTAAGTTGTGTGAACCTAACAACATAACACACGGAACTATTAGGTATTTCGATTAGATGATACCAGGTCTAAGAGCAGAATATATACATGATGAGGCTGAAATATCATGTCGTAAAAGAAGTAAAGAGTTATGAAAGATGCTTGGAATCAAATCAAAAGAAAGGACTCAGAAGCCAACAAGAAGATGCTCCCACTGACCAAAAATTAATAAAATAATTGCAGTGAACTAAAATGTATCAAATATATTTAAATCCATGAGTTCACAATGATACTCAAAAATAAAACTCATTGGTCACTTTGGAGGATACTACAGAACCATCTCATTATTTAGAATAGCTGGTAAATAAAGGGGAAAAGCATTTATTCTGAATTTCCTATACAAAATGTTGATGCAACAAGTTTCTTTTGATAATATCTTCCACCTAATAAAGAAATGAAGGACTATCACCATTTAATCAGCAATTTAAAAAATGGATACTGGCAATGATTTTCAACAGCTGCTAAGATCTCACAAAGAAAAAGAAACTACACCTTAATGTGCTCTCTGATGGACACATATACCAGCCTTACAAAAACAAGCAAATAACCTTAATCTGATTAAGACTCAAAATCTATAGGGTATAAAATTTAGTTTCTTTAGTTAATACTTTGCAAGAAAAAGAGAGGGGGAAAAGGGAGAGCGAACATAAAAATTAAGAGACTTAAGACCAAGAATGAGAAGACAAGCCATAGAATGGAAGAAACTATTCTAAAGACTACAATATAGTAAAGGACTGTTATGTACAAAGAGTTAAGTACAAATAACTCATGAAACTCAACAATAAGAAAACAAACCAATTTAAAAATGGGCAAAAGACAAGAGACATCAAAGAAGATACATAAATGACAAAGATGAAAAATGCTCCATATCATGTCACTAAGGAATTGTAAATTGATGAACCTGATAAATCTAGATTTTTAAAAAATTATTTTTCTTTAGGGGGCACCTGGGTGGTTGTTGGTTAAATGTCTGCCTTGGACTCAGGTCATGATCTCAGGGTCCTGGGATCGAGCCCCACATCAGGCTCCCTGTTCAGAGGGGAGTCTGCTTGTCCCTCTGCCCCTCTCCCTGCTTGTGGTCTGTGTCTCTCTCTCATATAAATAAATAAAATCTTTAAAAAAATTATTTTTCTTAAAAAAACTGTTTTTGTAACTATGTATGTTAACTAGGCTTCTTGTGATCATTTCCCAATGTACACAAATATGGAATCATTACATTGTACATCAGAGATAAATATAATGTTATACGTCACTTATACCTCAATTTTAAAAAACTACCAGGAAAAGAAAGAAAGCAAAAAGCAAGCAAGCAAGCATACCTATTAGGATGCCCAAAATCCAAAACACTGACAAAACCAAAAGCTGGTAAGGATATGGAACAAAAGGAATTCTTATTCAGTGCTGGTGGGAATGCAAAATGGCAGTCACTTTGGAAAACAGTTCGGCAGTTTCTAAAAAAAATAAACATACTCTTTTCATACGATGCAGCAATTACACTCCTTGGTGTTTTGGTATTTACTGAAATAAGCTGAGAGAATTTACGTACACATATAAACATATACATAAGATGTTTACGGTAGCTGGGGCGCCTGGGGAGCTCAGCTGGTTAAGCACTGGACTCTTGGTTTCAGCTCAGGTCATGATCATGCTCAGCACGGAGTCCGCTTGGGATTCTCTCCCCCCTCTCCCCTCCCCTAACCCTCTGCACGCCCGCACCCCGTTTGCACGCACATACTCTAGCTTTCTCTTGCCTTCTAAAACAAACAAACAAAAAAGATGTTAATGGCAGCTAACTTAAGAGAATTACATTCATTCATAATTGCCAAAACTTAAAAGCAACCAAGATGTCCTTTGGTAAGTGAATGGATAAACTGTGGTATATCCAGATAATAGAATTCAGTGCTAAAAATAAATGAGTGGAATCTTAAATGGAGGAAGAATTGTAAGCACCTATTACTAAGTGAAAGAAGCCAACTTAAAAAGGCTACATACTATACTGATTCCTATTATATGACATTCTGGAAAAGGTAAAATTATGGAAACTGCTAAAAGATCAATGGTTGCTGTGGCTGGGGGAGGGGAGAAGGAAGGGAAGGAAGAACAGGCAGGGCACAAAGGATTTTTAGGGCAGTGAAAACACTGTGTGATACCATAATGATAGATACATGTCCTTATATATTTGTCCAAACCCACAGAATGTACAACACCAAGGGTGAGCTTTAATGTAAACTATGGACTGGGTGATTATAATGTGTCAACATAGGGTCATCAAGCATAACATGTACCACTCTGGTGGGGGGGGGGTGCTGATAACGGGGAGAAGGGGGTATATGGGAAATCTTTCTTGTTCTGCTCACTTTTGCTCTGAACCTAAAACTGCTTTAAAAATAGTCTTTTAATTAAAAAAAAAAAAAGCATTAAGGAAAACCTGAAGAAACTAAATTCAATGTCATAATATACTCTTTAACATACACTTAGAAGTATATTAATACTGAAATACCAAATAAGTATTATTTATATACAGTAAATAGCAAATAACAGTAAAAATATATATTAAATATACATTTAAGACTATAATATACTCATAGTATACAGTTCCTTAAAATGCTAAACGTAAGTTGAAAAACTTAGATGGTATCTGCTGCTTTTCAATTGTTTGTTACCATACTAGTAGGATACAAAATGGACTTCAATGAGCCTTTTCTCCATTTTTATATTCACACTTTTGTTTTCCATAATTTTCCTAAGCAGAAAGTCAAAGTTCTTGAATCACTATGTCGACTTCAGGAGAAACTACTTAAAATTACTGCTATAATTTATGATCTTCCTTACAAAGTCTTCTTCACAGTATAGGGAAGGGGAGCTTTCTTTCCTCATCTTCCCCAGCTCTCTTTTCTCTTTAGTAGCTCCTTATCCAGCTCTATTTATCTAAAAGCACCCACCACTGGCACGTTAGTGAAAGATTCCTATTTATGAAAAGGTTAAGAGGAAAGTCCTGGTCACACAAAACCACTATTCCAGTAACTGACAAACACACCCCATTTTTAAACAACGGCAACGGTATGCAGTTTTATTCTCAACCTGTCACAATATCTGCCTCTCAATTTTTAGTGCTTTTGAATTAATTTAACATTCAATTCATAATGAACTGCCATATTTCATTATATCATGGTATTAGCTCTGAAAGCAAATCCAAATGAGTTTTACTAATATTTTTGTTTTCAATAATCTTTTATGTAAAATCTTAGTTTTTAAATATTTGTACTTTTCAAGGCAACCAGTTTTAAGGACTTCACTCAAATATAAATAGGTCTAGCAAGTGCTCAACAAATACAAATTTCCTTGCTCCATGTGTTACAACTGTTTAGAATAGTGGGGTGCATGCGTGGCTCAGTTGGTTGGGCAGCCAGCTCTTGATTTTGGCTTGGGTCATGATCTCAGGGTCATGAGACTGAGCCCTGCATCGGGCTCCTCGATTAACGGGGAGTCTGCTTGGGATTCTTTCTCTCCCTCTCCCCCTCACCACTGCATGCTCTCTCTCTCTCTCTCTAATAAATAAATCTTAAAAAAAAAAAAACTGTTTAGAATAGGATGTATACATATTTGGGGTACCTGGGTGGCTCTGTCGGCTGGGTGACTGACCTGTGATTTCGGCTCAGGTCGTGATCTCAGGGTCATGGAATTGAGCCCTGCATCTGAGTGCGGAGCCCACTTGAGATTCTCTCTCTCCCTCTGCCCCTCCTCCTGCTCATGCGTGTGCACTCTCTTTAAAATAGTCTTCTTTTAAAGGATACATATTTATATGTATCCTTTGTATGTGTATACATACATTCTTTGTACGTATATAAAACATCTCTGCAAGAACATACTAAGAAATGCTATTCCTTTGGTACTATCTTTAATGACTGAGAAAAACACAACTGTATTATTTGTCTCACCCAGGCCCCCTTCTCTCTGTAAGGAAACTGAGAAATACCCTGATGGAGAGATAATTTGGTATATAAGAAGTATATGGGCTCTGAAGTCTGAGAGATGATCTGTATTCAAATCTTAGCTCTGTCTGGAACATAGCTATGGGTTTTGACTGAATGCCATCAACTTTCAGGGACCAAATTTCCTTATCTGTACAAAAGAATGTTGACACCTGGCAAGGTGTTCCCAAGATAAATAAAATGAAATTCCTCATATACAGTAGATATTCAGTTAGCAGTAGTATTAGCCAAAATTTAATTGTGCTATTAACTATAAAAAAGCAAGAACATAAAGATGTTTGGACAAAACTTGCCATTTTCTAAACTGTATTTCTCCCTTTTGCAAGACTATGAAAAAGGAAGCTTTTTCTGCCTTTTCTCTTTGTCCATTTGAAAACCCTTCAAAAAATCTTAAGTACATTTTTTAAAATATTTTATTTATGAGAGAGAGACAGCACAAGTGGGGAGGAAAGGGAGAAGCAGGTTCCCCGGTGAGCAGGGAGCCCAATGCGGGGCTTGATCCCAGGACGCCAGGATCATGACCTGAGTTGAAGGCAGATGCTTAACTGACTGAATCACCCAGGCGCCCCTTTTAAGTTCATTTTGAAAACATCATAAACAAATTCTTTAACAGTTTTATTACAAATCATTAACATTTTTAAAAAGACTTTGAGAGAGACAGTGAGCACACATGCACAAGCAGGGGATGGCAGTAGGGGGGGGAGGGAGAGAAAATCTCAAGCAGACTTCCTGCTAAGCGCCAAGCCTGACACAGAACTCAATCTCACGACCCTGAAATCATGACGTGACATGAAAGGAAGAGTTGGACGCTTAACCAACTGAGCCACCCAGGTGTCCCTAGAACATGACAAATATTTTATAAAATTTTCTTAAAAAGAAAAACAAAAAAACGATAGAAGGTATAAACACAAAATACACACAAAAAAAGACATTTTTAAAAATGGAGGTGGCTGGGTGGCTCACTCAATTAAGCATCTGACTCTTGATTTTGGCTCATGTCATGATCTCAGGGTTGTGAGATCAAGCCCCGTGTCAGGCTCCATGCTCCATGCTCCAAGCTCTGCTTGAGATTTTCTCTCTCTCTCTCCCCCTCTGTCCCTCCCCCCACTCTCTCTCTCTAAAATAAATAAATAAATCTTTTTTAAAAAAATATTTTAAAAATGAAGGAATAGGAAATTAAAGAGATGCTCTTTCTCAACCACAAATTTTCTGAAGATGAACAGGTCTAATACCCAATAATGGAAAGGTGTGAAGAAACAAACACCCTCATATACTACTGGTGAAAGTGTAAACTGATACATTTAAAAGGGCAATTTAGCAAAACCTATCAAAAATTAATATTCTCACTTAGCAATTCCACTATCAAAACTTTATCCACAAATACATAAAGTAAGCAAAAATGTAATTAAAGGGTGCTTATGTAGTGTTTATAACAGCCAGAAAACCTTTATTTATACTGCATCTCTTTAAGCACCTAAAATCCTTGAAAAATAAAGCAATAAGAAAGAGAATACTCTGACCCACTGTATGCCACATGAAACATGAAATTCACTTTATACTAATACAGGTAGCCCAAAAACAAGTGTAGTATAATAAATAGATGGGAGTAACGTTGGCAAAATGCTGGCATAAGAAAAAAAGCAACAAAAAATTGTCAGAATCAACTTTTCCAGAACACCAGAAACTAAACCAAAAGCTTACAGCAATCCAGGGGGTACTTATTTAAGAAAAACAGCTAAATCTTGGTAAGAACATAGACCTTTGTGGCATTTAACTTACTCTCGTCCTGTCCTGGGCTAGCGAGATCAGTGGTGGCTGTGGCAACAACAGCCCACATTCCTGGTACTACTGATACAGCAAAACAAACCTCATTTGCAAACAAACTGAAATCATTTGTTTTGACAATCTAATGGCTCCCTGGAATATGTGTGAAAAGTCTTGCTTTAACTCACCTAACGCTGCTAATTCAGACATCCCCCAAGCTAAAGCCACTACAGGACATAAGGGATGTTTGTCAAAAATATATACAAGCAGACGTTTTCAGTGCTTGCTGCCTGATGCAATAAATAACAGTTGGTGCAAATAAACTGACCAAAACCTTGAGAGGAAAGGCTGCGCAATGAGATATTTTGAGAAATAAGGACCTTGAACAGCTTCAACAGATTCCTGGGAATCTAGGACGCAACATGTATGCCCAGGGCTGTGCACATGCTCAGGAATTTTGCCAGCTCTTGGTTGACAGTTTTTTTCTTTCAGTACTTTGACTATGTCATTCCACCACTTCCTGGCCTTTATGGTTTCTGCTAAGAAGTTGGAACAGTCAGCTGTTAAATAATACTGAGGATTCCTTGTATGTGAGGAGTCACTTCACTCCTGCTTCTTTCAAGATTCTCTTTTTGTCTTTGTCTTTGTCTTCCAACTGTTTGATTAAGATTGTCGGTGTGGATCTCACTCAGTTTATCCTACTCAAGAAGCCCCTACACTCTCACTTCTGGATGACCCTGACCTCTATGCAAACAGGAAATTAAGGCTAACCAGAGTTGTAGGGTGGCTGAGTGCTCAAGGAATAAAATATTCCAACAGAAGCACAACACCCTTCTGAAGATATTGGGAGACATTTTTGGTACCAAATGTTTAAGGAAATACCTGTCCAATCATTAGTTGACAGAACACAGACACAAACTTCAATGGGCACACGTGACAAATAATATGTACTTTACAAAATTAGTTCAGGAAAGTTCTTAAACAAACTAACAACAACTACAACTACAACTAGCAACACTTCTGGAGAAAGAGGAGCCTAATTTCCACAGCTGCCATATTATAATACTCAAAATGTCCAACTTCAACAAAAAATTACATGCATATAAAGAAACAAGAAGGAACAGTCCATACACAAGGGAAAAAAGCAATCACTAGAAACTCTCCTTAAAGGAAGACATTAGACTTAGTGGACAATGACTTTAAATCTGTTTTAAATATGTTCAAAAGCAAAAGGAAATTATGCCTAAAGAACTAAAGGAAAGCATAAGAACTCTGGCTCACCAGATGAAGAATATTAATAAAGAGAAATTATTTTTAAAACAATCAGACAGAAATCCTGGAATTGAAAAGTATAACTGAAATGAAAAATTCACTATACAGGCTCAACAGCAAATTTGAGAAGGCAGGACAAAGAACCAGTAATCTTAAAGAGAGGTCAACTGAAATATATGTGGGGATCAGACACAAAAATTAATGAAGAAAATATAGGAAAGCCTAAGAGATTTGTGGGACACCATCTGGCACACCAAGCATAATGGCAGTCCCAAAAGGAGAGGAAAGAGAGAAAAGAGCAGAAATATTTGAAGAAATAATGACTAAAAATGTCTCAAACTTAATGAAATATATTAATCTATATATCCAGGAAGTTCTCCAAACTCCAAACAGGAGAAATTCAATGAAATTCACACTGAGGCACATCTTCATCAAGCAGTTCAAAGACAAAGAGAGAATCTTGAAAGAAGCAAGAACGAAGTGACTCATCACATACAAGGGATCCTCAATATCATTAACAGGTGACTTCTCATCAGAAACCATAAAGGCCAGAAGGCAGTGGGATGACATAAAGTTTCAGAAGGAAAAAACACTAACAATCTTTACCTTGTAAAATTATCAACTGAGAATCTTTATCTTGTTAAATTACCCTTCAAAATTGAACGAAAAAAACAATACATTCTCAAAGGAAGAAAATCTGAAAGAATTCATTGCTAGGATCTATCCTACAAGAAATGCTAAAGTGAGTCCTTCAAGCTGAAATGAAAGGACACTAGACGGTAACTTAAATCCACATGTATAAATAACGAACACTGATAAAAGTAACTACATAGGTAAATATAAAAGACATATCAAAACATATATTATATCAAATATAAAAGACATATCAAGACATTCCTCTCAAGGTTTTTGGTCAAAAGACACACACTTTCAAAAGACAGTATAAATGTATTTTCCAGGGCACCTGGGTGGCTCAGTCAGTTAAGTGCCTGACTTGAGCTCACGTCATGATCTCAGGGTACTGGGATCAAGCCCCGCATCTGGCTCCCTGCTCAGCAGGGAGTCTGCTTGTCCCTCTCCCTCTGCCCCTGCCCCCACTTGTGCGCACATGCGTTCTCTCTCTCTCTCTCCCCCAAATAAATAAAATCTTTAAAAAATTTAAAATATAAATTTATTTTTCATCTGTATCTCTTTTCTCCTTTTTCATTTGAATGACAGTTGCATAAAGGAACAATTTTTTATCAGATGGGCATACAATGTATAAAGATACAACTTGTGACAAAAGCACCATAAAGGGGAGTGGAGCTATAGGAGTACAGTTTTTATACACTGCTAAAATTAAGCTGGTATTAATCTGAACCAGACTAATACAAATTAAAATGTTAATTGTAATCCTAGGGCAACCACTAAGAAATAACTCAAAAATATATAGTAAATAAGATATAAGGAATTAAAATAATACACTGCAAAGAAACACAGAAGGCAGTAATGGAAGAATTGAAGAGTAAAAAAGATATAAAATATATAGAAGACAAACAGCAATAGCGCAGAAATTCCTCCTAATCAGTAATTACTTTAAAGGTAAATGGGTTAAATTCCTAAAATTAGAAGGCAGATAGTGGCAAAACCGATTTTTTTTTTTTTTTTAAAGATCCAACTATATGTTGCCCACAAAAGACTCAAGTTCTAAGATACAAGCTGAAAGTAAAAGGATGGGGGTGCCTGGGTGGCTCAGTCAGTTGAGTGTCTGCCTTTGGCTCGGGTCATGATCCCTGCTCAGCACAGTCTGTTCTCCCTCTCTATCTGACCCTCCCGCCCCCCACTTATGCTCTTGCATGCTCTCTCTCTCTCAAATGAATAAAAAAATCTTTTAAAATTTAATTTAATTTAATTTAAAAAAGAAAGTAAAAGGATGGAAAAAGATACTTCATGCTAACAGTAACCAAAAAAGAGCTGGGATGACTATACTAATTCCCAAACAAAATAAACTCTAAGACAAAATCTATTACAAGAGAAAAAGAATAT
>NC_048231.1:49765563-49771561 GCF_002007445.2 Ailuropoda melanoleuca
ATTGGGTTTTTTTTTTTTTTTTTGATAAATACAGTACTGTACTATAAACATATTTTTTCTTTATTATTTTAGTAACATTTTCTTTTCTCTAGTTTTATTGTAAGAATACAGTATATAATACATATAACATGTATGTGTTTATTGACTTTATGTTATCTGTAGGACTTCAATCAACACCAGGCTATTAGTAGTTAAGTTTTGGGGGAGTCAAACATTGTACATGGATTTTAGACTGCAAGGGGGGTTGGCACCTCTAACCCCCACGTTGTTCAAGGGTCAACTTTACCACTGTCTGTTCAATGGCCCAAGTTAAAATCCAACTGCAACTGAATCCTAGGAATTCTACCTTTTAACTGTTTCTGCCGTTAACCTATGCCTTTGTATCTCCACCGACTCTACTTTATTTTAAGGCCTTGTCACCTCAATTATTACAAAAACTCCTAGCCAGTCTTTCTGCACCCTGACACACCTTCCCTCCATCCCTTCCGAAATCTGCATTCTACAATACCAGAACGATCTTTCCAAGAGGAAAACCTTATCATGACTCTTTCCTGATTAAAATTCACACACTCTATTATTATCTATAGAACGCTTAGAATGTCATGCAGTACTCAAGGACCTATCTGTGCAGTGTCATCTTGTGCTCCTTACCACCATAAACCCAATGCTCTGCTTGCAGAGAATGACTTCCGGCTCTTCAAAGCGTTCCATGCTCTCCCTAATCACATCCAGCTTTCCTTCTGCCTTAAGTTCGTTTCCCTCATTTTCTTTCTTTTTTTAAAAGATTTTATTTATTTATTTGTTTATTTGACAGAAAGCGAGAGAGCACAAGCAGGGGGAACTGCAGAGGGAGAAGCAGACTTCCTGATGAGCAGGGAGCCCAATGCAGGGCTCGAACCCACTGGGATCATGACCTGAGCCAAAGGCAGACACTTAACCGACTGAGCCACCCAGGCGCCCCTTGTTTCCCTCATTTTCTGCCTTAGTCATGCCTAAACCTTTAAGTTTAAGGACACAAAGCATAAAGTACCCAATGTGACACACAGCAAGGAGTTAAAATGGGCTGAGCTGGCTTAGGCTTCTGTTTTCTTTATCCTGTCTCAGTGACTTGTATTTGCTTACAAGATAAAAGTTGAAACTACTTCAACTGTTTATAAGACTATCCATAATTTGGCCCCTGCCTGCTAGCTACACCTGCAGATCCTACAACTCATTACGGAAGCTCAGACTCCCATGCTTCTGTTCACACTGTTCCTTCTACCTAAATGCCCATCCTTACTGTTTTCATCCCCACCTATACATACTTTTTCCTTACCACTGCGACCTTCCTCAATCTCTCCTTCTCTTCCCTTAGGAAACTGATCACTATCTCCTTTGTATACCCTCTACACCCCCGCACTTTCTCCAAAGTAACCTTAAAAACATATTGTACTTGCAAACAGTTCAAGTAAGAAATAAAGCCTTATCACCCAGAAAGCAGGGGCACTGCTTTATCCATCCGTAAGTCCTCTTCACCTGGCATAGTACCTCCTACACAGTAATTCCTCTACACAAAATGACCCCCATTCTTCCTTATTCCTTCCACATATACTGACTTAAGTTGCTATCACGAAGTTTCTTCCAAAAAAGAAAGAACATACTTTTGGGTTACATTCAAGCCCAATCTCCCCTTGCCAAGCAAACAGCCGTGCAAATACAAGTGTACAAATTAAAGTTAATATTCATTTTCTGGTAACACTTCTAGTTTTCTAAATTAGATCTAAAATGAGAGATACTATTTTGAAGAGAGAGCAAATTAAGTTACGTCATATTTGCTTCAAGATACTTTGTTCAAAGAATTACTTCTCAGTGGTTACTGTTAGTCTACCCCCACTTAAATCTATGGGTCACTTTTGAAGAGGGGGAACCACTCTAACTTCCTTCCTACCTCTCCTACTGCCCGTACAGTTGACAGCAATTACTCATTTTCAGAAAGGAACAATCAAATCACCAAGACAACTAGGAAGGCGTCAAGAGAGGTTACTTTTCTTATTCACAGTCCCATTTTTTCATTTAGAAGGGCTGCCCCTATAATCACAAACCAAAAGTGAGCTTGCTCCTTATCACCACTTAAATACTTTATGAATAACTGCCAAGTATGATGGAATGCTACCGAAAGTGCTGCACCATGTGAACATGCCCACTCCACTCTACAAAATACTCAGTGAAAGCTTTTCAAATGAGGCTAGATGGTGTGTGAACTCCACGTCCAAACGACTGTACTTCTCCTACAGTGCACAAAGTATCTCGAGTTAACATTTTAATTATTTTCAAGAACTCTACTAGGCCTTAGAGGAAACAAGCTGCTTGGTCAAGAGGGAGACTCTGAAGTCATGAATCCCAAAACTCGAAACACGGGAATTATTTCAGGTTAAGACTGGGGCGTGGAATACTTTGTAAAACCTGTTTCACTCTCATAACACTAAACTTAAAAAAGAAAAAAAAAGGTGACCTCAATAAGAGCATTTTGGCACAAGCATACTTGAAAATGAGTTGTAAAAAGAATCCTCAACTCCAGATCTGTCCGTCCATTCGCACTGAAACCTGAACGAAAGACGGCAGCACCCAAAGGAGCCCCACAGCTTCCGTGCCAGCGGTGGGAAACATTAAGAGCCTTTTCCTAGTTCACTGGGCAAGTCCTGGAGACGGGTCAATATTCCGGGTGTGATTTTTAAAAATAGTGATTATATAAAAGACCGAATCCCCTCTCCTCCGTTCCGGTGCCCAAGAGCTGCCCTAAGGCCTGGAGACTCATGTGGGGAGGGGCCCGGTTCCCGACTCTCCTCCTCCGGACCCCGAGAGCACCAAATCACAAATGCGGATGCCACGAGGGAGGCCCGGCCGGCAAGTGGGAGGAACGGCCGGCAACGGAGCGAGAACTGGGGAGAAGCCTGCCCGGGATGAACCCGCACTCGGGGCAGCCACGCCCCCCACCCCCAACTCCCGCTCCGCGCGCGGCGAGCGCCCAGCCCCGCACGCTGCCTGACAGACGCCGCTGCGAGGTGGGTGCGGAGAGGGCTCCCCGGGCAGGCGAGGGGCACCGCCACGACCTCCGCAAGCCACCGCTGCCCGCCACTGACCTGTGCCTGCCGCCGCGCGACAGCCCGCCCCCGCCGCAGCCGCCGCCTCCTCGCGCTCACGGTGCCGCCGCAGCCACCGTAGGCGCCTCCTGCGCTTCGCCCCTAGCCGGCCTCAGGAGCCCCATTCCCACCCCGCCCCAGCCTCCGCCTGTTTACAATGATTGGGACAGAACGCGACGGGCCGGTCCAACGCGCAAGCGCATTCCCTCCTCCCGCCGCTGCCGGCTTCCCGGGTCCTCCTCTCTGCAGGGACGGCTAAAGCCGTCAAGGGCAAACGCCCTGTGCCCTCGCGCGCAGCACCCTGGGAGACGTAGTTCCAGGACCCGAGGGCCCAGTTTACGTGACGGCCCTTCGTCGAGGAAGGACACTACAACACCCAGGAAGCACCGCGCCTCCTTCGGCCCGGAGGCTCGTTGAGGAGACTGAGGGAGCGCGCGAGAGAATGCGCCGCGCTAGGACTCTGCCGGCGCCTGCGCAGTTCCTGGTCTTGGGGGACTGGGTGGGATGTTAACACCTACCCTGAGCGGGAATCAGAGAAGACGGCTTGGGGGCATCGGCTGCGGTGGTTTTGAGAAAGGAAGACCTTTCCTTTCCTCGTTCTGGCCGGCTGCTCCTCCACTCCCGAAGTGCAGATCTTTTGTGCCCCAGGCTTCTGTCGTCCTAACGAGTTAAACCAGCCTAGGAGGCCGGCCCAGCCTGCCGCTGGGTGGGGCATCTTCCCGGCCTTGGACTGGGTGGGGAATCTTTTGCTTGGGGTGGAGACTCTTGCTGTGGGCTTCCGTTAAAAGAAGCGCCATGGGCCTCTGAGGAGAAACTTGCGTAAAACCGTGTCGGGACCCCGCCGAGAATTCCTAAAATGGTTGTTGAGCCCCTGGTTCGAGCTGGGCTGCGGGACTGTCTTCCACCGCCCTCTTTGGCTCAACAATTGCAGACAACACCTGAATTAGAACTGCCCGGCCGCATGTTTAGGTTGCAGAGAGAATAACTGAATCGTGGGAAAGGCTGAAAATAATTAAATTTCCTCCAGGACTCCTAAGCAAAACTTGAAGAATTATTCTGCTAATGCATGGCTGGAAATAGGGTCTTTTGAAGTGTTCCTGTTTTATAGAAGTTGGCTGATTATTTGGGATAAATGCCCTTCCCAATCATTATCATTCTTACGTGCAATAATACTCTCTTTAGAACTTCATTGTATAATGTGGATTGACCTACGTAATCCGTCCTGCGACGCTATACATACTCCCAGATAAACTGACAGATCTGACAATAGGTCTCTCCCTTGTACACCACTTTTTCTACTCAGCCACCTAAACCTGACTTTGAAGAGCCTCCTACAATTAGATACCTACATGGTCTGTGGTAGCCATTGTTTTCTGATTGCTTGGGAAGTTTTTTGTTTTGTTCTGTTTTTTGTTTTTTGTGGTTTTTTTGTTTGTTTGTTTTTGCCCCTCTGGCAACAGAAGAGTGTCCTCTGACCACTGAGATGGGCATGGCACTATGCCAGTTAATAATACTCTTTGCTTCTAGCAACACTAATTGGGCCAAGGGATAGGCACTGACCTGAGTTGGGCATTATTGAGCCCTTGCTTGAAATAGCTATATGAATACAGAAAAGGGAGGAGAAAAAAGCTTCTTATTGAGGTAACTGCTGATGGCCATGTTCTTCACAATATAATCTTTTCTGCAGTAGCAGTAAATGAGGCCAAAACCGGAGGGGAGGGTGGGATGGGAAGGGAGAGAAAGCAAGAGCTAACAGCATGAAGACTCTGGTTTCAGTTTAAGAGGCCAAGGTTTGTATAGCTCTTTAAGTGCTTTAAGCACTTAAATTACCAATGATTAGCATATTCAATATTAACTTTAAAAAGGAAGGAAATTCTAATACATGTAAAACAGTGAAAGGATAAATTGACAATAAAGTTGTGGTTGGAGGTTTCAAATTCCTATCTCAGCAATGAACAAGGGAGAAAGTCAAGATTGGTATAAAAGACCCGCATTACAGTATCAACCAACTTGAAATATTTGACATATACAGAAAACTCCAACAATAGCAGAATACACATTCTTTTCAAACAAATGAAACATTGTCCAGAATAGATCATACGGTAAGCCACAAAACAAATTTCTATAAATTAAAAGCACTGAAAACATACAAGACGCGTTCTCTTTCTATAGTGGAATTAAATTAGCAAAAACAGAAACCTGAGAAACCCCCAAATATCTGGAAGTGAACATATTTCTAAATAACCCATGGGTCAAAGAAGAAATCACAAGGAAAATTAGAAAATATCTGGAACTGAATGAAAACAAATACAACATATCATATTTAAGGGAAGCAGCCAAAACTGTGCTTAGAGGGAAATTAATAGCATTAAGTGCTTCCTTTAGAAGGAAGACAATAATCTAAGCTGCTATCTCAAGAAGGTAGCAAAAGAGGAGTGAATCAAACCTAAATTAAGTAGAAATTAAAAAATAGGATAAAAATAGGAATCAATGAATCAAACCCAAAAGGAAATAGAGAAAAGGACCCAAGAGCCAGCTCTTTGAAGATATCAAATTGATAAAACTTTAGCTGGACTAAGAAAAAAAGAAGGACATAAATTACCAAAATGAGAAATGAAGAGGGACAACACTGTAGAGCTTACAAAAATGAAAAGTATTATAAGGGAATATTATGAACATCATAATTCTGGTAATTTAAAAAATAGCTGAAAATGGAGGCATTCCTGAAGAGAACAAATTACCAAAGCTAACTAAAGAAAAAAGTCAAAAATCTGAATAGACATATCAAGGTAAAAAAACTTGAATCAGGGGGCGCCTGGGTGGCGCAGCCGTTAAGCGTCTGCCTTTGGCTCAGGGCGTGATCCCGGCGTTATGGGATC
>NC_048231.1:49771661-49779067 GCF_002007445.2 Ailuropoda melanoleuca
GATCCCACAACGCCGGGATCACGCCCCAAGCCGAAGGCAGACGCCCAACCGCTGTGCCACCCAGGCGCCCCAAGAAAAAAATACTTTTAAATTCTCTATTTTGCCCATGGTTTTGTGAAATTTCCGAATGATATGTCTTGAGCTGGAATTAGTCTTTTTCTTTTGTGGGTTAGGCACTTTATGGGCCCCTTCAGTCTGGAAATCCATGCATTTCAGTTGTGGGATCTTTTCATGAATTATCTCATTGATGACTTTTTTCCCCATCCACTTCTCTCTCCTGTATTTCTGTAACTCCTGTAATTTGCCGTTGAATCCTTATAAAGCTCCTTTATGTTTATTGTCTTTTTTCTTCTATTTTCTGTCTTTTTGTCTTTTTCTTAAATTTCTTGGAAATTTTCTTGAACTATATTTTTAGCCTATTTATTAGGTTTTTCATTTGGTTTCATACTTTTAATTGCTCTTAATTTTTTTCTCTTAATTTTTTTATATAGCATCCTGTTCTATTCTTACATGTAATAACCTATCTTTTCTTCCTGAGCTGAGCAGTGAAACATATGTTAAAGTTTTCTTCTCCTTGCAAAATCTCTGATTCTTCTCAGGTTGTGATTTGATGGCTTTGTGACCATTGTTTGTGTTTGTTTGGGTCTCTGATTTTCATAGGAGAGATTTTCCTTAAGTGTTCAGTGACTTTTGGCTATCTACGTTTTAAGTATGAAACTAAAAAGCTCGTATATGTAGGTGGACCTTGTGGACCTCATTCCCTCTTGGGTGGTCTGGCTGGGCTATTTTGTTGAGTGTGTCAACCTGCTAGTTTCCCCTAAAAGATGTTTCCCCCAGAGGAGTTAACTAACCTTACCATGGCAATCATTTTGCCATGGATACATGTATGAAATCATCATGTTGTATACCTTAAGCTTACATATATGTCAATAAAACTAGAAATAAGTAAATTCTTATAAAAGAAAAAAAAAGTTCCCCTTTTCCTTTGGCATGTGAGGTGTGGCAGTGGAGGCATGTACTTCTTGGATCTCTGGCTGTAGGAATCCTAATCGACTGGTGGTCCCAGATGATGTATTCCAGACACATCACTGCATTTTTCCCAAGGCCACACTTCCCACACTGGCTGCTCCCCAGTGACTAAGAATGGCAGGAGTACTACGGCAAGCCCATTCCTGCAAGATGCAGGATTCCTCTCCTGGGTGTATTAGACTGGAAGATGCCCATAGTCTTGCCAAAACTTTCTTAGAATTGCACTGTAGTTATGGACATTTCTTCATTCTTCCTTCCTTCCTCTCCCCTCCTTCCTTCCTTCCTTCCCTCCCTCCTTTACAGGGGTCATACCTGTATCATGACTGATAGCTCTTCCAGTCTCCTCATTTTCTCTCATAGTTGTTTCCCCTAATAAATCACTCGCATGTCTTGTCCCATACTGGCATTTACCTCTCAGAGGACTCAGACTATTGCAAATTGCACAGAAATTTGGTCTGAGAAAACAGATGGAAAGATGAGATTTGGGATTTATTGACTTCCCACTTGGCAGGTGTTGAAAATGCTATCCTGAGTGGTAGGTGGGCACAGATACTCCTGGCACAAGATTGTGATCCAGTTGCTAAAGACTTTACCTGGGGTGAGCAAGAAAAATTTCCAGGGAGAGGAGAACAATTTTGCAGATAAAATGATTCAGGAATTTGAGAAATATGAGGAGAACCATGTCTTACATGACAGTTGAATTAGATGGTTGCTGATAAATTTTATTAATACCCTGCAGAGAGATAATTAGAGACTGAGCACCTTTAATAAGCCGTTAATGGCCAAGAGTCGTAGGCCTTTTTGGCAGCATACAAAGAGGCCCTTATCTCTTGTAGTAGAACAGCAGACATGGATGAGCTCCAGGGATGTTTGAATTCTCAGCCAAAGGCAAGTCTGCTGTGCTAAGGCCAAAGTCCTGGTTAGGAAAACCCGGGACTCTGAAATATGGAATAAAGACAAATGGACGTATGCCATTGAGGATGCTAACTCCGTAGACATCTCCTAACCCTGTGACTTCCAAATGTTCCACCCTTCCCTAGCAAAAGCCGATACTTCTGCCGTGCCGGAAATCACTGCATAGTACCGGCGTACACCAGGTATACGCCTCAGGAGTTGCTCCCACCACCCATCCTGGGAACCAGGCCAATCACCTGCGCGGGGACATGCTGGGCCTGATATTGGAGGAAAGAGAGTCCAACAGAGTTGCTTGAATTGACTGGCAAAAGGAACAGGGCAAACTTGATACTCAGGCAGCAATTAATTAGAAGCTTGCAAAAAGCGATGACCAACATTCAGCGAAGCAGAAATGTCTGAGTTTCCCTTGCAGATGGTAGAGGGAAGAATAAAAGGGTTGAGGGAAGCAGGCATGTTGGAATGGATATATTATGGCTGACCAGAAGACCCACCAGAGGATTATGGTCTACAGGAGGGTCCCAGGACACACCGGTCACCAAGGCCATTAGAGATGTGCTTCTTAGGCACCAGCATCACTTAGGGGTTCAGCAAGATTCTCTGCAGGTCAGGGATGATGGCAGGAAAGCACAGAGCCGAGTTATCAATACTCAGGAGCAAGATGGGGTCCCAGAGCAATAGAAGCCAGGTGGCTGCACTAAACTTCCAGCAGCTGGCAGGCTGCAGTTACTATAGTGACTGGTAAGGTCAAAGGAGCTCAGCTGGGGTGACTGTGGGATAATCCTTCCCCCGCGGACATCTAATTAACATGTAATTGTACTATCACCCAGACCACAGCCCTCTGACGTGTCTGCAAGAAGAGAAATACTGTCAAAAACTTTCCAAAATTTGTACAAATTTTTATTTGTATAAATTAGACTAGGTAATAGGGCACAAATTATTTGGAATCTGATAGAACTGAGTTTGAATGTTGACTGTAATTCCTAAAGTACGTCAGGGTCAGCAATTTTTTGTTAAAGAGCCAGATAGTAGGTTTGTTAGATTTCCTTGGGCTATATGGTCTTTGTTAGAACTACTCAGTTTTGCTGCTGTAACTCAAAAGCAACCATGGGCAATATGTACATAAATGAGTGTGGCTATGTTCCAAACATTCTTTATTTAGAAAAACAAGTGAAGGACTGGATTTGCCATGGGCTGTACTCTGCTGACCTCTGTTCTATGAACATATCTTAACTCAATTAGGTCACTTGCAAAAACAGTCCTAATGCTAACAACTTTGTAAGGTGGTTTTGGCCCTTATATGAAATAATACGATAGCTCTTAAAAGTTCTCATCACAAGAGAAAAATCTGTAACTATGTCTGGTGATGGGTGGTAACTACACTTATTATACTGATCATTTTGCAGTACATACCAATAGCAAATCATGTTGTATACCTGAAACTTATGTAACATTATATGTCAACTACATAAAAAGAAAATAAAATTCCTATTTCAAGCTGGGAAAAAAAGGAACCAACGCAGTGAAATGCTCCCCAAAGTCAGATAGATTTGAAGCTGAGTCTGGGATTTGTCACTAGCTACTTACAGATGACCTTGGGGAAGTTTCTAAACCTAAGTTCTATGGTCTGGTTGGATTGGACAAAGCCTGAAAAGTTTCATTTGCACAGGGTTGTTTAATGGAGCATTAGAATTTCTGGTTCACTGATACAACTATGGTTCTGGCTCTGGTTGCAGGCATGCATACGCCATTTGTGACTCAACAAAAACATTCACGTTAGTTCCTACTCTTTCCAAAGCACTTAATAGTTTTGTTTTGTCCCTGTCCCAAACAAACCTTAGGGGCCGCCCCTCCCACCCTCCTACTCCTTCCTCTAGGGCCCAGCACAGAGCTTTCCAGACCAGAGGAGAAAGGTCAGACCTTGTTGAATGAATGCAGCATTCAATCCTGTGGGATTCAGCTATGCTTGTGGAGACATGCTTTTAATGACTGAAAATCTAGTTTTCAAGTAAAAGAATCAGGTATTCCATCTTTTTATTGAAGTTGAAACAAAAAGAAAAGAGCCTCAACCAAAACAAGGCTTTGAAGTTTGCCATCAAAAGGATTTCCTTGGAGTGGCTGTTGAAAGCTTTTAAAACCAGACAGGCTTTTAAAAATGAAGTGGGTTACCATCCCCAGGGAAGTTTATGTGTGAGTCTAATTACAACAAAGGAGTATCAATTGAAATAACCTTTATAGAGTCTTTGATTGAAATGACTGGAAATCTTTCTGGTAAATAAGGATGAGAAATGTTTCTCTAGTGAATATTTAAGAGTTCCTTTGTTAAATATTTTACTTTGCAAGACAGGAGCTGCAGGTTTCCAGAAGCTGAAGGAACAGCTAAAAAACTTACACCGTTGGTGGAACTGTAAATTGGTACAGACTTTCAAGAGATAAATTCAGTATATCTAACAAAATTTAAAGTATATATAAACTGTGATCCAAAAACACATTCCAGTGGTATAATAGGACAAGTGTGGGATGTACAAGAATATTTATAATATTGTTATTTTTAGTAATGAAAACATTGAAACCTAAAGGTCTATCAACCAGGAATTCATTGGATCAGTTATGATATATTCACTGCAGCAGAATACAGTGTATCATTTAAAAATGCTATGTATTTTTATTTTTTTGGCATGAAAGATGTCCATGATATCCAGCAAACAGGAAACTTAGTTATCTGGACAGAATATGTATGAGAATGTGTTCAGCGTCCCTGTATTGTTGTTTGAACTATTTATGAAAATGATGCATTATGAAGGAGGAAAATAATGATGCTTTCTGTTTGAGGGGAAAGAAAGCAGCTGTAATTTGTATCTTCACTGCTCAGAAGACAGAGCAAAGAGCAGACCATTAGGCTCAACAGATTTGCGGTCATCTGACACAGTTTCCTCACATGGGATATAGATAGTAAGACACTTTTAAAAACTCATCTAAAATATAATTCTTTACATAAAAATACAAGTAGCACCCAAAAAAGTAGTACATTTTTTTCCAAAATGTGTTGCTGAGAACTGTGATACAAAGTAAACCACATATTTTTCAAGGGAAATATGTAATAATTTATTTCAGCATTAAAAGCATTATAGAGATGATCAAAATCATGTCATAAGTTTAAAAAGACATACATACAACATACATAAAAATGTAGCAGTATCATAAATCTGAACTATCTAAACTGAAACAATTAATGTATAATAAATGTCAATTATTTAATGAAAATTTGACTGGCTTATTAGAATTTTGATGGACTTGGGGCTGACTTCTGTGGATCATGTTGCTAATAATCTTGTCCATCATCATTTTAAAATATACTTTCTTTTTTATTAGTAAAGTTTATGTAGCTGATGGACACATTTTAAAAATTCTATTGATGTTGAGCTGGAAACCTTGACTTCATCTTTCATTTTTCTCCCTTTCTCTCTGTCTCTCTCTCGTCTGAGAGACATCTCTGGATTAATACGGATTTGTTTGCAAGAACTGAAAAGACAGACATATCTGGCATTGAGTAATATTCCCCAACATCATTTTCATTAACAGACTCCTTTCATGATAAAATATATCTTGAGCCCCGTTAGAATTTTTATGTGTATTTTCCCCTAATTTTTTAAAGGAAAAATGCTGTATGCATAGAAAAGTTCGCAGGCAGAATTGTACAGTGATATATTCCTACTACTAGATTCTACAAGTATTAATATCTTGCTGTATTTGTTTGATCATAGATCTTTTCTCCATTCATGTGTTTATCCACCCACCAATACATCTTATTTTTTTATATATATATATATTTTTTTTTAAGATTTTATTTTTTTGAGTAATCACTATATCCACCGTAGGGCTCAAACTTACAATCCTGAGATCAGTAGTCACATGCTCCACCAACCAAGCTAGCCAAGCTCCCCGTTTTTCATGTATTTCAAAGTACAGCAGACACGTGTACACTTTATCCCTAAACATTTCGGCTCACATGTACTTAACTAGATCTTAATATTTGCTTATATTTGCTTATGAGATAGACAAATATGAAGTGTACCCCCATCCTATGAGTTTTGAAAAACACAACACTCAGACCAACCCTTATCTAGATCTGCCCTCATTTTGTACCATCGATTAGTTGTGTCTATTCTAGAACTGCGTATATGTGCAATCATTGAATTAGTACTATTTTGTGTAAGGTTTCTTCCACTCTGTGTTTTTGAGAGTCATTCATGTTGTGTTTCAGTAGTTCATTCCTAGTTATCACTGAGTGGTATTCCATCATGTAAGTGTATCACAATTCATTTCATCCATTTTCCCTTTGATGGACATTTGGTTGATCATAGAAAAGTTCAATTAGGGCCATTAGGAATAAAAGCTGCTATGAACATGTCAAGATCTCTGTGAGTCTAAGGTTTTCTCCCACTTGCAAACTAGCCCCCCAAAGTTTCACAGGTGCCGGCTGAAGACACAAGGCTCCTAAGTCAGACATACAGGGTTTTATTGCTCACAGCTGTGGTGGTAGCCAAGGGACCAGTATCTGCACCACTTCCCTAAACCCATCTCCATGGAGAGACATACAGGGCTGAGTGATGCTTGCAAATGGGAGTCACATCACAGGGGACAAACCCTGAGCTTAGAGAACCTGAATCTGTTATGATTGCCCAGAGGGAGATTTTATCTTTATCTTCCAAGGCTGTTCTCTATTCAAACACAGCTCAGAACAAAAGGCTGCTGGTGCTTCTGCTCGCAAGCCATGCATAACCCCAGAGACCCAAGGAGAACTGTCTCCTAACAAAACATTCTTGCACAAGTCCTTTTATGAACATGTTTCTAATTTCCCTTGGGTAAAATCCCAAGAGCTGAATTGCTAAGTCATAAAACAGATGTTTGTCAATCAGGACTTTTCCCAAAGTGATGGAGCCATTGCATATGCCCACCAACAATGTATGAGGGTTCCTGTTCTTTCCACTCTCCCTGTGTTGCCGTTGTCAGTGTTTTAAATTTGAGCCATTCTGGTTAGTTGTAGTAGTAACTTAACTGTAGCTTAATTTACATTTTTCTGACAACTAATGATGTTGAATGCTTTTTTTATTTGCTTATTGGCCACTAGTACATTTTCCTTTGGAAGGCATATGCTCAACTTATTTGCCTTTTCAAAAAATATAGGTTTTTTGTCTTCCTATTATTGAGTTGTAGGAGTTTTCTATATGGAGGCACATCCTCTACTAAATATATATTTTGCCAATATTTCCATCTTGCTTGTTTAGTTATGTTCTTAACTGTGCCTTTCAGGAAATAGGATTTTAAGAAAATCAACAAAGAAACAAGAGCTTTGAATAACACACTGGACCAGATGGACCTCATAGATATATGCAGAACACTATACCCCAGAACAACAGAATACTCATTCTTTTCGAATGCACATGGAACTTTCTCCAGAATAG
>NC_048231.1:49779167-49779414 GCF_002007445.2 Ailuropoda melanoleuca
TTGGAAGAAACTCAAACACTTGGAAACTAAGAACCACCCTGCTCAAGAATGATTGGGTAAACCAGGGAATTTAAAATGAGATTAAGCAATTTTTGGAGACCAATGAGAATGAAAACACATCGGTCCAAACCTATGGGACACTGCAAAGTCAGTCTTAAGGGGAAAATACATAGCCATCCAGCCTCACTCAAAAGAATAGAAAAATCTAAAATGCAGTTTTTATATTCTCACCTCAAGAAACTGGAGC
>NC_048231.1:49779703-49780321 GCF_002007445.2 Ailuropoda melanoleuca
CAGCCTCACTCAAAAGAATAGAAAAATCTAAAATGCAGTTTTTATATTCTCACCTCAAGAAACTGGAGCTGGAACAGAAGAACAGGCCTAACCCAGTCATGAGAAGGCAGTTGATCAAGGTTAGAGCAGAGATCAATGAATTATAAACCAGGAACACAGTAGAGCAGATCAACAAAACTAGAAGCTGGTTCTTTGAAAGAATAAATAAGATCGATAAGCCACTGGCCAGACTTATTCAAAAGAATAGAGAAAGGACCCAAATTAATAAAATTATGAATGAAAGGGGAGAGATCACGACCAACACAAATGAAATAGGAAGGATCATTAGAAACTTTTATCAACAACTTTATGCCAATAAATTAAACAACCTGGAAGAAATGGATGCCTTCCTGGGAACCTATAAACTACCAAGACTGAAACAGGAAGAAACTGATTATTTACACAGACCGATTAATTATGAAGAGATTGAAGCAGTGATCAAAAACCTCCCTAAAAACAAGAGTCCAAGGCCTGACGGATTCCCCGGGGAATTCTACCAAACATTCAAAGAAGAAATAATACCTATTCTCCTAAAGCTATTTCAAAAAATAGAAACATAAGGAAAACTACCAAACTCAT
>NC_048231.1:49780669-49781237 GCF_002007445.2 Ailuropoda melanoleuca
ACATTCCTCAATTTCATAAAAACCATCTATGAAAAGCCTACAGTGAATATTATTCTCAATGAGGAAAAGCTGGAAGCCTTTCCCTTAAGATCAGGAACACGACAAGGATGCCCACTCTCGCCACTATTATTCAACATAGTACTAGAAGTCCTTGCAACAGCAATCAGACAACAAAAAGGGATAAAAGGTATTCAAATTGGCAAAGAAGAAGTCAAACTGTCTCTCTTCGCAGATGACATGATACTCTATATGGAAAACCCAAAAGACTGCACCCCCAAACTACTAGAAGTTATACAGCAATTCAGTAATGTGGCGGGATACAAAATCAATGCTCAGAAATCAGTTGCATTTCTATACATGAACAATGAGACTGAAAAAAGAGAAATTAGGGAATCCATTCCATTTACAGTAGCACCAAAAATCATACATTATCTCAGAATTAACCAGAGACGTAAAGAATCTATATTCTACAAACTACAGATCACTCTTGAAAGACATTGAAGAAGACACAAAAAGATGGAAAAATATTCCATGCTCATGGATCAGAAGAATTAACATAGTTAAAATG
>NC_048231.1:49781247-49781651 GCF_002007445.2 Ailuropoda melanoleuca
AACATAGTTAAAATGTCTATGCTACCCAGAGCAATCTACGCTTTCAATGCCATTCCAATCAAAATACCAATGACATTTTTCAAAGAGCTGAAACAAATAGCCCTTAAATTTGTGTGGAACCAGAAAAGGCCCTGAATCACCAACGAACTGTTGAAAAGGAAAGACAAAGCTGAGGGCATCATGTTGCCTGATTTCAAGCTGTACTACAAAGCTGTGATCATAAAGACAGCATGGTACTGGCACAAAAACAGACACATAGACCAATGGAACAGAATAGAGAACCCAGAAATGGATCCTCAGCTCTATGGGCAACTAATCTTTGACAAAGCAGGAAAAAAACATCCAGTGGAAAAAAGAGTCTCTTCAATAAATGGTGCTGGGAAAATTGGACAGCTACATGCAAA
>NC_048231.1:49781970-50027964 GCF_002007445.2 Ailuropoda melanoleuca
TATTTGCAAATGACACTGCAGATAAAAGACTGGTATCCAAGATCTACAAAGAACTTCTCAAACTCAATACATGAGAAACAAATAATCAAATCAAAAAAATGGGTAGAAGATATGAACAAACACTTTTCCAAAGAAGAGATACAAATGGCTAACAGACAAATGAAAAAATGTTCAAAATCATTAGTCATCAGGGAAATTCAAATCAAAACCACCTTGAGATACCACCTTATGCCAGTTAGAATGGCAAAAATTGACAAGGCAAGGGGCGCCTGGGTGGCTCAGTCGTTAAGCGTCTGCCTTCGGCTCAGGGTGTGATCCCGGTGTTCTGGGATCGAGCCCCACATCAGGCTCCTCTGCTGGAAGCCTGCTTCTTCCTCTCCCATTCCCCCTGCTTGTGTTCTCTCTCTTGCTGGCCGTCTCTATCTCTGTCAAATGAATAAATAAAAATCTTTAAAAAAAAATTGACAAGGCAAGAAACAACAAATGTTGCAGAGGATGTGGAGAAAGGAGATCCCTCTTACACTGTTGGTGGGAATGCAAGTTGGTACAGCCACTTTGGAAAACAGTGTGGAGGTCCTTTAAAAAGTTAAAAATAGACATTGGATCATAGCATTGCTATGATCCAGCAATTGCACTGCTGGGTATTTACCCCAAAGATACAGGCATAGTGAAGAGAAGGGCCATATGCACCCCAATGTTCATAGCAGCATTGTCCACAATAGCCAAATCATGGNGGATGCCATTCAACAGATGGCTGGATTAAGAAGATGTGGTCCATACATACAATGGAATATTACTCAGCCATCAGAAAGAACGATTACCCAACATCTGCAGCAACATGTACTGGACTGGAGGAGACTATGCTAGGTGAAATAAGTCAAGCAGAGAAAGACAATTATCATATGGTTTCACTCATTTATGGAACATAAGAACTAGCAGGGATATCGGTAGGAGAAGGAAGGGAAGAATGAAGGGGGAGTAAACAGAAGGGGTAATGAACCATGAGAGACTATGAACTCTGGGAAACAAACTGAGGGCTTCAGTGGGGTGGGGGATTGGGATAGGCTGGTGATGGGTACTAAGGAGGGCACATATTGCATGGAGCACTGGGTGTTATACACAAATAATGAATCATGGAACACTACATCAAAAACTAAGGATGTACTGTATGGTGATTAACATAACATAATAAGAAATTATTATTTTAAAAAAAGGAAATAGGATTTTAAAATTTTTGCTTAAGTCCAATTTATCAACCCTTTTTTTTTAAGTAGAGTCAACACCCAACATGGGGTTTAAATTCACAACCCTTGAGATCTAGACTCGCATGCTTTTCTGACTGAGCCAGCCAGCCACCCCTAATTTATCAACTTTTAATTTTATAGTTACTACCTTCTGGATCTTTATTTTTAAGATTTTATTTATTTATTTGACAGAGATAGAGACAGCCAGCGAGAGAGGGAACACAAGCAGGGGAGTGGGAGAGGAAGAAGCAGGCTCATAGCGGAGGAGCCTGATGGGGCTCAATCCCACACGCCAGGATCACGCCCTGAGCCGAAGGCAGATGCTTAACCGCTGTGCCACCCAGGCGCCCCTACCTTCTGGATCTTGTCCAAGAAATCTTTGCCTACCTCATGGTCATTAAGATTTTTTTTAATGTTTTCTTCTGGAAGCTTTATAGTTTTAACTCTTAAGTTTAGGTCTATGATATATTTTGAATTATTTATTGGGTAAGGATGAGGTACAGGTTGTTCATTTTTTCCCAAATGAATATCCAGTTGTCCCTGTGCCATTTTATGAAAAACTTTTCCTTTCCTCATTGAACTGCTTTAGTAAAATTCAAATAATTGTATAAATGTGTGTCAATTCTAGGCTTTCTATTCAGTTCTATCTATTTGTCTGTCATTACACCAGTACCACATGATTACTATACCTTAGTTGTAATCTTAAAGTCAGACAGTGTAAATTCTTTTTTTTTTTAAAGATTTTTTATTTATTTGACAGAGATAGAGACAGCCAGCGAGAGAGGGAACACAAGGGGGAGAGGGAGAGGAAGAAGGAGGCTCATAGCAGAGGAACCTGACGTGGGGCTCGATCCCGTAACGCCGGGATCACTCCCTGAGCCGAAGGCAGACGCTTAACCGCGGTGCCACCCAGTCGCCCCTTAAATTTTGTTCTTTTTAAGATTACTTTGGATAATCCAGGTCATGTGTCTTTTCATAGAAATTCTAGAATTTCCTTGGAAGATAGATATCTAGTTTTTGTGTGGTATATAACAGAAAAGTTATTTTAAGTATAACAATAGGAAAAAATTTAAATAACTGCATTATAATTTTCTTAATTATTTTATATTTCTAAATCAATATACATATAGCAACTTGAATTTTTTATTTATTTGACAAGTTATAGATGTCATGTAATTTGATTAATATTAATTAGGTAAGAAAACCCTGACAATGTGATGTGTTTGTTTTGACCCTTTAGAATAGGATATTCTGATTAGTCTTATTAGACTGATTCAATTCACCCAATTAAAATAGTCATGTTTAGAAAGAGTGAGCATGAAACAAATTAAAGAAGTAAGAACAAATGAAGTAGTCATTATGTTGTTGACACTCACCTAATTATAACACATACTTGAATCTCCTACCTAAAGTAGCATTTCTAATGAAATAATTTGTTCTAACTAAAGAATTACCAAACAAAATAGAATAGTAAAATTGTGGAAAACCTTTGAAGAACTATCAGAAGTTCACCATGTACTTTTGAAAGTTTAACAGTAAAAATATCTGAAAATCTTCAGAGATACAATAGGCTAATATTTAAAATCTATAGTAAATATCAAGTATACAAACAATTAAGTTGGCTAATCACTGTTTAATATTTATTACTTTACTGAAGTTGCCTAATGCATATTTTCTCCCTTGTCACCTTAAAATTTCCATCATGAAAATAATAATTCATTCGCCAAATGTTTTGAAATAGCAGACTTCTCAGTTATTATATTTCTTATTATTGAATAACATTTATATCCTCATGAAATGCTTTTTTGTTGTCTTAAATTTCCTGGGGACTTGATACATTAACAAGTTTGTCACTTTTGCTACTTACAGAATGTTGTAAAATGCAGAGGTAAGAAATTGTGGCCTCTTGGCTGCAAAGCTTCCAGTACGTTAGGTTTGGGATGATCTTTTGTGTCAGAGAAACATATTAATGGAAAATTGGCTTGACTACAAAAAGGTCTCTTCTGCCATCTCGTAGTGCATGGCAACCCTTCATGAAGAGTAGTTTCATGAATTGTAGTTGGCCAGAGAGTAAATATAAACAGTTAAGGATCCACAAATATATGAAAAAATAAGCAGCAAGAAGGAAAATACCAAAATAAACAGGCATACTTATTTTGAAACAAGTGGTAAGTCAAGGTATCCTGGCACTAATTTTAAGTGATTTTCAATTTAAAATATTATGTACAGTCAACCTGGGGCGCCTGGGTGGCTCAGCTGGTTAAGCATCTGCCTTCCCTGGGGACCTGGGATCAAGTCCCGCATCAGGCTTCTTGCTCAGCGAGGAGCCTGCTTCTCCCTCTCTCTCTGCCTGCCACTCCCCCTGCTTGTGCTCTCTCTCTCTGCCAAATCAATCAATCAATCTTTTAAAAAAATGTTATATACAGTCAACCTATCAATTGAATGAAAAAGTAAATTAAGATATTTGGACACATACAAGAATTTTTTAAATGTACCTCCCACTTTTTCCTTTTCAGAAAGTTCTTGAGATGAGTGGAAAGTGAAGAAAAAGGAAGATATGGGATACAGGAAAGAGTGAAACTGACCCAAAAGCCTATTGAGAAGAAGGCACCTTTCTTTTTTTGACAAGATAAAGAAAGGCACTTAGAAACTCCAGGAGAAAAAACAGAAAGTTGTACAGTATAGTCATGGTTCAAACAGAAAGCAACCTGCAAAGCAGCATAAGTTTGAGCAATTGATAGAATATTTGAAAAGAGAACAGGTTTTGCTTATAATTCTAAGAACATTCTTTCAGGTGACTCTGGAGTGCTGACATTGACCACGTACAGAAGGAAATAGGATCCTAGCATTTTATTTATTTTTTAAAAAGATTTATTCATCTATTCTAGAGAGAGAGTGTGAGCTGGGGGAGGGGCAGAGGGATAGAAACCCAAGCTGACTTCATGCTGAGCATGGAGCCCAATACGGGGCTTGATCCCACCACCCTGAGATCATGACCCAAGCTGAAATGAAGAGTCTGATGCTCAACCAACTGAGCCACCCAGGCGCCCCTGGGATTCCAGCATTTTCAAAAGTCTCTGCAGTGAATAATACCTACATAGTTATAATAATGTGTAAGCCATTTAATGGTTTTCAACTTTGAAAAAGAAACTTTAGACAATCCACAGAAGAACTTAGTAAGGAACCTAAGTAAAGAAGTAAAATTTGGAGAAGAATTCTAATTTTACATCCTGGAGAGAAAAGAAATATTGTATAAAATTAATGGAACAAGAAATAGAGGTCTAGGGGTGCCTGGGTGGCACAGTCGTTAAGCATCTGCCTTCGGCTCAGGGCGTGATCCCGGTGTTCTGGGATCGAGCCCCACATCAGGCTCCTCTGCTGTGAGCCTGCTTCTTCCTCTCCCACTCCCCCTGCTTGTGTTCCCTCTCTCGCTGGCTGTCTCTCTCTCTGTCAAATAAATAAATAAAATCTTAAAAAAAAAAAAAGAAATAGAGGTCTAAGTGCATTATTTCAAGTTATAAAGATTATAAAAAAGAACTAAAAATGACTCAAAAATTGAAAAGAGATCAATTGTGCAGGCTAAATCTTTACATTTTGGATCAGGGAGCTGTTGGATAATATCTATCTAACTTAGAAGTAGTGATATGGGCACAATATTTAGAATTATGAAGGTAACTACCAGAAGTATGGAGAATAAAGAAGTGATTGCCCATGAGAATAGCCCTGGAGTGGGAAGAGACATGATGCTTTCCACCACAATCTTGTGAATTTTTTTTCAAAAAGTAATTTACATGTACTATGTTGATAAAATTTTGTTTAAATGAGAATAAAATTTAGATTGAAATGTATCAGCAGCATGGCATCTAAAAATAGACCAAAGCGGCTGTCTTAAATGCTTGCAGTTCTTGATTGAAAAACGCCAGTGTATTTTTATAGATTTTCTGTGAAGTTTCAAAGTGCTATTTGTTATTATTTGTTCAAAAATCATACATTGTAAATAGAGGACTTTCTCTATAAGTGAAAAGCCAAACTGGCTTTTAAAACTATATTTTCTCTTTTAATACTGATGTGTGAGGAACAAGAGATAGTTTGATGTGCACTGTAAGAACTGTGATTAGATAAATACACGTTGATTGTGGCAAATATTTGTGTTCATTCTTCAGAGAAATGACTACTCAAGATGATTGACTATCTTTAATCAGGTTGGTTGTTTTGTTATTGAGTTTTAGGAGTTCTTTGTATGTTCTGGATCTTGATTCCTTTTTTTTTTTTTCTCTTTAAAGACAGAGAACATGAGAGAGAGAGCACGAGCGGGGGGGAAAGGCAGAGGGAGAGGGAGAAGCAGGCTCCCCCTTGAGCAGAGAGCCTGACACGGGGCTCGATCCCAGGACCCTGAGATCATGACCTGAGCTGAAGGCAGATGCTTAAGGGACTGAGCCACGCAGGTGCCCCGTGGGTCTTGATTCCTTATTAGATACATGATTTGCACATATTTTCTCCCATTCAGTGGGTTTCCTGTTCACTCTGCTTCCCCACTTTACACAGTAGTTTTATATAGACTAAATTAAACAATGCAGAACTCAGGATAGTGGTCCCCTCCACCCCACCCAATGAGCCGGCTGTGTCCACTGAGTGGTAAACCCTTCCCCTCCCCCTCAAAGCAGCTGATAAGTGAGCTGGTTCCTCTGACCTGCTCATTGGATAAGCACTGGATGGCTCTCAAACTTTCTGTTTTAAGGATGAAATTTTTTTGAAGTAATTACTGGATTATTTTTCAAAATTGAAATAGGAAGAGTGATCATTCTATCGTCCCACAAAGCGAATCCTTTTGCTCCTTAGTTGGGAAATGCTGCCCTGCTGCAATAAATCTGATTTGTGAAGTCACTGCTTTGAAATCATCCAGGACTCATCAGGGTGTTCCCTCTGTGGAAAATGCTGTTCTAGAATTTTCTCCCCCTTCCCGAACAGTTCCTCCCTCTCAGACGCTATGAGAGAAGCCATTCATGTGGGTCCTCTGTTACCCCACACTGATGAGGAGAATTTGAAAATATGGTTTTACAATTGAAAAACGACATTGGCGTTTTGCCAAGAAAATGACATTTTGTGAAATCGCCTCGGCACTGACTTGAGGAAGATTCAAACTTGTCTCTCCGTCTCTGGCTCCTAGGTGCCCCCGATGTCTTGGTAGTTGCTCAAACAAGTGAATTCTAAGGCAAAAAAAGCCGAAGTGTCCTGGAGAAACCCCAGACTGCAGTGGGACCACAAAAGACATATCTGCTTGGCCCCCTGCCCCAAGTCCTGCCCCCCAGTTCCTGGTGTTGGTCCCCTTGATGAACCCCCCAGGCTAACTACTAAGGGGAGTCAGCACCGTTCTTAGGGAAAATGAATGACTAGTTAAGTACCTTTGAGGCTATTTGAAACTTCTGTGAAATGAAAGCCCAACTGTGATCTCGGGACACTTAATTTTATGAAACATGATTTTCAAAGACTATAATTCTATTTCAAGGTTATTGCTGACCACTGACATTTGAAATAAGCTTTTTCTTCTCCTTTCACCGAGATCATTATGACGTGTTTACTTCTGGGAATTTCTTTCTCAGCAACATATATAAAAGCATTGAACTGGGATGAAGTTGACATTCTAAACATTTGAAGTTTGTCTTTGATTCTTTCAAAAAAGAGAAAAAGAAATAAAAAGGAAGGGAAGGTCATTTAAAACATCATTAAAACACCTCAGAAGTTTCTATAGGCTTCTGCTATGGAAACCTAAAATGACATGGAGACATTTTCAAAAGGATAGAATTTGGGGATTTTCCTTAGCTTTCCCCGCCCTCCTGTGCAGAGATGTAGAGGCTGAGGCCAAGTGACATTAGTGTCCCCCACCCCTGACATCGCTTGATCAATAGCAAGGCTCCCTCCCACAAGTCCCCACATGACCAGGCAGGTGGCCTCAGCATCCTCTCTCCGGTCCTCTCCAGGTCACTCTCATGGCCTGCCTCCGAATCTTAAAGCAACAGCAACAACAACAACAAAAAGAGCACAAAGAAAAAACCATCTTCTGATTTTAAAAGACAGGCAATATGTGCTAAAAAGGAGAGGTGACTACATATGCTGACATGAAATACTGCAGTGTATTAAGTGAAAGAAAAACAAGTCATGGAAAAATAAATTCAATGATTCCATGCATGTTTTAAAAATATGTGTCTGTATGCATGGTTTAAAAAAAAAAGGAATCATACATACACACGACACACACAGACGTAGGTATGTAAAAATGAAGTTAAAGACAAGATGCCCTGGTGGCTCAGTTGGTTAAGCAGCTGCCTTTGGCTCAGGTCACGATCCCAGGGTCTGGGACTGAGCCCCGCACGGGTTTCCTGCTCAGTGGAGAGCCTGCTTCTCCCTCTCCTCCCCGATTGTGCTCTCTGCTGCTATCTGTGTCTCTCTCTCAAATAAATAAATAAAATCTTAAAAAAAAAAAAAAAAAGCAAACAGCAGGCCCCAAAGGGAGTCCCTTATGCGAAGCCCCACATCACCAAACTGACTTAATGATGGTTTTGGCTCTCCCAGAAATGGAAACTTAAAGCAGTCAATCAGGAATCGCCTGATCGGCCCTAGTGAGGTCATCTGCCTGACGGACCCCCATCATCATCCCCTAAAGGAAGGTGACCTTGCAATAACCAATCTGATTGTTTTGCCTGGTGTAACTTCCTTGTTCCCAGTCCCTCCTGCCTTCGAGTCTTTCCCTGTATACAGCCACTCACTGCTCCTTTCTATCTGCTAGATGGGCTGCTGCCTGATTCATAAATCATTGAATAAAGCCAATAAGATCATCAAAATTCACTCAGTTGAATTTTGTATTTTAACAAAGCCCATAAAGAGGGCAGCCTCCTCCCACCCACAAGGAGAACCGAGGTCCACACACCGTCCTCTGAGCATGCCCTGCTTGGAATGTTCTCAGCTCTGCCCCCCAGGGTTGCCATAAGGTCACCTCCTGGAGCCTGTCGGGGCATCCAGTGACAGAGGGTCATGTTGGTTCTCCTCCAGCCTTGCAGCGAAGGTGGCATAAGATGGACACGATTACAGGAAGGAAATGAAGGCATGGAAGAATTCTTGCTACCTTGCACCTTCTTCTGGACCTGAAAAAGTTGATTCTAATGACGGGGGGCTGTTCCTTGGGAAGGCGTGGTCCGTGGGTGCCCTGCCCTTTGTCTAAGCAGACTCCACTCAGATTCTCATCACCTGCTCAAACACTTCCTTCTTCTGGCCCCTCCGTTCGACCCCCACCCCCACCCCCGCCATCTGCCTTCTCCAAACTGCCCCCTGGAGTGCACGGCAGGGTTTGGAACTGCCCCCTTTACTTTGTGAAATTGCACCTCCTTTGCCACTTCAGCAAATGCTCCAGTATAAAATTCTTTTTGTTTCCGTGATCTTGGTGAGTGAGGAGAAAAAGGGACCAGTTTTTCCAGGGGCTAGAGTGGGAGGTTATCTATCCAATTTATGAATCCTCTGAGAGAAGTCTGGAAAGATCTGTGGGAGGGGTAAGATGGGAGGAGAGTATGTGAAGGAGCTCTCACTTTTCACTCCATATATTTCTGTGCTGTTGCATTTTTTTGCAATGATCATGCATTCCTTTTTTACTTGTGTAATTACAAAAATAAAAATAGAGGCCTCGGTTGGTTAAATGAGTTGTGGGTTTATGCATACATTTTTAATTTGCCTTCTTGTCATGGACCAGAAACACTCTCTAAAGTAAAGACATCATGTGAAATAATGGGAAACAACATCAGGCATCTGTCACAGGCACAGGGTTTTCTCAAACTCGCTTGTGTTTGTGCCCAGATAATTAAGTTTAGAGGCAGCCTGTGTTCAGAACCACTTTGGCTATATAAACACATAAGGAAAGCACCCAGATCAATTTTGTCTTACTGGCTGTGAAATCCTACAAAGCTCACAGTAATCAGAAGAAACGTGCTCACAATTGAAATCTGGCCAAAGAAGGTCAAGGAGGTTATCACTGATGTGAAACCAACGAATATCGCATGTGAAGACATCTTTGTAGTCCTCGTTCATTTTTAGAATATGGAATTTTATAATTTTTCCAAAGAAGCAAACAAAAACGCCTCCCCCATAAGACCAAAATGTTGACTAATGGGTGATGTGGATTAGGGAAGAGAAGCCTTACATAATAGCTGAAAAATTAGAAACTTTGGAAGTCAAAACGGGAACAATTATTCTCGCTGCTGAAACCACGAGCTAGGTAAAAGTAGTCTCTAGAGCATATTGTTATAGCTACTTTTTGTTAATAATACAGCAACATTCGAATAAGAAAATGAAAGATATTACCTAAAATGTATCAACCTAGAAAGTAAATATAGAGCTTGCACCTCATTCGTTAGTGAAATCAAACACAGATGAAACAACTGACCTCCTCGTGGATAAAATTAATTCAGTAAACAAAACAAAACAAAAAGCCTGAAGCCGTGATTTGCAAATGTGGCCACTATGAATACTGGCATGAATTGTATTGGACATGACAAAAAAAAAAGTGACTACTTATAAGCCATTTACATGGAGAGTTAAGGCAAAAGAGATTGACACAATATGCCATCTTAAAGATATACCGGAGGGGCCCCTGGGTGTTCAGTCCCTTAAGTGTCTGCCTTTGGCTCAGGATCCCAGAGTCAAGGGATGGAGCCCCAAGGCAGGCTGCCTGCTCAGCACCCAGAGTCTGCTCCTCCCCCTGCGTGGGCTCCTCGCCCTGTGTGGGCTCTTCCCCCTGCGTGGGCTCCTCCCGCTGCATGTGCTCCTCCCCCTGCTCGGGCCCCTCCTCCTACTCGTGTTCTCTCACTCACTCATTCACTCTCTCTCAAATGAGTAAATAAAATCTTTTTAAAAAGTAAAGATATACTGGGTGACACAGCTTTACAGGCTTCCATAAGAGATTTTGGTTTGATTGACTGATTGAGAGAGCACACACGCACGTGGGGTGGCCGGGCAGAGGGAAGGGGAGAGAGAATTTTAAGCAGACTCCATCCTGAGCATTGGACGCAGAGGCGAGGCTCCATCCCAGGACCCTGAGATCAGGACCTCAGCCAGAACCAAGAGATGTAGGCTTTAACTGCCTGTGCCATCTGGCACAGGGGACTTTGGTTTCTAACTGTGCCCCATGGAAGCTGTAATAGGGACAGCCAAATTACCTGGGCTAAGATAATATAAAATGCACACAAGGAAGACAGAGGTGGAACCATCTGAAAAAAGGAAGATTTGCTTTCTTGGAGTGGGTCACCATCTTGCCTTTGGTCCCACTTGCTCGAAGTATCCACACTGTTCTGCATTCCTGGGTTTCCGTCAAGTTCCAGGGACTGGCCTTTGTTTAGAGCAATGTTCCAATGTTCGTCATGCAAATGTGGTTTTGCTTTGAATAAGATTTCAATGTGTTTGCTGCTTCACAGATGCCGTAAGCATCTGTGCATCGTGCAAACCTAGTTTTGGGAACCTCATGAATTCTGAAATGGGTCATGCTGTTACACAAGGGAGCTTGTCAAAATCTCTTTTGTACTCCTACTTCCAACGCTTTTTTTTAATCATTTGCCAATATCCACATTTTCAGTAATTTTCCAGCTACTACCGGAGTTTCTTTTTCTCGACCCACAAACAGGCAGCCTGAAAGGGTGCTTGACCAAGGGCTTCTCAAGCATAAGATACCCCCCACCCTACCACATTTTGGTACTCGGTTTTGGACATCTTTGGCTACCTATCATAACCAGAGTCACTGTTCTGTGTGTGCCTTTCATTTGGCACACAGAAAATTACAGGTCATGCCAGGACACATACAGAGTTCTTTTCGAGGAAGTAAAATATTCCCAAAGTGCTAACAGAGCTGACTGATTTCAAACAAAGCCACGGCG
The DNA here is from genome assembly GCF_002007445.2 of Ailuropoda melanoleuca. Lineage (NCBI taxonomy): Eukaryota > Metazoa > Chordata > Mammalia > Carnivora > Ursidae > Ailuropoda > Ailuropoda melanoleuca. Next base: position 49,793,126 of record NC_048231.1, read on the forward strand.
TTCCAGACCAGGCAACCATGTGTGGGCTGCAAATTTAGCCCTGACCACGCACCTGGATGGAAACAGCTCACCTCTGCTGCACACAGTTGACGAGAACACACGGTTCTCTGGCCTTCCTAACACACCTGTGCGGGGCATGGTGGATTCCAAAAGGGCTTTCCCACTGCAAACACACGCAGGCAATCATGCACCGCGGAGGGTGGGCCACACCCGCTGAGGCTTGTATCCATTTGTGATTTCTACCGTCCCAGCACGATCCGCAGTTTTACATAGCTACCTCCTAAAGGACTCTTGACAGATCTTATTCCAAGAAAAGAAGCTTGTCCCCCTAGTTGAGGATCACTGCTTTAGGGAACCGCAAAGGAAATCTAGAGTATGAGGAGGGGAGGGGGGGAGGAGAAGAGGGGAGGGGAGGGGGAGAAGAGGGAGGACTAGAAATACGGATGACTTAACTTTCTCAAGTGAGTCAAATCCTGAAGGACATGGTCTTCCAAAGGAAAACTGGTATTAGATTCAAACCCACTGTTTTAAAATAAGCATTGCCATTTTTTTTCATACAAATGCCTGTAAACGTTGTAAACATTTGCCCCGTCAGAATCCTCATCACCTGAGTCAGACTGGGCTGCTGTAACAAAACAGCACAGAATGGGTGCCTTAAACAACAAGCGTTCATTTCTCACGGTTTTGAAGGCTGGGAGATCAAGGCGCTGGAGATTCCCTGTGGGGGCCGGGGGGCTCTTCCTGGCTTGCGGAAGCCACCATCCTGCCACGTTGTCCCATGGCAGAGGGGCCAGGGGTGGCCCTCTGCTCCCTTCCTCCTCTTAAAAGGACACTAATCCCATCATGGGGGCCCCACTCTAATGAGCTCATCTAAACTTAATCACCTCCCAAAGCCCCACCCCCTAATATCATCCCATTGGGGATTAGAGCTTTAACAAATGAAATTTGGGAGACTTCTTTTTAAAGGGAAACAATCAGGTATTTAGCAAGTGGGCAAATTGTGCTGGACATTCCCATTCGCTTCCCTTTAAGAAAAATCTGCCTTACTGAGACCCCACTGCCCCACCAGAGGGGTCTGAGGAGAGTGGTGTGTGGGATGTCCCCCCAGACTGCAGAGGGATGCAGCTCCTTCAGCCAAGGAGACACATCGGGCTCTTGCCAACTCAGTTTCACCCACTCGTGTGTCTGTCGCTGGCCTCTGAGCTGGGTTCTCTGGCGCAAACACACAGCAAACTACCAGCCATCAGGGGAGTGGCCGCCCAGCCAGGGCTCAGCCCCCCTGTGCTGTGGAAAAGTTGTTAGCTCTTGGACCTGTGTGTCCTCACGTGTGGAAGAGTTGGTTCCAGCAGCGGCCCCGTGGTAGAGGAGGGCCAACCACCACAAGGGTCTTGGGATGAATCCCAAAGAACCACACTACTAGAGGGTACATTTGTTTTTAAAGACTTACATTTTCGTTTTTAAAACACATGAGAATTTTGCATCCTATCCTATAACATGTCTATGTTTATTTAAATATTAAAGTCATGTCTTAAATCACTTCTCATGAAATAAAGTTCATGTTCCACGTTCTTGCTCCCAGCAGTCCTGGGTACACATAACTCAGTTTGAGAAGTGTGACGCGGGTCTGGACCACCAGCAAGGTGCTTCCCGAGATGCTCTCTGGTGGTTGGTGATGTCAGTGAATATGGCCCTTACAGACACCCACCTCCTAACTCCCTGTGAATATTACCTTCTGTGGAAGAGGGCAGGTGCAGGTCTGAGTTAGTTCAGGGTCTTGAGATGGTCCTGGATTATCTGGGTGGACTAATGTCATCTCAGAGTTCTCATAGGAGGGAAGCAGGAAGGGTCAAGAATATTGGAGAAGACAGAGTCTGAAGTGTTGCACTTCAAAGCTAAAGGAGGGACCACAAGCCAAGGAATGTGGGCAGCCGCAGGAAACTGAAAAAGGCAAGGAAATGGATTCTCCACTTAGAGCCTCCAAAAGGAAACTGCCCTGTTGATACCTTGATGTTGGCCCAATAAAATTAATTTTGAATTTCTGACCTCCAGAATTCTCTCTCTTTTTTTTTTTTTATTTGACAGAGAGAGATAGCCAGCGAGAGAGGGAACAAAAGCAGGGGGAGTGGGAGAGGAAGAAGCAGGCTCCCAGCAGAGTAGACTGATGTGGGGCTCGATCCCAGAACGCCGGGATCATGCCCTGAGCTGAAGGCAGACGCTTAAAGACTGAGCCACCCAGGCGCCCCGACCTCCAGAATTCTAAGAACAAATTTATGTTGTTTTCAGCCACTGAGTTTATAGTGATTTAAGAACAGCAATAAAAAACGATTACTGTAGGCACACCTGGGTAGCTCAGTTGGTTAGTGTCTGACTCTTGATTCAGCTCAGGTCCTGATCAAGCCCTGCATTGGGCTCCTTGCTCAATGGGGAGTCTGCTGGAGATTCTCTTTCCCTCCCTCTACCCCTCCCCACCCCCACCGCTCACGCTTTCTCTCTCTCAAATACATAAATAATTCTTAAAAAAAAAAACTATTACTGTTGATATCAAAGCCCGGAAATCCTTGTTTATATATTCATTCCTCTATGCATTGCTATGTAAATGAGGAAAACAGCAGCAGCTCTTGTTGGGTGTGCACTTACAAAAGCCCATTTTCCTGATCACAAGGGGGCATGCACTCCATGCGTGCTCCTTTGATTCCGCTTTACTGTCCCTGTCTGCTTAATGGCCTGACCTCTTCCATTTTTTCCTTAAAGGACAGTTAGTGTGAAAAGAAAAGAAGAAGCACAGATGCTTGTCCCGTCAGTGACCCCAGGTGAGCCCGGCACGGCTGATGATGTGCTCCTCAACTGGCAGGAGTGTCTATGTTGAGACACTTGGTCCAGAAGAGCAGAGAAGGGGCACCTGGGTTGCTCAGTGGGTTAATCGTCTGCCTTTGGCTCAGGCCATGATCCCAGGGTCCTGAGATCGAGCCCCACATCGGGCTCCCTGCTCAGTGGGGAGTCTGCTTCTCCCTCTCCCTCTGCCGCTCCCCCTCACATATGCCCTCTCTCTCTCAAATGAATAAATAAAATATTTTAAACAAGGAAAGAAAAAAAAGGTGAAGAAGCAGAATAGCAGAGGACCCTGACCCAGAGTGACTGTGTTAGCTGGCTTTGCTATTCAGCAGGGGTTAAGGGGGCCTCTTCCGTCTGTTCTCGCTGATGTGACTACTGCAGACTGGGCGGCTTCAAAACAGCAGTTTTCTTCTCTCAGTCCTGGAGGCTAGAAGTCTGAGAGCAGGGTGCCAGTGTGGTTGGCTTCTGGTGACAACCGTCTTCCGGGTTACAGATGCTGACTTCTCATTGTGTCCTCACGCAGAGGAAAGAGAGTTTTGAGGTCTCTTTTATAAGGACACTAATCCCATATTCATGAGGGTGGTGAGAGAGGGTGACGATCACACCTCATCAAATAAATAAACAAACACCTCTCTCTCAAATAAATAAATAAAACTTTTTTAAAAATCATAAGGAAAATACATTTACAGTACTGTATGGTATTTATCGAACAAAATGTGCATATTTAAGTGGAGTTGAGCAGATCACATCTGTTGTTCGAGGGTCAACAGTAGCTCTTCTAAATGCAGGCACCACTTAGTCCTGCAAGAAGGAGATTTGTCCTGAGAAACCGGCATCCATTTGAATAGACAGACTGGGCTATCAGTGGATTTTGCTGATGAGCCTTCTGGTCAGATTAGTTAGATTGGACTACATACCGAGCACATTGTAGATCAATTAATATCTGTGGCCTGATTGGTCCTGGAGTCAACGGTGGATGTTATTCAAAATTCAGTTTGTATTCATTTTTTTTTAAAAGATTTATTTATTCATTTGAGAGAGAGAGAGTGTGAGTGGTGGGGAGGGGCAGAGGGAGAGAGAGCAAGAATCTTAAGCAGACTCTGTGCTGAATGCGGAGCCCAACACGGGGCTTGATCTCATGACCCTGAGATCACGACCTGAGCAGAAACCAAGAGCATATTTAATCAACGGTGACACCCAGGAGCCCCAAAACTCAGCTTTTAAAGCACCCATTTTGCACCACTCTATCTTGGCCATACATAGAACATAAGAACTAGAAGGGCCCCTAGCACCAGTTTAGTTGAGCCCTGGGAGATGAGAGAATTAAGACCAGGGAAGTCAAGCTGGTGGCAGAGAATTAGAACATCATTCTCCTGCATCCAGTGCTCTGTCCACTGGTCCTAACTCCTTCCCCAGCCTGTCCATGTTGGAGCACATTAGATGTGCTCCCAGTACCATTAACCATAATTAAGGGCAGATGCCGCGTTCTTTTGAATTTGCCCTCGGAGAAGGAATCCTTGTGGTGTTTGATGGAACAGCCAGAGCCGGCCACAGAAAACTCTTCCCAGGACTGAAGACACTCTCAAACAGAAACCAGGCAGTAAAACATTGCCCAGGCCCCACTGTGGACCTTGTTGCTTTCTGCTCGCAGCACTTGGGTCGCCTTGAGCTCAGAATGCGTTTGCGCAGCCCTGAAGAGTCACTAAAGTTGCCTGACAGCCAACAGTTCATGTGTTGCTCCTCCTTGAAGGTGAATATTTGTAACCCTGGTTTGACATAAAAGAAAGTAAGATTCAGACATCCTAAGTGAAAAGGCCAAGGACGTGGAGTCAGAAAGGGGCAAAGCTAGCACTTCAATGATGGCCTGTGGCCCCGGCCCAGTTCTCCGCCTTCACAGCTGGCTCAGATACAAAGTGGGGGAACTGTCCCTATTTAAGGAGAACATGTAACACTTGACCACTGTTCTGGAAGCCCATGAGCACGGTGTGTGTTTGTCCTGGCGCCAACTTTAATTGAGTAATTTTGGAAAGGGCAATTCCGGCAGAGGGCAAACTGGGAGTGTGAGGGATGAAAGCAGTTCGTATTTCTAGAGCAGGGAAATGGGAGTCGGGCAGCAAGGAGAGCTGAAGCCAGGGAGGCAGGCAGGAGCCCGCTCACGGAGGAGGGCATTGCATACAATGAAGATCTTGGATTTTTTCCGCTCACTAGCCGAGGGGAAGGCACTGAGGACTCTAAGCAAGGAGTAATATGGAAATGTTTGATTTTAAAAGGTCCTTTGGTGGCACGAGGAGAATGAAATGGTGGTGCCAGGACCAGGGCAGAGGGATCAGCTGGCGGTCTGCACAATGGTCAAATGAGACAGGGTGAGAGGGCAGGGGTGGGAAGGAACACTGGGCCCCAAGGTCCAAGTCACAGAGCCCACAGGAAAGGCGAATTTATTTCCATCTTAACATTGCAGGATGCGGCACTGTTCTGGGGTTTAACGTTCATCAAAAAAAACCCTGAAGACATAATGAACATACAACAAAATGCAGGGGTGTTCAGTGTTCAGCCTGATGAGTTGTTTTTTTCAAATTTTTTATTCAAATTTAATTTAATTAACATATAGTGTATTATTAGTTTCAGAGGTAGAGTTCAGTGATTCATCAGTTGCGTATAACACCCAGTGCTCATTCCATCAAGTGCCCTCCTTAATGCCCATCGCCCAGTTATCCCTCCCCCCCACCTCCCCTCCTGCAACCCTCAGTTTGTTTCCTAGAGTTGAGTCTCTTATGGTTTGCCTCCCTCTCTGTTTTTTGTTTTTGTTTTTGTTTTTTAATTTGACAGAGAGAGACAGCCAGCAAGAGAGGGAACACAATCAGGAGGAGTGGGAGAGGAAGAAGCAGGCTCCCAGCAGAGGAGACTGATGTGGGGCTCGATCCCAGTACGCTGGGATCACGCCCTGAGCCGAAGGCAGACGCTTAATGACTGCACCACCCAGGTGCCCCGAGCCTCCCTCTCTGTTTTTATCTCATTTTATTTTTCCTTCCCTTCCTCTATGTTCATCTGTTTTGTTTCTAAAATCCCACATATGAGTGAAATCATATGGTATTTGTCTTTCCCTGACTGACTTCGCTTAGCATCATACCCTCTAGTTCCAAACACGCTGTTGCAAATGGCAAGATTTCATTCCTTTTGATCAGCCCAATGAGTTCTGACCACTGTATAACCCTTGTGTGACCACAAGGATGGCGGCTGACAGGTAATCCCAGGTGCAGAAAGTGCGAGAAGAGAGCAACATTTCTCTTTTTTGTTTCCCTCCCACACACCTAAGACACGTTGTCAATGGAACAATGCCAGCATCACAGCCTTCCGAACTCTTCCTTGTCCCCAGTCTTCTGGATGACCCTAGGGAAAACAAAGAGAGAAGGGACAGGAGAAAATCCCAGTTGAGCACCATGTAAACTACATGCGGGAGGGGAGCTGGCAAGTATCATGGTGTTAACCCTCCCACTGGCAGCCTGGCCACCAACCCATGACATAGGAATGGTGGTGCCTGGGAGGCCATCTGTGTTGTGAGACAGAGCCAACAGCTAGAGGTCGAGCACTGGACATTTCTCACAGTGTTCACCCACGAGTGCTCCCGGCAAGCTCCCCTGAAGTAGTGAGAGCGCTCATCACTTCCCATGAGCGCAGAGGTGAGGATGGAGCTCGGTCCAGGTCAACAATGGCCAGGAACAGAGGCCACCACCACGCAGAGCAGGTGATGGACACTGCAGGGTCATAAAGGGCTCGGAGGGCTCGAGAGATGGCCAGTGCCTCCACGTGGGACCTGAAATGCCAGGGCTCCCGTGGTAGGCTCCTTGGGTCCACGGCTGCCATGTGGCTACCGCACCTCCTGGCTGCAGCTGCCACGGAAAAATGCTTCAGCAACAGAAGCTGAAAGCATAGGAGGCTGAAAGTTATAGGCAGAAGGTAACTGAAGTTGTTTAAATGGGCTGCATTTCTTGTTTCTTCATAGCCCTGGGAGATGGTTCAATGGCAGGGTCGTCTTCACTCAAGTTATACCAAAGAGCTCAGCTTTTTAGTTTTTTATCTTAATGACAGATTTGCTCTTTTTAAAATGTCACAGAATAGAACTGGAAGTGATGCTGCCTGCTTTTCTGGGGCTCATTTCATGTCCTTTTGACAGTGGCAATATGTCTGTGCTCTTGACAAATGGATTTGGGACAGAGAAAGCGAGAGCCGTTGCTGGAACTCACCGTGGACCTGCTGGAAAGGCAGTAAATGCCCAAGGGCTGGGGCTGGAGCGGCTCCAGGGAAGGCGGACCAGGAGAGGATGTCGCTCAGCTTCTCAGTGGGTTTCTACACAGATATCTGTTCGGCAGGATGGCAGCAAGTTGGACTTTGCTTTGTGACAACAGCTGTTTGGAAGTCTGGGTACCTCGCAAGGAAATCCTCTAAAGTTTCAGTGATATTTAGAAGACTTCTCACAACACATTGTCAAGTTAAAAATAATAGTTCATTCTGATCCGGTTTCATCCACGTGTGGGGAGAAAACGACTGGGAGGGCATTCTATTACTTAGGATTTGGGGCTGTAAAGAACAGAGACTCACCAAGATTTCTCAAAAAACAAATGAACAAAACCAAATGAGGTTCATTGCAAGGAAACACCTGCACTAAGACACAGGAAAAGCCGGGAACCAGTAGGAGTGAGGATTATTCTGGAATCAAGGCAGGTCTGGAGGCCTCAGCAATAGAAGCCGGACCTCCGGAGGCTTTGCTCTGCGGTTGTGGCCACTCAGCTTCCTCACACCCTCCTCCGCAGTGTCTCACCTTCTCATACCTTCTCCTTCTGTTTTCTGTTCCTCTACAACGTGGGCTTGCACAGCACCCACTAGGGCTGCGCGGATCCTCCTCGTGGGATTCTTTCAGCCAGGTCCCCACTGGTGGCCACCGCTCTGTCAGCAGCTCCTGGCTCTAATATCCAGCAGAGGGTAGCTATGGCCCACCCTGTCTGTGCCCAGCCCAGAAATCAGCCTGCCTTGGGCTACCTGTGCTCCTGGTCCACGTCCAAGGATCGAGCTAATGCAGGTGACTTTGATTTAGCTCCTCAGCGCTGTGGCCGGTGGGGCAACCCAAGGTGCAGTCAGACCAGACACACAACACATGCAGCTGACTGAAAGGGGAATGATCGGGAAGGGTACCACCCCGCGCTGGTGACGGGGCACCCTTTCTGGGAGCGCAGTCACCGCTGACAGGCTCTGTACCTTCCCCATGTGGCCAGCAGAACGTGTAGTGACCTCAGGCCACTCCCTGCTTTCTTGCTCCCCATCTAGTCTGGGCTCAAAGCACCCACAGGAGAACCCCCAGCCTTGCCTGCCAGGCCTATCTGCTCAGTTCTCCAGTTTTCCAGCAGGAAAGCTGAATTTGAGAAAGATTGGATTGTGAGTTGTTTTTCAATCTGTTTTAGGAGCCCTTTATTATCAGGAAAATCAAGCAGTAAAAGAAAAAGTGGATGTTTATTTTTCTTTGTACCTAGGCCGCAAAGACAGAAAGGGGATGGGAGAAATGACAAAAAGCCACAGATGTCAGGTGGTCCGTGTGCAGGAGACGTGCCTGTCTGAGGAGGTGAGCACGCCTTGTTCCATAGACTTGTATGCAGCCACCGGGGAAGGCAGGGGCTCTGCTGTTTGAGTTTTGTGTCCAGAACTGCCGAACACCTGCACCTCTTGAATCTCATTCAAGATTCCTAATCAATAAAAGAATGTGTTCTTTCAAGAGGTCACATCCATTTCTGGAGCCTGGGGCGTGAGCATGGCTGGCATCCCGCCACTAGCCCTAGAAATCACTTGACAGTCTGTGCTCTTGGGCCCTTCTGGAAGGAGCTCTTTGTTCGGAGCCCTGTACTTGTGTAAAAAGGTCCGTCGGAGGAAATCTGGTATGTCTACTCAGAACAGCTCACAAAAGGGAGAGTTGTAAACACTCTGATGGACAAGGTTTCCTTTAATAAATTAACAATTACCTTAAAATGAAGACGCTCTTGTGCTTCCTCCTTCCCGCCCTGGGGGTTCTGGGTCCAGCCAAATGCACCGAACTCTACAAAACTGGCAAGAGCGAGGAAATTCCAAGTCAAGAATGTGACGGACGCCCCTTTATTGGGGTGGGGGAAGCGGGAACAGAGAAAAGCCGTGAGGAGGTGGGCACCTCACAGATGATCAGTGAAGCAACAGGTGTGAACTACTTCTTAGCGTGTTTATGGGATCACAGATACGTTCTTCTTAAAGATCCTTCTCCTGGAATTTTAAAATGAAGATCTGAAGATTTTTGCTGGTGTTTTGTTGGTTCTGATTAGTTGAAGGAAGCGGAATGCAGCTGTTAAACTACGGACTGAATTTATACTCCTGACCTCCTGTGCGAGGCCAAGGAAGTAAATCCCATGCTAGTCAAAGGCACAAATGGCATGACTACCCGTCCTAAAATCTTACTGCTCAAATCTTAGACCTTATTTGGAAACTATTCATTAGAATCTGAGAACTGAAAATACGTCATTACCCGAAACACGATGAGATCAACAGATGGAGTCTATCAGTTATAATCAAGACTCCTTAGGGTAACATTCTTATCAGAGACTCGGCACATCTAGTCATTCATCGAGATATACAATTTTGCTGCAATAGGGACTTTTTTAGGGAAGTATCTGTTCATGTCCTTTTAAATTTTTGTTTATTTAATTTAAGGTAATGCATTCTCATGGCTCACAATTCAAAGGTCAAAAGGGCATAAAATGAAAGTCTCCTTCCTACCCTGTCCCTCAGCCTCTCATCTCCCATCCCTGGAGGCAGCCAATGTTTTCATTTTCTGGTGAATCCTTCCGGACACTTACTTGCACACAGGCTAATACAGACATAATTTTTTTCTGTTTTACACAAACTGTAGAATATTATACATAATTCTACATCTTGCTTTTTTCTGTTAACAATAGATCTCAGACAATCTCCACTATTCTGCACCGTTATTCCATTATAAGAATGTACCATCGTTTACTCACTAACCACTGTTGGACACTTAGGTCCAGGACTTTGCATTACAATGTTGAGGGGATGCCCTTGTGAGTAGTATCTGTAGGATAAATAGTGGGATCAATGCAGATCCACCAAGTGCACCCCTCCCCAGCAAAGAGGCTGTGCAAAACCACAGGATCCATGACTGATTTCCTGCAACCTCTCAATGTTAGGTGTTATACGACTCTTTGAACATTGCTGAACTCTGAACATTTCATAGCTGAAAAAATGTTGATCATCGTCAATTTTAATACATGAAAATGGTATTTCCGTGCTTTTATGTGTTCAGATTCTAATTTGCATCTCTCAAATTTTGAGAGAGGTTAGGAATCTTCCATAGTCACTGGCATTTCCTTTTCTTTGAATAGTCCATTTATATACTTCAACTATTTTATTATGAGGTTGTAACTCTTTTTCTTACTGACATCAAAAAAATTTTTCCAACGTATCAGGTCTTTTTCGTTGTTTATGTTTTTTTTTTAATTCCCAAATTCAAGTTTTGGCTTTGTAGTAAAATGCATCAGTCTTCTCTTTACTAGCTATAAAACTTTTAAATTGCAATTAAAATGGTCTTTCCTACCCTAAGATTAAAAAATAATTCTCTTTTGGGGGGTACTTTTATAGTTCAATTTTTTTGTATTTAAATCTTTGATCAATACAAAATGTATTCTGGCATAAGGTGTGAGGTATGATTTAAGTTTTATTCTTTCTCAGATGGTTAACACTATGGAATGAAAGTTTGTCTCCTTCCCAAAGTTTATATGTTAAAGCCCTAACTAATCCTCAATGTGATGGTATTGGAGGTGGAGGTTTTGGGAGGCAATTGGGTTTAGATAAGGTCTTGGGAGTACAGCCCCCACGATGAGATCAGTGTTCTTATAAAAGAAGGAAGAGACAGAGATCTCTTTCTCTGTGCGTACACACCAAAGAAAGACCATGTGAGCACATAACCAGGATGAAGGCCCTTACCAAAAACTTGACCCTGCTGGCACCCTGATTTTAGACTTCCCAGCCTCCAGAGCTATGAGAAATAAATGTTTATTTTTAAAAATATTTTATATATTTGAGACGGGGGGAGCACAAGTGGGGAGGAGAGGGAGGGGGAGAAGCAGACTCCCCGCTGAGCAGGGAGCCCAATGTGGGGCTCTATCACAGGACCCTGAAATCATGACCTGAGCCGAAGGCAGATGCTTAATGGACTGAGCCACCCAGGTGCCCCGAGAAATAAATGTTTATTGTTTATGACACCCTGTCTGTGGTATTTGTTATAACAACCTGAGCTCACTAAGACACCCAGATGTTCCCACGTTTATCTAATAACAATTTTGCACTGGTAAGTAACACCACCTTTACCTTATTCTTTACATTTTGTGCATATAGAGCTATTTCTGGGGATATCCACACCATGGATATGTACGTTAGTACACTAGTACCACACTGTTTTAATAACTATACAATTTGTAACGTTTTGATATCTCTGACCTGATTTTAAGGCATTTCATAAGCAACATACCATTGGTATTCTTTTGATGCAATCAACAGAAACAGATTCTTTTCTTTCTTTCTTCTTTTTTTTTTTTTAGAAAGAGAGGGAGACCACACAAGTTGGGGATAGGGCAGAGGGAGAGAGAGAGAGAGAATCTTAAGCAGGCTCCAGTCCCAGTGTGCAGAGCGCGATGTGGGGTTCCATCTCAGACTCTGAGATCATGACCTGAATTAAAATCTAGAGTTGTATGCTTAACTAACTGAGCCAACCAGGCACCCCCAACAGAAACAGATTCTTAAGCAAGGAAAAGCTTTTAACTGGAAGATTGTTGGGGGTAGATGTCAGAATCAAAGGAATCAAACTGGGAAGTGTAGGAAGTAGGTCAACTCCAGAGAATTCCATTGGTAGAACTTCTTTCCAGAGTACTGCCATGAATGTGACTTCGTTTCTGGGTCACTATCTTCAAGTTCCAAATTCCTGAGCTAGAGAGGGGTGTCTTGCTATAACAACATGGACTAGGATACAGTGAAAAGGTAATGGTGAAAAGGAGGTTGCCCCAGTTAATGTGTCTACTACACATCTGAATTCTTGATATCATCCTTCCTGTACTTTCTAAATATACATTTCTACATCAAAAAGTAAATGTTCAGATCGGTGGTCCAAGACGGCAGACGAGTGGTGACCTAAATTTCGCCTGGTTCTAGGAATTCAGCTGGGTAGCTATCAAACCATTCTGAACACCTGCAACACAACCCGGAGATCGAAGAAAAGAATAGCAGCAACTCTACAAATAGAAAAGCCACCACTTTCTGGAAGGCAGGACTTGAGCAGAAGTGAATCTGAGGGTGATATATAGGAAGACAGACCTGGGGGGAGGAAGCCTCCGTCAGCCGGCTGCCCGCAAGCGATGGAGCCGCGGAGCACAAAATCGGAACTTGTGGAAGTCCGCTCTGGTGAGGGACATCACTCTAGCAGCTAAGCAGGGGGTGGAACCCTCGCAGGGACAGCGTGGTCTCAGGACCCGCGGGGTCACAGAAAGACTGCGGGTGCCTGAGTGCGCAGAGCTCCCAGGTATCGGAGCGGGGAAGCCGGCTGCAAAGCCGAGGAGTGGGCTCTCAGCTCGGGGTGGCCATAACCCGCGATCCGCGGCACAGTCGGGCCACAGCTCTGAGCAGGGGCCCAACAAGCGGCAGATCCGGGAGGAGCGGGGCGGGGGCCCACCACAGGAATTTGCTGGGTTTGGAGACTCCAAACGGGGTCACGCACCAGAGATAGAAACGCTTGGTCACGGGCCAGGTGAGCACGGAGTGTGGACAGAGACCAGGGAGACAGGAGTGACTGACTGCTTTCCTCTGAGGGCTCACTGAGGAGGGGGGCGCCGAGCTCTCGACTCTGGGGCCAGAGACTGGGAGGCCGCCATCTTCATTCTCATCCTCTAAGGCTCTATGGAAAGCCTTCAGGGAACAAAAGCTACAGAGAGCAAACCGGAGCGGATTCCTTAGCCTGGCCCCTGGCAAGGGCCGTGCGGTTCCGCCTGGGCCAAGACACCTGAGACTCACTGCAGCAGGCCCCTCCCCTGCAAGATCAGCAAGAATGTCCAGCCCAGACCAAGTTTACCATCAGTGAGAACTGCAGAACTCCAGCGCTAGGGGAATACAGCACAGAGAATTCATGGCTTTCTTTAGTCTTTCAACTTTAATTTTTTAAATTTTCTTTATTTTTTTTTTCTTTTTGAATTTTTCTTTTTTTCCTTTTTCAACCAATTTCTTATCAATTCCTTTTTAAAAATCTTTTTTACTTTTCATTTTCACAGTCATATTCTATCCATTGTATTCAATCTTTTTTTTTTTTTGTATGTATACATATAAGTTTTTCTTTATTTAAAATTTTGGGATGCAGTTTCCTCTAACAGACCAAAATATACCCAAAACCTACTATATGGTTCTGTTCTACTCACCTGCCTGGTCACATTCTTCTCTCTCTTTGTTTTTAATTTTTCTTCATTCTTTCTTCAGTGAACTTCTTATCAATTCCTTTTTAAAAATATTTTTTAAATGTTCATTGTTACAGTCATATTCCATCATTTCACTGTATTTAACCTTATTTTTGTAAATATATGTTTTCTTTCTTTAAAATTTTGGAATGCAGTTTCTTCAAACAGACCAAAATACACCCAAAATCTAGTGTATGTCTCTGTACTGTTCACCAGCCTGATCATATTCTTTTTTTTTTTTTCTTTTTCCCCTGGTTTTGGGACTCTTCTGATTTGTTTAGAGTATACTTTCCCAGGTAATTGTTACCCTTTTAGCATTTTGTTTTCTCGTTCATCTGTTCTTCTCTGGACAAAATGACAAAATGGAAAAACTAACCTCAAAAAATAGAACAAGAGGCAGTATTGACTGCCAGGGACCTAACCAATATGGACATTAGTAAGATGTCAGAACTAGAGTTCGGAATAATGATTATAAAGTTACTAGCTGGCTTGAAAAAAGGATAGAAGACACCAGAGAATCCCTCTCAGGAGAAATAAAATCTAACCGAGTCAAAATAAAAAAGGCTATTAATGAGGTGCAATAAAAAATTGAGGCTCTAACTGCCAGGATAAATGAGGCAGAAGAAAGAATTAGTGATGTAGGAGACCAAATGATGGAGAATAAAGAAGCTGAGAAAAAGAGAGATAAGCAACTACTGGATCACAAGGGAAGAATTTGAGAGATAAGTGATACCATAAAGCAAAACAAGATTAGAATAAATGGGATCCCAGAAGAAGAAGAAAGAGAAACACAGGCAGAAGGTATATTGAAGCAAATTATAGTGGTGATCTTCCCTAATTTGGGGAAGGAAACAGGCATCAAAATCCAGGAGACACAGAGAACCCTCCTCAAAATCAATAAAAATAGGTCAACATCCTGACATCTAACAGGAAAACTTACAAATCTCCAGAGACATAGAGAAAATCCTGAAAGCAGCTCAGGACAAGAAGTCTGTAAACTACAATAGTAGAAACATTAGATTGTTAGCCGACCTATCCACAGAGACCTGGCAGGCCAGAAAGGACGGGCATGATACATCCAGGGTACTACATGAGAAAAATATGCAGCCAAGAATATTTTATCCAGCTAGGCTGCCATTCAGAATAGAAGGAGTGATAAAAAGCTTCCAGACCAAAGAGAAACTAAAAGGATTTGTGATCCTCAAACCAGCCTTACAAGAAATATTGAAAGGGTCCTATAAGCAAAGAGAGAACCCCAAAGTAACATAGACCAGAAAGGAACAGAGACAATATACAGTAACAGTTATTTTATAGGCAATACAATGGCACTGAATTCATATCTTTCAATAGTTACCCTGAATGTAAATGGGCTAAGCCCCAATCAGAAGACATAAGATATCAGATTGGATCAAAAAGCAAGACCCATTGGCACCTGGGTGGCTCAGTTGGTTGGGCATCTGCCTTTGGCTCAGGTCAAGATCCCAGGGTCCTAGGATCGAGCCTGCATCGGGCTCCCTGCTTAGCGGGGAGCCTGTTTCTCCCTCTCCCTCTGCCTCTCCTCCTCCTTGTGCTCTTTCTGTCTCTCTCTCTGTCAAAAGAATAAATAAAATCTTAAAAAAAAAAAAGCAAGACGTATTGATATGCTGTCTTCAAGACACTCATTTTAGACCCAAAGACATGTCCAGATCTAAAGTGAGGGGGTGGAAAACCATTTATTATGCTAATGGACATCAAAAGAAAGTGGGGGTGGCAATCTTTATATCAGACAGATTAGATTTCAAACCAAAGACTGTAATAAGAGATGAGGAAGGACACTATATCATACTTAAAGGGTCTACCCAACAGGAAGATCTAACAGTTGTAAATATTTATGCCCCTAACATGGGAACAAAGCAGGAAAGAATATGCAATGGAAAAAAAGACAGTCTCTTCAACAAATGGTGTTGGGAAAATTGGACAGCCACATGCAGAGGAATGAAGCTGGTTGATTTCCTTATACCATACACAAAAATAGACTCAAAGTGGATGAAAGACCTAAATGTGAGGAATCCATGAAAATCCTCAAGGAGAACACAGCCAGCAACCTCTTTGACCTCAGCCAAGAACTTCTTGCTAGACTCATCTCCAAGGAAAGCAAGGAGAAAAATCAACTATTGGGACTTTTGTGCAGCAACACAAACAGTCAACAAAACCAAAAGACAACTGACAGAATGGGAGAAGATATTTGCAAATGACAGATCAGTTTAAGGGCTAGTATTCAAAATCTATAAAAAACTTATCAAACTCAACACCCAAGGAACAAATAATCCAGTCAAGAAATGGGCAGAAGACATGAACAGAGATTCCTGCAAAGAAGACATCCAAATGGCCAACAGATACATGAAAAAGTACTCAATAAAACTTGGCATCAGGGAAATACAAATCGAAACCACAATGAGATACCACCTCACACCAGTCAGAATGGCGAAAATTAACAAACGACAGATGTTGGAGAGGATGTGGAGAAAGGGGAACCTTCCTACACTGTTGGTTTGAATGCAAGCTGGTACAGCCACTCTGGAAAACAGTATGGAGGTTCCTCAAAAAGTTGAAAATAAGCTACTCTACAATCCACAATTTCACTACTGGCCATTTACCCCAAAGATACAAATGTAGTGATCCGAAGGAGCACCTGCACCCCAATGTTTATAGCAGCAATGTCTACAATAGCCAAACTATGGAAAGACCCCAGATGTTCATCAACAGATGAATGGATAAAGAAGATGTGGTATATACATACAAGGGAATATTACTCAGCCATCAAAAAATGAAATCTTGCCATTTGCAAGAATGCTGATGGAACTAGAGGGTATTATGCTGAGCGAAATAAGTCAGAGAAAGACAGTTATCATCTTGTAGAATTTGAGAAACAAGGCAGAGGATCATAGGAGAAGAGAGGAAAAAAAATGAAAGAAAAACAAACCAGAGAGGGAAAGAAACCATAAGAGACTCTTAATTGTAGGAAACAAACTGAGGGTTGCTGTTGTGTAGAGGGGATGGGAGGGATGGGGCGGCTGGGTGATGGACATTGGGAAGGGTGTGTGTTGTGGTGTGGTGAGCGCTGTGTATTGTGTAAGACTGATGAATGACAGACCTGTACCCCTGTAACAAATAGTACATTATATGTTAATAAAGAAAACAATTAAAAAAAAAAGTAACTGTTAAGGCTTCTATATCCAGCATTTAGCTTCCTGGAAAAAAATTCCAAATAAAAAATAACAAGAAATGCTGATAGAACATAACCAATGTGTTGTTTGTTTGTTTGTTAAATGTATACCTGCACTTGTAAAAAAAATTAAGAAAAGCCCGTAGTTTAAAAAAAGAAAAGGGGCACCTGGGTGGTTCAGTCAGTTAAGGGTCTGACTCTTGGTTTCAGCTCATGTCCTGATATTATGGGTCATGAGTTCAAGCCCCACATCAGGCTCCTCTATCAGCAGGGAGTCTGCTTGAAGATTCTCTCCCTCTACTCCTCCCCCATTCACATGTGCATGCATGCTCTCTCTCTCTCTCAAATAAATAAATAATTCTTAAAAAAGAAAAAAGAAAATCAGGGGCACCTGGGTGGCTCAGTCAGTTAAGCAGCTAGTTCTTGATTTCAGCTCAGGTCATGATCTTGGGGTCCTGGGATCAAGCCCTGTGTTGGGCTCCACACTCTTTGGGGAGTCTGCTTCAGGATTCTCTTTCTCTCTCCCTCTGCCCCATCCCCTGCTCTCTCTATATATAAACAAATAAATCTTAAGAAAAAAAAATAGAAGGAAAAACCTGAAGCTAAAAGCTGAAGCTAAAAGCCACACTGGCACTGTTGTCATCCCTGCCCTTAAGTATTAGGTGATCTCAAACAAAAGACTCGTGTTTTAATGAGCAAGAAGACAGAAGACAAGGCATCGGCCTTCAAAAAATAGGTTATAGACTGGAGGCCCTCTCCTACCTCCCAGGAAGCTGTGACTCTTGAAAGGGTGTAGTCCAAAAAAAACAGAGGACTGGAAAAAATTCTCCCTCTGACAATAGGAGAACAAAGGACAAAAGAACAACTGTCTGTGTTGATCTGGATGGGGCAAATGTCTCCTTGAGTGTTCATGACCATGAGCCTGTCTTCATGCTGCTCTGGAGTTCAAATTCTGTCACCAATTTATGCTTACACCTATAAATCTAGAAATTCACATCAAAGATTTCTGGGTTGGTTACACCCTGGAGCAGCTGCAGACTTGAAAAAAAAAATCCTCCCAGAAAGTATATATCCACAGCTCAGTTCTCCTAGAAAGGGCAGAGCCCTGTTAAACACAAGTTTACCCCCCAAAAGTATAAAATATATGTAGAAAGAGGCCACCATGAGTGAAATTTATCCCAAATGAAAGAACAGGACAAGGCCATAGCCAGAGATCTAAGTGAAACAGATATAAGTAACGAGCCTGATAGAGAATTTAAAGTGATCACAAGGATACTCACTCGCGGTGTCTGGGTGTCTCAATCGGTTAAGCGTCCGACCCTTGATCTCAGCTCAAGTCATGATCTCAGCCTTGTGAGATCGAGGCCTGCATTGGGCTCCTTGCTGGATGTGAAACCTGCTTAAGATTCTCTCTCTCCCTCTGCCCTTCCACCCACCTCCAATCTCATGTGTGCTCTCACACTCTGTCTCTGTCTCTGTCTCTCGAAAAATAATAACAATAATAAATAAGGATACTCACTGGACTGGAGGAAAGAGGGGAAGACATGAGTGAGACCCTTAACACAGAGATAAGGAATAACAAAGTAGAGAAAAAGGGTTCAATTAATGAAATGATAAACGCACTTGATACTTGCCAATGAAATATCCAACAAAGGTTTTGTATCTAAAATATATAAAAATTTATATAACTCAACATTCAAAAAGCAAATAATGCAATTAAAAAATAGAAGAAATGAACAGACGTTTCTCTAAAGAGGGCATCCAGGCATGAAAAGATGCTCAACGTCACTAATCGTCAGTGAAATGCAAATGAAAACTACAGGGAGGTATTACCTCACACCTGTCAGAATGACTAAAATAAAAAACTCAGGATACAACAGGTGTTGGCAAAGAGGTGGAAGAAAAGGAACCTGTGCACTGTTGGTAGAAATGCAAACTGGTACAGCCACTGTGGAAGACGGTATGGACGTTCCTCAAAAAGTTAAAAATAGATCTGCCCTACAATCCAGTAATCATACTATAGGGTATTTACCTAAAAAATACAAAAATACTAATCAATAGCCAAATTATGGAAGCAGCCCAAGTGTTCATCAATACACGAATAGATAAAGATGTGGTACACACACACACACACACACACACACACACAAATATTACTCAACCATAAGAAAGAATGAAATCTTGGCGTTTGCAACAAAATGAACGGATCTAGGGAGTATAATGCTGAGCAAAATAAGTCAGTCAGAGAAAACAAACACCATACGATTTCACTCATATGTGAGATTTAAGAAACAAAACAAATGAACAAGGAGGGGGCGGAAGAAACCAACCAAAAAACAAACTCTTAGCTAGAGAGAACAAACAGATGGTTCCCAGAGGGGAAGTGGATAGGGCATGGGTGAAATGGATGAAGGGGATTAAGATACATTTATCATGTTGAGCACTGAATGATGTATAAACTTGTTGAATCACTGTATTGTACTCCTGAACTTAATATAACACTGTATGTAAAGTACACTAGAATTAAAATAAAAAATTCTATTGGCAGTATTCTGAAGAAAATCTCAGCAATAATCCCAGGAGAAAAGCTACTTAAACAGGAGGCAAATCCGAAATAGTTAAGAAAATACAGAGCATGATCTTGGACTTTTATCCCAAGGCAGTGAATACGTGATTAGACCCACATCACATGGAAGGAATACTCAACACTGTTGCTTGTACCCTACACTGAGGACATAAAAATAAGTAACCTGTTTTTGTGGGTTCCCTGCACCTGTGTTGCAGGGTTCAGTATTGGATCAGACAAAGTTCTTAAATCTTTTGGCTATCCAGTTTTAGTGTCTACTACATATCTGGATAAAGAAAATAAAAAACTATAACAAATTATTACTGCATTACCCCTTAATGAATTATGGATAAGCTTAAAATAATAGATAGTACAACTTGTAGCAACTGGAGAATAGGGCATTGCTTATGGGTGTTTATAATGCCCTTTATTAAAACTCAAAATACATTTTTTATCCTCAGAAAATATATCACATATTTGAGATTCAAATTAGACTTTGCAGAAGTTCTTTTCATACTTTAGCTAAAGTACTTGATTGATTTACTATATTACATTAGTAAGAATTTATAACATCTCAGGCAAGGGAAAAAATTGCCAGGCCTCAAATTAAAAATGCAGGTGTTTTGTTTTGTTTTTTTAATTAGTCATGACTTATTGATTCAATAACTATACACTGATGACCCAGAATGTGACAGAATATGCTACTTACTGGGGACACCTGGGTGGCTCAGTCAGTTAAGTGTCTGCCTTTGGCTCAGGTCATGATCCCAGGGTCCTGGGATCAAGTCCCACATTGGTCTCCTCACTCAGTGAGGAGCCTGCTTCTCCTGCTTGTGCTTTCTCTCTCTCTGACAAATTAACTAACTAACTAACTAACTAAATAAATAAATAAATAAATAAAATCTTTAAAAAAAAAAAGAATATGCTGCTTACTGGGTATATGATGGTGAACAAGGTACATCCTATAACTTCAAGAAGCCAGCAATTACAGCAGAGTATAAAGGCCATGATGGAATGAAGAGAGAATTTTAAAGCAGTTTCAGTGGGTAAGCCTAACCCAGCTTTGGAGACGATGAAGTCCTCCCAGAGGAGATGAGACAAATAGGGACAATTGTGATGAAGGACAATTCGGAATGCACCAGTTGAGGGGAGGGAGGAGAGTTGGGGAGTAAATTCCTTTTTTTTTTTTTTTTTTTTAAATTTTTTTTAAGATTTATTTATTTGACACCGAGAGAGAGAGCTAGAGAGAGTGAGCACATAAGCAGGCGGAGCAGTAGGCAGAGGGAGAGGGAGAACGAGACTCCCTGCTGAGCAGGAAGCCCAATATGGGACTCAGTCCCAGCACCCTGGGATCATAACATGAGCCAAAGGCAGACACTTAACTGACTG
This sequence comes from Ailuropoda melanoleuca, assembly GCF_002007445.2. Lineage (NCBI taxonomy): Eukaryota > Metazoa > Chordata > Mammalia > Carnivora > Ursidae > Ailuropoda > Ailuropoda melanoleuca. Next base: position 49,813,641 of record NC_048231.1, read on the forward strand.
AGCCACCCAGGCACCTGGGGAGTAAATTCCTGAAAGGAGTAGCACAATGCATCAAAATACGGAGTTGAGAAAAGCTTGGAGCACTCTGGAAACCTCAGGTATTTCTTTCTTTTTCTTCCTTCCTTCCTTTTCTTTTTCTTTCTTTTCTTTTCTTCTCTTTTCTTTCTCCCTTTCTCTCTTTCTTTTGATTTATTCATTTATTTTAGAGAGAGAGAGAGCATGTATGCATGCGTGAGCAGTTTGGGGGGCAGGGAATAGAAGAGGGAGATGGAGAGAATCTTGAGCAGACTCCAACCCTGAGACCATGACCTGAGTTGAAATCAAGAGTCAGACACCCAACCAACTGAGCCACCCAGGCACCCCTCTCTCTTTTTTTTTTTTAATACAGCTATTTAACATTGGGTTTCCAAGTCTAAAGTCTGCCTTGTATAGAAGTGGCTTTTGTCAAGAGAACAACTTAATAAAGCTGAAATATCTCCTAAAGCTGACCTAGTGGACATCTTTAGTTTTTACTTATATTCTACCCAAGCCTCCTTTTCTGGGTAATCTCTGTATTTCTTTGGAGACCCACTCTTCCCCCACTCTGTCCATTTGATCTGGGAGGGCTCCTTGGACCCATGAGTGTGACCTAGAACCTCTTCTGGGGCTATCTGCATAGTGATGAGCTCTTCATGCCGGCATTGCTAACTGGAGGAGTGAGCCAGCTGTGAGGTGGCTCTCTGGGGGTGTGCCAGCCCAGCACAGACCTACAAGCAAGAGAGAGCATTTCCTATATTCAGCCATTCCCGAAGACCTGGTATTCCTGAGCTTTTGGGGTATGTGAGCCTCCCAATGCTTTTTCCCCCTTGAGCTGATTTGAATTGGGTTTTCGCCACTAGCAACCTAACCTGCCTTTCTAGAAATACTAAAGGGTGTCCTTTAGGCTGAAATGAAAGGACACTAGACAGTAACTTGAATCCACATGAAGAAATAAAGAACACTGGTGAAGGTAACTAAAAAAGTAAAGATTTTTAAAAAGCATAAAGGTATTTCTTGTTTGTAACTCTTTTTCCTCCTCTTGTCTGATTTAAAAGACAACTGTACAAAGGAATCATTATAAATCTGTATTGATGGGCATACAAAATAAAAGATGTAATTTGTATGACAATAACATCACAAAAGAGGGATGTGAAATTGTGATTTTTTTGGTTTTAAAAACCCTTGAAATTTCCTGAGTGATAAGAGCATAAAGGTGTCTTTTGTTATTCATAGCAAGCCCCTTTCAACCACACCTGAGTTTGTGTTAATAATGTGACTTTGGTTTTTGTTTTGTTTTGTTTTGGTTTGGTTTGGTTTTTCTTAGAAAGGGAGGGAACAAGTTGGGGGAGGGGCAGAGGAAGAGGGAGAGAGAGAATCCCAAGCAGGCTATATGCTGAGGGAGGACCCCAGTGTGCATCTCAATCTCACAACCCTGAGATCATGACCTGAGCTGAAATCAAGAGTTGGACGCCTAACTGAGCCACACAGGTGCCCCAATAATGTGACTTTAGGAAAGCACCTGAGACTAGCCCACACTTCCACTCCTCCAGACCCACTCCCAACCCCCAGCTTCTGGAGAGTGGGGATGAGGCTGGAGATTGAGTTCAGTCACCAATGGTCAAGAGGATTAAGAGAGCTTCTGGGCTGGTGAATAAGAATACATACATCCATATGCGGGGAGGGGGCTGCTTCCCAAAGTCCATGGGGATAGAAGCTCTTATGCTTGAGACCCTTTTGGACCTCACCTGATACATGGCTTCATCTGGCTGCTCATTCCTATCCTTTAACCTTTGTAATAAACCAGTAATCTAGTAAGTAAACTGTTCTGAGTTCTGTGAGGTGCTCTAGATAATTAATGAAATCTGAGGAGGGGGTAGTGGGAACCCACAATTTATAGCCAGTCAGAGGGACAGGTGACAGCTTGGACTTGAATGGGGGGGCAGTCCTGCATAACTGAGCTCTCAACCTGTGTGGGATCTAACGCCATCTCTAGGTAGAGAGTGTCAGAATTGAGTTGAATTGTACAACACCTAGTCAGTGTCCACCAGAAAGGTGGAAAATTCCTTGATGTGTGGAGAATCCCCACACATCTGGTGTCAAAAGTGAAGTATTGAGAGTGGCATACAGTCATGAATAAAGGAAACAAGTGTTTTCTTTATAAGGGTAGAAAAAGGGGGGAGGAAATGGAGCTATACAGAAACAAAGATTTTGCATGCTACTGAAATTAAATTGGTGTTAATCTGGGGGCACCTGGGTGGCTCAGTCAGTTGGGTGTCCAACTCTTGATCTCAGCTCAAGTCTTGATCTCAGGGTCATGAATTCAAGCCTGGTGCTGGGCTCATGGTGGGCATGGAGCCTACTTAAAAATAAATTAAATAAATAAATAAATAAATAAATAAATAAATAAATAGCATTAATCTGAAGTAGATAAATTGTTATAAATTAAGATGTTAAATATCATTTTCCAAAGCAACCATTAAGAAAATAATTCAGACAAATATTAGTCAAAGAAATGACAAGAGAATTAAAATGGAGACTAGAAAATACATAGTCAGGGGTGCCTGGGTGGTTCAGTTGGTTGGGCATCTGACTCTTGGTTTCAGCTTGTCATGATCTTGGTGTCATGGGATTGAGCTGTGCATTGGGTTCCATGCTGGGCATGGAATCTGCTTGAGATTCACTCCCCCCTTCCTTTCCCACCCCCTGCTCACATGCACACACACTCTCTCTCTAAAATGAATAAATAAAATCTAAAAAAAAGAAAACATAGTTAATTGCCCCCACAAATTTAATGGACAGCAATAGAGGAAATATAGGAAGAAAAAAGACATAAGACATATAGAAAACAAATAACAAAACGGCAAACATAAATCCTGCCTTATCAGTAATTACATTAAAAGTTGGGGCGCCTGGGTGGCACAGCGGTTTAAGCGTCTGCCTTCGGCTCAGGGCGTGATCCCGGCGTTATGGGATCGAGCCCCACATCAGGCTCCTCTGCTGAGAGCCTGCTTCTTCCTCTCCCACTCCCCCTGCTTGTGTTCCCTCTCTCGCTGGCCGTCTCTATCTCTGTCAAATAAATAAAATCTTTAAAAAAAAAAAAGTAAATGGATTAAAAATTCCAATTAAAAGGTAGAGATTGGTAGTATGGATTAAAAAAAATACATGTTCCAACCATATGGTGTCTACAGAGACACACTTTAGGTTCCAAGACACAAATAGGTTGAAAGTAAAATGGTGGAAAAGATACCATGCAAACAGCAACCAAAAGAAAGCCGAAGTGGCAATACTAGTATCAGACAAAATAATCCTTAAGACAAAAATTGCTACTAGAGACAAAGAAGGACATTTTATAATGATAAAGGAGTCAATCCATTTAGAAAATATAACAATTACATACATATATGCATCTAACAATAGAGCTCCCAAATACATTAAGCAGAAGCTGACAGAATTGAAAGGAGGAACAGACAATACAACAATAGTTGAAGACTTCAATATCTAATTTTCAAAAGTCTAGAACAATTAGGAGTGACCAGGCAAAGCCATCATGTGCATATTCCAGACCACTGTGTTACATATCTCAATGCCAAGACCCCCTGGCTCCAGGGAATAAGTGACTTATGATGGACAGAAGATCAACAAGATAAGAAGTGACAGAATTAAGATGGTATAAGTCCTCCAGGTCTGTGCTGTCCAGTATAGGAGCCACTAGCCACATGTGGCTAGAGAGCATCTGAATTGTGACTAGTCCAAATTGGAATGCATTGTGAATGTAACACATACTGGATTTTTTAAAAATTTCAAAAAAATAATGTAAAATGTCCACTAATAATTTTTATATGAATTCTATGTTGAAACTGTTAAATCAAAAACAAGTGGAGATCAGCCTTGAAAATTCCCTGAGCAGACAAAACCAGTTCAGTCATACAAACAAAGCTTAATTTATCTTACTTGGTAAGGCTAACTAGACCTGGGTCATTTCTTGCTTATGCCTCTGAAAATAATAAGCAAAACTTAAACTATTCCTGAAGGTTGACATGAGGTAACCACTGACTAATTCCCTTTCACTTAAAAAAATTATAATACTTAAAAAAAGATAAAATTCAAATACTATAACCAATTAATTGTGAAGAATAAACAGTCACTGTTTTCTCACTGTGTATACCCCTGAGCTCCATTTCATGTTTTGGTTTGAGTCCCCCATTTGCAAACTTTTGGTGCACATACAGTAAAATTTTACTAATTAGTACTTCAGTGATTCATTGGTTTTCATCCGTTATTTATGAACTTTTGACAAAATACTAATTTGTATATATTAAGTTAAAGAAAATAAATTATTAAATTAATTTTACCTATTTCTTTTTACTTTTTAAATGTGGCTACCAGAAAATTTAAAATTACATATGTGATTTACATTTGTGTGTTGCATTATATTTCTATTGGGCAGTATTATGCTAGATAGTTCTGTTCTGCTTGACTATTTCGGAATCCAAAGGAAAGACTCCTTGGTCCATGATTTTAATATGGAAAAAAATCTGAAGGCTGGGCTCTCTTTTCAGGGATGAAAATCATTACAGACTAATTAATCTATGAAGCTTTAGTAAACTGGCCCAATTATGGGTTACATATGCTTTTTTTTGGCTTAAAAGAAATAATTTATTTCACCTACAAATAGGGCAGAGAAAATGAGAAAACATGAATCTTTTCTAGAGAAATTCAGCCAGAGAAAAATGTAACTGTATTAAATAAGAAATGTCACTAAAAAGGCCACTCTTAACTCTTGAAAATTTACCCAACTCATATATCCTTCAAAACCAACCTACTCAGAAACTGCTATTAGCTAGCTTAATCTAGGTCATTCAAAGTCATGCCCCTTTTCACAGTCATAAAAACCTCATCCTTTCCCATGAGCCACTCAGTCTAGAACCAGTGCTTTCCTAGCTAGGACAGGGGTAGTTTTGTGCTTTCAAGCTAGACATACAACCTCATTCTGGTGAAGGGGACGTACAGCCAAGTAAACAGGCAACTACAACACAGAGTAGAAAATACTATGAATGGGAGGTGTTTAGCATTCTATAGTCACCCACACATAGCAGAGACCATGTGGTGCCTACCAGTCTCCCCATCTTCTTTCCTCACTTATACTTTTATTCCTTGTCACTCTTGCAGTTAGTGGTTGCCAAGGAGTGGTAAGCAGAGGTTTTTGGATGGACTTCCTGAAGGCTGACTTGGCTTAGAGATGTAGATTCTTTGCTCTAATCTGCTTCCTCTTTCTTGGAAAGTATATATGATGGTTGGAGATCCAGTAGGCATCTTGAAACCATGAGACAAACTTGAAGATAGCAGAGTGAAAAGAAGGTGCCTATTTCTTGCTAACAGTGTGGAGCCCCCCTTCCATCCCTAGTCTACTTATTTCTAGACTTCATGTTTTGTGAGAAAAACAAAAAGCAAACTACAATTACTTCAGCTCTCTATTATTAGCTGCTAAAAAAAAGAAAAAATGAGAGGCCTCAAATAGGGATGGAAGGGGGAGAATAGTAAAGACAGACCTATGGTCAGCCATGACAAATTTCTAAGAATAAAGTCCCCTTGAGAACCCTCCTACATTGTTGGTGGGAATGCAAGCTGGTGCAGCCACTCCTTCCTCAAAAAGTTGAAAATGGAGCTACCCTACAACCCAGCAATTGCACTACTAGGTATTTACCCCGCAGATATAAATGTAGTGATCTAAAAGGGCACCTGAACTCCAATGTTTATAGCAGCAATGTCCACAGTAGCCAAACTATGGAAAGAGTGCAGATGTCCTTTGACAGATGAATGGATAAAGAAGATGTGGTGTATATATTCAATGGAATATTACTTAGCCATCAAAAAATGAAATCTTGTCATTTGCAATGACGTGGATGGAACTAGAGGGTATTCTGCTAAGCAAAATAAGTCAAACAGAGAAAGACAATTATCATATGATCTCACTGATACGTGGAATTTAAGAAACAAAATGGAGGATCATAGGGGAAGAGAGGAAAAAATGAAACAAGAGGAAACCAGAGAGGGAGACAAACCATAAGAGACTCTTAATCATCGGAAACAAACTAAGGGTTGCTGGAGGGGAGGTAGGTGGCGGGATGGGGTAACTGGGTGATGAACACTGGGGACAGTATGTGATGTAATAAGCATTGGATATTATATAAGAGTGATGAATCACAGACCTGTACCTCTGAAACCAATAATATATTATATGTTAATAAAAAAAGAATCCCCTTGGGGTGCCTGGGTGACTCAGTCGTTAGGCATCTGCCTTCAGCTCAGGGTGTGATCCCGGGTTCCTGGGATTGAGCCCTGCATCGGGTTCCTCTGCTGGGAGCCTTCTTCTTCCTCTCCCACTCCCCCTGCTTGTGTTCCCTCTCTCGTTGGCTGTCTTTCTCTCTGTCGAATAAATAAATAAAATCTTTTATAAAAAAATCTCCTTGAAATCCCCAGTGGTAATAGGTTTCTATAGAAAGACCTCAAAGTTGTGGCCACTAGTTAGGCAAAGTCATTGAAGAGACACCCAATTCTGTGTGGTATTATTTTAAAAGAGTTTATGATCCTCAGAACACGAAAAGATGCAAGATGCCATCAGGTTCAACGTTCTTGAGAGTTATTCCAAAAAATGCTTCCATACTTGAGGATTTCATTAAAGAGTACTCATAGAAAAAGACATAAACTTATCTCATAAAGCCAAATACATGCAAAGTCCAACTCAGTCATTGACTCAGGTGGAAAGTGCAGACTTCTCTGAGAAGTTGGGAAGACATAGGTGATGTGTGTAATTTGGACTCGAGGGACTTTGCTGATAGGGCTATTTGATGAGAACTTTTTCCTATTCCTGATATTTCCTTCCTGGGTAGGAAATCATTTAGTGGACCTCTGGGCCTTTCTCTTCTCCTGTGTTCATTCTGCCCTTGGACAGAGGAATCACTTGACTGGCAATTTTGGGAAGAAAACTAAGCATGCTCATCTCCTTGGTAGTGAGTTGTCCATAAAGAACACATATTTTGTCCTGCTTGTCTGGAGGCAGGCCCTCCTTGAGGACATGGTTTTTAGGGGCATCTTTGGCTAAATCTTGGCTCAAGTCTTGTCCTCTAATCTGGCCTCTGTCAGCTGTCAGGTTCTCTGGCATCCATTTTTACTGAGGTCATAAGAAACCTCAGTTAGCTGTCTTGTGTAATAGGAACCAGTTTTTCAACCTTGGAATGATTTAGTGGATCTAGGATATGAGAACCAAAACCATATTATCAGTGTTTTTGTGTTAAGAACTGGCATATTTAATTGAATGTTGGAGAGGATTTTGCTTATTAGAGCACAGCCTCATCTATCCAATCTGAAGTGTGTAATTGAGAAATTGAATTAGGCTTAACTTTCAGTTGAAATCTTCCTAAGTTTGTGTGCAGAATTGGAACTTTCAATAGGTTCACTTTATTATAAGTTTAATTTAATAGTTGTCTAAGTATTCAGCAAACACTGAAAGAGAGCCTTGAAAACTTTTAAATATATACCTACACTGTTAAACTGTTAGGAAATAATATTTACTATTTTTTAAAACTTATGGAAGAACTAGGTTTTTAAAATTTTCTAAATCAAATAAATTAAACATTAATTTTAAAATGCATATTAATTTCTTTTTTTTTTTTAAAGATTTTATTTATTTATTCGACAGAGATAGAGACAGCCAGCGAGAGAGGGAACACAAGCAGGGGTAGTGGGAGAGGAAGAAGCAGGCTCATAGTAGAGGAGCCTGACGTGGGGCTCGATCCTATAACGCCGGGATCACGCCCTGAGCCGAAGGCAGACGCTTAACCGCTGTGCCACCCAGGCGCCCCTAAAATGCATATTAATTTCTGATTTGTTTTTTCTGCAACAAAAATGCCCTCAAAGATACCAAAAACTGTATCAACTACATACATGGTCTTCTTGCTAGGTTGCTAGAGAAGTCCCCTAGTCTCCAAGTCTCCTACAGTACCAGCAGTCTAGAAAAACCCTAAGCCATACAGCAGAGATGCATTTGCAACACCTACGTATGACCCACTCAAAACCTGGACACAGGCTGGAAGAGCGGCAATTTACAGTGCCTGGTTACTTTCTGACGAGGGTAATGACTCGGTTTAAGAAGCTGCTGAGGAATTCCCTGGGGTTAAATGCTAAGCCTGAGACCTTCGTTAGTCGGCCAACGAAAGGGGTGAAGGGTAGGCACAAAGGAGCAAAGTGTCCCAGGCTGATAAAACATCATTTACAAGAGACCTGAAAGCGGTTCAGTAGGGTTGTGAAACTGATGACGGACAGAAGCAGGAAAATGTTTATCCTTAGCCCAGAAGGCTGACCTGAAGCCTACCTAGTTTTGATAAGCATCAAGTATGTGCCCATTGCTACACTCTTTAAAGGTCTCATGACTGCATGTATATCTCACCCATAGTTAATATCAAACTGTGTGTTAAGCACCCGAGGAATCTTGCAAAAGTAGTTATACAAGTAGAAATTCAAAGAAATTCAAAGAAACTTGTAATCTGACATTTCCCGAATGCCTCCTTCCCTTGATTACTAAGTATATAACCACCAGCCCCACACAGCAAAAAGCACAGTTCTTCCTGCCCAAGGTCCTGTCCCTGTGCTACTTAGATAAACTTACTAAGTTGCACCGTAAACGTCTCGAGTCCTTTCTTGACTGCTGCACTTGACCCCACATCATTTTGGGGGGCCTCTACAGGGACAGCAACAAAAAGAATCCACGAGCTTCGGCGCAGCCTGGTAAGTCTTTACACCCCCACCCCAATCTTTCTTAATTGGTCTTTTTCAGATATGTCCTGAACAGTATGGCCCTTCAGAATGTGCCTTGTCTGAGTGCTCAGTAGAGAACCTCCTGCCTGTGGCTACAATACAGAGAAGGACAAACTCCCGCCACCCAGCTCGGAGTGGCCACCATAATGGCGTTGGGCTCAGAAATCAGGCTCTCCCCTGTTTTACCTGTTCTTTGAATACCTGTATTCTTCTCAGGCACTGGGACAGTCATACAGGTTAGGACGGCTGTGAATCCTAAGACTCCCATGTAAGATTTCCTTCTCAATAACCTGGTGAGAACCCTTGATGAGCATGAATCCAAGATACATTGGACCACATGCTTCTAGAAAGGGACAGGTTGGAGCTATTACCCAGTTGGGGCACTCACCCAACAGGAGACTGCTCCCCTGGGACTGGATCATGGATAATTCTCATGAGAAAGTTGCCTGGATTAAATAGGAGTCCCATACTTTCATTTTTTCATATCTCTCATTTGTTCTTATCCATGGGCTATTTGGTGTTCTTGGTCGTGCTCCTAGATTAAAGGTACTTCTAGCTTAGATATAGGATAAGACGATATAAAATAGCTGCCCCTTCCCAACAAAGGCCAGGACCGCTACCTCATCCATTAATACTACATCTAGAGGCTTGCAAAGGGTATTATTATTGGTCACCAAATATATTTACTCCTTCAAAATTGAAAGAGACAGGCTCAATCTTTGTGGCATTTCAGTCCATCTACCGGCACCTACTGTAGCGAAGGATGCAGTGGCAGAAGCAAAGGGAGGTCTACGTCCCTTCTCAAGTAGTGCAAGGGTGTCAGAGCAGTCAGGAAGAAGGATGCCTCTTGCCACTCCGAATCCCAGGAACCTTCGGCAATATTCCTGATGGGACGCCGCTCAGAAGCTGAGGGGGATTTTGGTAATGGACTCTTGGTTAACATATTTTCCTGGTTTTCTGGGGTTTAACTATGGGATCAGCTTTCTCCGTCCCAAAGGATTCCCTCTTGGGCTGTCTCCTAACATATTGGAGTCAGTTTGGATTTTTTTTAAAATGCCAAACCCTACATCCTGCCCCAAATAATAAACATTTCACCCCCTAGTTAACACTGTCAAAGATAGAAACCCGTTCCCCTGGATGTGCAGCTCTCTCTTGAGCTTGACCACGCTCAGATCTCTAGTGTACTTTTCACTTTAATCAACTTTCCTGCTTCTGTTACCCATGTGCTGTGCTGAATGTCTGTCCTTGAATTCCTTCTCATGACAAGACCAAGAACCTTTGGCCACTCCTTTGGGTCTGGCTGGGTCATGGCCCCAGGGCCCGGGGTCTCCCCAGTTCACCTGGCCACATCTTTTTGGTGACCATGAAGGGATAAGGTAACAGCAGTTTGAGTGACCCTCTTCATCCTGAGTCTCTCCCAACTCTGTCCTTCCTTGTGCTGGAGAGCTGCTTAGTCACTGTTCTCCTCTGTTCGACTCTCCCTTTCTGATCTACCTGGGAAAATGCCTAAAAAGGAAACCAAAATTGCTGGTTCACCAGATTAAATGCAGTCTCAATGCAGGGGAGACTTCCTGTCTCCCAAGGAAACTCACGTGGACTGACGGGAAGGATGGGCAGGGGTTCTGTCTTCAGGAGGCACACGAGGCTGAAGAGGTGGACAGGTTGGGGATGCCCTCCTGCACCAGGGATGATAGTTTGATGGTTCCAGGAGATGTCCCTGGGCCCAGACTACCCAAAGCAATGCTCTTGGGGTTCAGCAGGAACGTCTCTAGTCCAGGAGACTCTTTCTTTCCTCTAAATCTTCAGTTCCATCCGGCACTACCCTGGGATGCATCTTGAGAAACTGGAACCAGTTGAACCCTGATACGTCGCATGCTTCCTTACTCAAGTCGTCTTCTTTTGTAACACTGTTGGCCTAGCGGGAAGTCTGACAAGAAGAGCGGACAAAAATCCCATATGGTCAGGTCTTTGTGACCCTGTACCAAAACACCAATCTGTCCATACTCCTTTAGGTGGCTTGAGAACACCTGTCTCCTCACCCTCTACTCCTCAATCCCCCATCAGGTCAGCTGCTGCAAGCCCTTCTGCTTCTGTTAATGTCACGTCACCTGTGTTCTGTCATGTTCTCTATGCCCCCTCCCTTGTAAAAATGTTGCTGCCAAGATCATGTACACGTCTTGCTCTTTCCTGAGTTCCTCATCTCCTCTTTGCTGCTTCTTTTATGTGTCAGATCTGAAATACTATTTTGAGAGGACTGGATGACATTGCCTGACTCTTATTGTATGGGGGGCCTTCTCCCTCATTTGTTTCTGGGTTAATGGCTATGATTCTTGGTGCCAGTTGTCTGTGGTCAGTCTACTTTGGTATGGGGACTTAAAGGCATATTCCAGCTGCTGAAACTCCTTTTGTTTCAGGGAGGTTCCCTATCTTCTCCTGCCCGACACAGACTATCTATTTTTACTTTTTGTTGGTGGAAAGAAAATGTGCGTCTGTTCCTCTGTCTGAGCTGACCAACTCTAGGACCAGGAGTCCCCTTTCTTCTGCCTGGGCTTTTATCTGCCTCTAGCCTTGCTGGTGGCACCTCACCTCTTCTGCTTCTATCTCCCCCTCTTCCTGTTTTTGCACCAGCTGGGGTGGGGCTTACATAACCTGGTCCTGCACCATCCTCTGTGCCTCTGATGCCATTGGCTCCTGCTCCTCCTATCCTCAGTATCAAGGAAAGAAGAGCACCTCAAGCTGTTGGGCCACCACCTTTTGAGGTTCAAACTGAAGCACCCCCCAAATTTAGCATGAAGGGCCCCAAGGGTTACCTTGGACTTAAATTGCCCCTTCAAATTTTCCCACAGTTGCCTCAAGTAACATTGACAGTGGAGAAAAAATTGATTGACTGTTAGTGGGTACAGGTGCAATATATTCTGTATTAAAGCTAATTTTAGTTTGTTAGTTTAGGATAGATGCGTCTTTAGAGGGTCAAATAAGTTCATGTTATTTTTGCTCTAATTTTTCAGCAAAATATGGCTTCAAATGGTGGTTAATTTTGTCTCATAAGAGTTTTTATGGGTAATTGTTAGGAACGAGCAGGTTTTAAATAAAAAATAAATAAATAAAAAGGTAAAACTTTTAAATAGCTTTCAAAATTTTTGGTAACCTGAAACTTAGAAGTTTTGTTAAGTCAAATGATAAACTGGGTTGAATTAATTGGATATCTAAATCTTGCAAAAAAGATAAAGATTAGTGATACAGGTTTATGCTTTTGGTTTTTTTTTTTTTTTAATCTTATTTATTTATTTGACAGAGAGAGAGAGACAGCCAGTGAGAGAGGGAACACAAGCAGGGGGAGTGGGAGAGGAAGAAGCAGGCTCCCAGTGGAGGAGGGAGCCCGATGCGGCACTTGATCCCAGGACCCTGGGATCAAGCCCTGAGCCGCCGGGAGATGCTTAACGACTGAGCCACCCAGGCGCCCTCATGCTTTTGGCTTCTTACTGCAGAGAAACTGAAGGTACTTGAGTCTGTTGGTAAACATGCATTACGCTTTATTGAAGGACCATTCTATGGGAAAACATGTTTTTAGAAATTATGAAACGTATTCATAAATTTGCCAATCTAAGGAATTCTGATGTAACAGACAGTTCACAATTGCTTACTGACGTGGAGAACAAAGGCAAAAGGAAATGTAGATAAAATTAGATTTCCTTCTAACCTGCAGCACACCGACAAATACTTGAGACTGGCAGAGAATGACATTCCTCCAGGAACTCCAAACTGTCTTACGTTAATGCTTTGCTTGACAATAGCTAGGCCTCTAGGATCCATATTTTCTTTACCTTCCCCATCTCCGAAGTATATAATCAGTTGCTACTCACAATCAAGGGCAGCCTTTTCTGCCTACAGGTCCTGTCCCACGCTATAAGAAAAACCGCACTTTTGCACCAAAAACGTCTCAAGAATTCTTTCTTGGCCATTGGCTCTGAATCCCAACATTTCCACATCATTTTGGCATCACAGCGTGCAGCCTGAGAGTTCTCGTCTGGACTTGGAAGCCTCGGTGCAAACTTGGTGAGTAATTCCTCTTCCTTTACTTTGACTTTAGGGGCTTTCCAAGGAGTACGGTCTTATTAAAACACTTTCTTGTCGATCGCTCAGGCTGCAATCCTCTAGCCCATGGCTACGCTACAGGGAGGAAGAGAAGCCTGCCTTTTGGCTGGAAGATAGTATCATGGCTGGAATGGTAATAAGACCCGGAAACTTAATGCCCTCTCTTTATTCCTGTCCTTACACAAGGTTGTCTGTTTAGGGCACAGGACAGCCACCTAAGTCACCAGGACGGCTGCTGATCTTAGGCCACCTGTGTGAGGTTTCCTTCTCATTGGTCTAACATGATACCCTTCAGGTCTCTAGTCCAGCCACTTCTGGCCACAAAACCTCCACCCAGAGCCACCAAAACCAGTTCCCGAATGAATTAAAATCCAACTGGGGATCGTTTCCTAGGAACGATGGCTGTAAGAACTACACATGTTGGATTTTTACCTTTACTGTTTTCCATCAATGGCCCCTACTGACTACTTAAATTACAAAATTGGGTAGTTTCCCCAATTTCCCCTTGTGAAACTTTGCTAATGTTTTTCATAGGTTAAAAATGACTGGTTCTTCATGGTCTTCAGGGCATGGCCTTCACGGCAAGGCAAGGCAAGGCATGATTATCTCGGTCCACTCACCAGCACCCACTTGTAGCTTAGGATGCAATGGAGAAAGGTGGGGTGAACACTGGCATCCCTCCTGCAGGGCCTTTACAGTGGGACAGTGATCAACAGTGATTTCGTTTGAGGGACTCCTCCGGTCGCTTTTGATACCTGGAACTTCTGTGTGGGATGCCACCCGGGTTTCAGAGGGGATTTTTGGTAACGCACCCTCTCTTTTCAGTTCCCAAGGAATCTCCCTTGGAATGCCTTTTAATGCATTGGAAACAAGACAGATTGTAAAATTTGAGAAAGGACTGATCTCCTATATCACTTAGATCTCCTCTGCAGGAAACTGGGCAAATGGACCAGGCAGATAAACTCCCTCTTGACATACTGGATGATGATTAACTAAACAGGCCTCCTCCAAAGAAACCCAGGTCGCCGGAGGAAACGCAGGCCATCCCTACTGTAGGGGACACTGACTCTCTCTCTCTCACTGTTCCTCCTAATAGACCCCGGTTACTCTAGGCATATGTGGGGTCTTCTCCCTCATTCATTTCCCAGGTTAATGGCTATAAGTGGAACCAGCTGTCTCTGGTTAGTCTCCCTCAGGACAGGGATTTTAAGGAATATTCCCAAGCAGCTGCTGAAACTCCTTTTGTTTTGGGGAAGTTCCTGGTCTTCTCTGGCCTGACATGGGCTACCTGTTTTTTCATGTGTCCAAGCTGATGAGCTCTAGGACCGGGAGACCTCTTACTCTGCTCTCTTGGCTTTTATACACTTCCAGCCTTCCTGGAGGCACCTCACCTCTTCTGCCTTCCCCTCCCCTTCTTCCTGGTTCTGCACCATCTTGGGTGCAGCCTACATAACTGGATCCTATACCATCTGGATGCCTCTAGCACCATTGGCTCCTCTTCCTCCCCTCATTGTCAAGGGAGTCCAGAGCACCCCACTGCACTTACACCACCCACTTCAGATTTCCCCAGCAGTGTCCCAGGCAAAAACTGACAATGGGGAACAAACTGATAGACTTTTACAGTGAACTCGGGTGGAACATAAATCAGTATTTAAACTAATTGAAGTTTGTTGGTTTAATTAAAATAGACATGTCTTTAGAGTTATCAGCATTAAATACGAAACTTTTATTCCACCAGGGATTACTGAAGTTCAAATAAGCTTGTGTTACCTCTCTTGCACTTTGTTAGCAAAAAGATGACTTAAAATGATGGTTAATTTTGTATGTCTCAGAGTTTTCATGGGTAATTGTTAAGATGGCTTTCAGAGTCTGGTAATCTGAAACTTCAAAGTTTTGCTTGGATGATAAATTGGGATTGAATTTGTTGGACATCTAGGTCTTTCCCAAATAGGATAAAGTGCTAAAATACTGATTACTGAACGTAGGTTTGCACTTTTGGCTTCTTATTGCAGAGAAACTAAGAATATTTGGGTCAGTTGGAAAACATGCTTTGTGCTTATAGATTCGTAAGTTTGCCATCTAAAGAATTCTGGTTTAACAGTTCACAATTGGTTACTACTTAGTTTTCACTAGAGACTAGGGTTTCTAAGGGTTAAAATTCTGCTAAATGAAATTAAGACTGAAGGAAATAAGGGAAGCAACTCTGAATGAAAATTTGTAGATTTATGAAGGGAAATCTTTGGAAAGGAATTTTGTATGTGGTCAGGATTAAGGCTGAAATGAATGGATTTTAAAAGTACCCTGGTATAAGATTGAAATTCAGCTTTTCTCTCCGTTAAAAAATTTTTTTTCTCGAATTGTTGGTCTGCTCTTGATAAGAAAATATAAACAAAGGTTTTTTTTTTCTTTCTTTTTCGTCTGCTCAGAAAACCAAAGTTTCTATGTTTTGTCTTTATCAGGTCTTTGATTACTTAAATCTCACTGTTAAAGGAGTTAAGTTTTGCTAACAACTGTATAACCCTACATATTTGACTTAGTTAAATAAATAATTTTTAAATTTTGTAATGATCTGAAATCCTATTTAGGCATATGCTTTATAACTTTCTAAGGTTTTTAAATAAATTTCTCCGGCTTTAAATTATAAATGTAAATTTAATTTTGACCAATTAGGCTTGTTTATTTGGTATGTTAAGTTACTCTGGAAGAATTGTCAAACCAATAAAGGTAAACCTTAGGTTGTATTGCTTGGGTAAATGCTATAACTGTTCAAATATATACATACATATGTATATGAAATTCCTGAAGTTTTCATATGTTTTGGTAATAAGGTTGTCACTTAACATTCTAATTATTGAAGCATTATTTGTCATAGAAATGACCAGATTTCCTTGCCAGCTACATTGCAAACTCTCATCAGATCTTTAACCACGTCCATTTTTGAGTCTTTTGTTATTTATATTTATTCTCTTGCAAAACATGTTTCATCTTCAGTGAGATTCATAAATAGGGCTTTTGACAAATACAGGTTTTTGGATATCTTTAAAATCATAAAACTGAAGTTGGTAAGAATTTCCAGAGAACTAATTAAAAGTTGCATTCAAACTAAAGAATTAGTAACATGGGACTCAATAAATTAAGGAAGAGGACTATAGTTTTTGTGACTCTTGTTTGAAACACTGCTGGTTCTCAATGTTTGCTGTTCCAGATTAAGGAAATTTTAAGATATTTCTATGACTTACAGAAATGTGATAAAATATTCATTTGTGAACAAATTGAAGCACTTAACTTTTCTCTTTACCTGAACCCTGTGAAATTCAGAAACTCTCACTGAGTATTCTGTCTTTCATGACAATCATAGTTATTTGCATAAGTTCACTAAGACTCTGTTCTACTTGTAATGGGACACCATTGGAAACATTGGTATTTTACCAAAGCTTTGACTGGAATGTCTTATTTGAGAGACATGCATAGACTCAGATATGACCATGCAACTTTAAGGAACTAAGGTTAACTTTAGCAAGTATGAAGCCAATAAAGCCCCTTGGAAATATCAGCCTGATACCTTGCTTAGATTTCCTGGCAGCCTGACCAGGTGAGTGAAGAATGTCACTTCCTGGCAGGTGCAGGAACCTCAGGCTATTTTGGGAACCTTGAGAAGAGGAATTTGCTTAAACCTACAGATATTGCAGGCATGTCCGATGGCAAGCATTTGACTTGGCTTCTGGCCTAAAGGGACTACTAAAAGTTTGAGATTTCCTGTAAAAAGTTCTAGCAAAGCAAATTTTAAAAGATCTGTATGATCGCTCACTATTCTCGCTGAGCTTACGTAAATAATTAGGCCAAGTTTGTGAAAATTGGACTTGTTTTACAAATGGATTAGTTTTGATTTGGCTATCTCTGGAAATGAGGGTAATTATAGAGAAACTATGCTTCTTTTTTTAAGATTTTTATTTACTTGAGAGAGAGAGAGAGAGAGAGCATAAGCAGAGAGGAGGGGCAGAGGGAGAGGGAGAAGCAGATGCCCTGAGAAATTATGTTTCAAAAACACACTTTGTTGAATTAAATTTTAATACTACTTATTATAAACTAGGCTAGATCCCGATTTCTTCTAGTTTCCTCAAATATCTGGCTATGGCTCTCTAACTAAGGTTTCCAGTCTTCTTCCATTCTCTTGACTTAAAGTCATTAAAAACTAAAACTGCCTTTTTTCCTAAAACCTTAAAAACTGATGCTGGACAACTCGAGGTAAACTTCAGAGAAATAGCTCATGTATAGACAATCTTCTTGCTTGTTATTCTGTGGGGATAATAACAAGACCTTTGGGTATTTGATTATGTGAACAACTGGAAAATGGGATATTAACCCGACAATTGTATATTAAAAGCCTTTTCTCACTGTAGACCTATCAATAGATAAAGACTATAGTGCTTTATTATTCACTCGAGGCTGGTTTAATTCAGGAGTTACTTAATAAGTATACTGATCACATGCTTCCAAAACCTGATTTAAGTATAACTAAAAGTCCACCCCATGTAAGTGCTGGAGACATGGTTTA
Source organism: Ailuropoda melanoleuca (assembly GCF_002007445.2). Taxonomy (NCBI): domain Eukaryota; kingdom Metazoa; phylum Chordata; class Mammalia; order Carnivora; family Ursidae; genus Ailuropoda; species Ailuropoda melanoleuca. The sequence continues at coordinate 49,831,123 of NC_048231.1, forward strand.
TTTAAAAGACTGGAAGTCAAATACAGCAGGGACTTAAATCCAAAATGCAGAGGTCCATATCGGGTCATATTATGTACTCCCACTGCAGTAAAATTAGAGGGACACTCTTCATGGTCTCATATATCTAGAATAAAACCTGTAACTCCTTCACAGGAAACCCATGAGCAAACTAAGGTGTGTTCCTACTCCTGTGAACCGTAGAAGACCTCACACCCCTCTTCAGATGACAATGAAGGTTGTATATTTTCTCTTTGTTTTCTATTCATCTATCTTAGCTGATGATTCCTTTCTACAATGGGCACATTACGCTGAACTACAAAATCAAACAGCTTGTGGAGTTCTGCCCATGTCAAATACATCTGGGATACCCTGGTGGATTTCCCCTTTACAAGGCACTGATTGGCACTCTCTATATAATTACATTTCAGAAATAATACATAATGATGTCATGTTTCATGATCCATCTATCACTAATCAGAATGTTTTTTCCTGGCCCACGATCAATATGATACGGAATTTACCAGGACATAACCAGACCTTTTCATACCCTCAAACTATTAAAATATTAACTGACTATACAAATCTACAAATTGATTCCCGCCAACAAGTGCCTAAATTACAAAACCCTACTTATCGCTTTTCTGAGGATGGCATATATCAAGTTTGGGATGCATATTTATGGCTCACACCCACCAATGGAGAGCTCCATCAAAAGGCAGTTTTATGTTGGGAACAAAGAAATCATACGTATGATGCCTGGGCAAATAGCACACGCTATTTAGGATGGCTATCATTAGACCAATGTTCTCAAACCATTGTACTCCGGGCTACTGACTGGTTTGCTACTGATTGGAGAACGCGACCTGGAATCAGATGGCTAGCTCCAAATGGAACCCAGTGGCTATGTGGGACTTATGTATGGCCCTGGCTTCCTCCAGGGTGGATAGGTCGTTGTACCTTGGGTTTTGCCTGGATTAATGGGTGCGTTCCCAAAACTACCACTACACAAGCTAATCTTCCCAATTGAAAATAAAGATGGACATGATCTGTTTTTCATTGGTATGATCATTTCACATCCATTTTTCCTCCATCTGTAGTATTAGAAAGTAATTTGGCATAAGGAGGTCCTTAATAAATACCCAAATTGGTGCTTTAGATGACCTCTCTTTTCTTTAGTGATTGGTTAAACTCCTGGCCTGGAGAAAGATTTTGGTCAACTACCAAAGGTCTTTTATTCAGGCTTCTCTTTCTTATAATAATAACAACCTTATTTTGTGATCTCCCTGCCTGGTGCTGAGACTCCTTCATTGCAATATTTTCAAGCCAAATGGTCCTTTTTGCTCAAGGAGGTTGATATATGTTGTCCATCTTGGATTGGCTGTCTTGGCCTTTGGTAACTCTGTATCTGTATATCTATATATCTGTGTATCTATATATCTATCTGTCTCCATCCCCAGCTGACCAAGCTTCATCCACAGGTAGGGAGAGTTCTACACCCCTATTCAGCAGGAAGAAGTTACAGAAGATAAGACCTTCTACCCTCAACAACCTTAAAGATTTAAGGGTCAGAACTATTCAGTGGGGAATGATGTGATGAACAAAGGCAAAAGGAAATGTAGATAAAATTAGATTTCCTTCTAACCTGCAGCACACTGACAAATACTCAAGACTGGCAGAGTATGACATTCCTCCAGGAACTCCCAATTGTCTTAATGTTACTACCTTGGCTAGAAGGAAAAGCAACCTTAACTTATGATAGCTAGGCCCCCAGGATCCTATAAGTCTTCTAAACCTTTTGGAAACTTCCCATTGTCTTTACCTCCCCCATCTCCAAAGTATATACTCAGTTGCGCCTCACAATTCCAGTACAGTCCTTTCTGCCCACAGGCCCTGTCCCCGTGCTATAATAAAAAACACCTTTTGCACCAAAAATGTCTCAAGAATTCTTTCTTGGCCGTTGGCTCTGAACCTCAACATTTCCACATCAGGCATTACTTAATATTCACTGGAGACTAAGTTTTCTTAAGTTAAAATTCTGCTAAATGTAATTAAAACTGATGGAAATGATAAGGAAAGAAACTCTGTATGTACCAAAGTAGGAAATGTGTTAAGGAAGGTATAAGAAATAATTAATAAATAATACATTTATTAAATAATACATTTAATAATACATTTTGTATAAATATAATACATTTTGTTGAGGGGGGAAAAAAGTAATTGTGCCCTAAAATCAGGCAATTTAGAGAGAAAAGGCTTAGGACAAAATCTGAAAGAGAGAGTTGTGTATAAGGTTTGTGAAGGGAAATCTTTGGAAATAATTTTATATGTGGACAGGACTAAAATAGAAATAAATGGATTTTAAGAGTATACTGGTATAAGATTGAAATTCTGCTTTTCTCTCTGTTAAAAAAACAGTTTTTGGGATCCCTGGGTGGCTCAGTTGGCTAAGCGTCTGCCTTCAGCTCAGGTCATGATCCCAGGGTCCTGGGATCCAGTCCTGTATCAGGCTTCTCGCTCAGCAGGGAGCCTGCTTCTCCCTCTGCCAGCCGTTCCCCCTGCTTGTCCGTTCTCTCTCTCTCTCTCCCTCTTTCTCTCTCGATAAGAAATTGTAAACAAAGTTTTTTCTTACCTGCCCAGAAAACTAAAGCTTCTATGGTTTGTCTTTATCAGGTCTTTGATTACTTAAGAAAGTTAAAATTTCTCAATATTGAAGGAGCTAAGTTTTGTGAACAACTGTATAACCTTCTGTAGACTCTCTTACTGCCAGCATGATTAATTAAATACTGAGTTTTTCATACTGATCTGTGATCCTGTTTAGGCATGTGTTTTGAAACTTCCCAAGATTTGAATTCTAAATGAAGTCTTTTCAACTAATTAGGCTTGTTTATTTGGTATGTTAAATTACTTGCTAAGCATTGTCAAATAAATGACGATAAACCTTAGGTTATGTTGTTTGGGTAAATACTACAACTATTCTAGAAAATACATGAAATTTCTAAAGTTTGAAACATGTTCTGGTATAAGGTCATCACTCGACATTCTAACTATTAAAATGCTGTGTGTCACAGAAATAAGTGGATTTCCTTTGGGGCGCCTGGGTGGCACAGCGGTTGGGCGTCTGCCTTCGGCTCAGGGCGTGATCCCGGCGTTATGGGATCGAGGCCCCACGTCAGGCTCCTCTGCTATGAGCCTGCTTCTTCCTCTCCCTCTCCCCCTGCTTGTGTTCCCTCTCTCGCTGGTTGTCTCTATCTCTGTCAAATAAATAAATAAAATCTTTAAAAAAAAAAAAGAAATAAGTGGATTTCCTTGTTAACTGCATTATCATGAACTCTCATTAGATCTTTATGTCCATTTTTTAGCCTTTTATCATTTATAGTTATCATTCTGATGCTCTTGCAGAACGAGTTTTGTCTTCAAGGGGATTTATGAAAAGGACTTTCTAATAGGATTTTAATAACCTTAAGATCATAAAATTAAACTGGAAAAGAATTTCCAGAACTAATGGGAAAACTGCATCAAAACATAACAAGAATTAGTAATATGGGACTGAATGTATTGAGGAAGATGATTATCGTTTTTTTATGACTCTTGTTCAGAACATTGCTGGTTCTCTAATATTTGCTCTTCTAGATTTAAGGAAGTTTTTTCTCTTAAGATATCTATAACTTACAGAACTATGATAACATATTCCTTCGGGAACAAATTGAAACATTTAACTTTTCTCCTTACCTGGACCATCTGAAATTCAGAAACTCTCAGTGAGTACTCTTTCTTGCATAGCAATATAATTATTTGCATAAGTTCAATGAAACTCTGTCCTTCTTGTAACAGGACACTACTGGAAACACTGGTTACATTACCAAAGCTTTGACTAGCATGTCATATTTGAGAGAGACATGCATAGACTCAGATAGGACCAGACAGCTTTAAGAAACTCAGATTGACTTTATGGAGCCAATAAAGCCCCTTGCAAATATCAGCCTGATACCTTGCTTGCAGAGTTCCCAGCAGCCTTACCTGGTGAATAAAGAAGATCACTTCCTGGCAGGTGCAGGAACTTCAGGATATGTTGAAGACCTTGAGAAGAGAGTAATTCACCCAAATCTATAGGTATTGCAGGCAAAGTCTGATGGCAAGTATTTGGTTTGGCTTTGGCCTTGAGATGCTATTAAAAGCTCAATCTAGAGACGCCTTACAAAATGTTCTAAGAAAAAAACAAAAACACACAAATACACACACAAATACACACACAAAAAAAACCAAGGGAGAGTCCAAGACGGCAGAGGAGTGAAGACCTTAATTTCATCTGGTTCCAGGAATTCGGCTGGGTAGCTATCAGACCATTCTGAACACCTATGAACTCAACCCGGAGATCGAAGAAAAGAATAGCAGCAACTCTACAAATAGAAAAGCCACCACTTTCTGGAAGGCAGGACTTGAGCAGAAGTGAATCTGAGGTGATATATAGGAAGACAGACCTGGGGGGAGGAAGCCTCCGTCAGCCGGCTGCCCGCAAGCGATGGAGCCGCGGAGCACAAAATCGGAACTTGTGGAAGTCCGCTCTGGTGAGGGACATCACTCTAGCAGCTAAGCAGGGGGTGGAACCCTCGCAGGGACAGCGTGGTCTCAGGACCCGCGGGGTCACAGAAAGACTGCGGGTGCCTGAGTGCGCAGAGCTCCCAGGTATCGGAGCGGGGAAGCCGGCTGCAAAGCCGAGGAGTGGGCTCTCAGCTCGGGGTGGCCATAACCCGCGATCCGCGGCACAGTCGGGCCACAGCTCTGAGCAGGGGCCCAACAAGCGGCAGATCCGGGAGGAGCGGGGCGGGGGCCCACCACAGGAATTTGCTGGGTTTGGAGACTCCAAACGGGGTCACGCACCAGAGATAGAAACGCTTGGTCACGGGCCAGGTGAGCACGGAGTGTGGACAGAGACCAGGGAGACAGGAGTGACTGACTGCTTTCCTCTGAGGGCTCACTGAGGAGGGGGGCGCCGAGCTCTCGACTCTGGGGCCAGAGACTGGGAGGCCGCCATCTTCATTCTCATCCTCTAAGGCTCTATGGAAAGCCTTCAGGGAACAAAAGCTACAGAGAGCAAACCGGAGCGGATTCCTTAGCCTGGCCCCTGGCAAGGGCCGTGCGGTTCCGCCTGGGCCAAGACACCTGAGACTCACTGCAGCAGGCCCCTCCCCTGCAAGATCAGCAAGAATGTCCAGCCCAGACCAAGTTTACCATCAGTGAGAACTGCAGAACTCCAGCGCTAGGGGAATACAGCACGGAGAATTCATGGCTTTCTTTAGTCTTTCAACTTTAATTTTTTAAATTTTCTTTCCTTTTTTTTCTTATCTTTTTCTTTTTAAAAAATTTTTCTTCTTTCCTTTTTCAACCAACTTCTCATCAATTCCTTTTTAAACTTTTTTAATTTTCATTTTTACAGTCATATTCTATCCCTTCATTATATTTAATCTTATTTTTGTATATATAAGTTTTTCTTTCTTTAAAATTTTGGGATGCAGTTCTTCTAACAGACCAAAATATACCCAAAATCTACTGTATAGTTCTGTTCTATTCACCCACCTGATTATATTATCTCTTTTTTTTCCTTTTCCCTTTGTTTTTTTTTTTGTTAAAGTCTTATTTAATTTTCATCTTTATAGTTACATTCTATCTTCTCAATGTATTTGATTTTATTTTTGTATATATAAGTTTTTCTTTCTTTACAACTTTGAGATGCGGTTTCCTTTAACAAACTGACCAGATGCACTCAGGAGATAGTGTATTGCTCTGTTCTGTTCACCTATCTGTTTATATCCCTTCCTTTGTCGTTGTTGTTTTCTTTCTCTTTTGTTTTTTGTTTTTAATTTCAATTTTTACAGTTCCATTCTATCCTTTCATTGTATTTAATTTTATTTTTGTGCATATACAAGCTTTTCTTTCTTTGCAATTTTGGGATCTAGTTTCTAAAAAACAGACCAAAATACACACAGAATCTAGCATATTGTTCTGTTCTCCACACCTGTCTGATTATACTCCCCTCTTTCCCCAGCCCTGCTTTTGAGTCTCTTCTGATGTGTTTAGTGTATATTTCTCTGGGGTCGTTGTTGCCCGTTTAGTATTTTGTTCTCTCATTCATCTGTTCTTCTCTGGACAGATTGACAAAACAGAAAAACTCACCTCAAAAAAGAGAATAAGAGGCATTACTGACTGCCAGGGACCTAATCAACGTGGACATTAGTAAGATGCAGGCACTAGAGTTCAGAATAATTATTATAAAAATATTAGCTGGGCTTGAAAAAAGCATCAAGGACACTATAGAATACCTTTCTGAAGAAATAAAAGAACTAAAATCTAACCAAGTCAAAATCAAAAAGGCTATTTATGAGATACAATAAAAAATGGAGGCTCTAACTGCTAGGATAAATGAGGCAAAAGAGAGAATTAGAGATACAGAAGACCAAATGATGGAGAATAAAGAAGCTGAGAAAAAGAGAGATAAACAACTACTGAATCACGAGGGAAGAATCTGAGAGATAAGTGATACCATAAAGCGAAACAATATTAGAATAATTGGGATCCCAGAAGAAGAAAGAGAGATACAGGCAGAATGTATATTGGAGCAATTATAGTGGGGAACTTCCCTAATTTGGGGGAATGAAACAAGCATCAAAATCCAGGAGGCACAGAGAACCTTCCTCAAAATCAATAAAAATAGGTCAACACCCTGACATCTAATAGGAAAACTTACAAATCTCAGAGACATAGAAAAAATCCTGAAAGCAGCTCGGGACAAGAGATCTGTAAACTACAATGGTAGAAACATTAGATTGGTAGCAGACCTATCCACAGAGACCTGGCAGGCCAGAAAGGATGGGCATGATACATCCAGGGTACTAAATGAGAAAAATATGCAGCCAAGGATACTTTAACCCCCTAGGCTGCCATTCAGAATAGAAGGAGTGATAAAAAGCTTCCAGACCAAAGAGAAACTAAAAGGATTTGTGATCCCCAAACCAGCCCTACAAGAAATATTGAAAGGGGTCCTATAAGCAAAGAGAGAGCCCAAAGTAACACAGACCAGAAAGGAACAGAGACAATATGCAGTAACAGTGACTTTACAGGCAATACAATGGCACTGAATTCATATCTTTCAATAGTTACCCTGAATGTAAATGGGCTAAATGTCCTAATCAGAAGACACAGGGTATCAGATTGGATCAAAAAGCAAGACCTATCAATATGCTGTCCGCAAGACACTCATTTTAGACCCAAAGACATGTCCAGATTTAAAGTGAGGGGGTGGGAAACAATTTATCATGCTAATGGACATCAAAAGAAAGTGGGGGTGGCAATCTTTATATCAGACAAATTAGATTTTAAACCAAAGACTGTAATAAGAGATAAGGAAGGACAGTATATCATACTTAAAGGGTCCATCCAACAGGAAGATCTAACAGTTATAAGTATTTATGCCCCTAACATGGGAACAGCCAATTATATAAGCCAATTAATAACAGAGTCAAAGAAACACATCAACAATAATACAATAATAGTAGGGGACTTTAACACCCCCCTTGCTGCAATGGACAGATCATCTAAACAAAAGATCAACAAGGAAATAAGGGCTTTGAATGACACACTGGATCAGATGGACTTCACAGATATATTCAGAACATTCCATCCCAGAGCAACAGAACATACATTCTTCTCAAGTGCACATGGAACATTCTCCAGAATAGATCACATCCTGGGTCACAAATCAGGTCTCAACTGGTACCAAAAGATTGGGATCATTACCTGCATATTTTCGGACCATGACGCCTTGAACTCAGTCACAAGAGGAAAGTTGGAAAGAACTCAAATATATGGACGCTAAAGAGCATCCTACAAAAGAATGAATGGGTCAACCAGGAAATTAAAGAAGAATTTAAAAAATTCATGGAAACAAATGAAAATGAAAACACAACTGTTCAAAATCTTTGGGATGCAGCAAAGGCGGTCCTAAGAGAGAAGTATATAGCACTACAAGCCTTTTTCAAGAAACAAGAAAGGTCTAAAATACACAACCTAAAGGAGCTAAAGAAAGAACAGCAAATAAAGCCTAAACCCAGCAGGAGAAGAGAATTAATAAAGATTAGAGCAGAAATCAATGAAATAGTAACCAAAAGAACAGAACAGATCAACGAAAGTAGGAGCTGGTTCTTTGAAAGAATAAGATTGATAAACCCCTGGCCAACTTATCAAAAAGAAAAGAGAAAGGACCCAAATAAGTAAAATCATGGATGAAAGGGGAGAGATCACAACCAACACCAAAGAAATACAAACAATTATAGGAACATATTATGAGCAACTATATGCCAACAAATTAGGCAATCTGGAAGAAATGGATGCGTTCCTAGAGAAGTATAAACTACCAAAACTGAACCAGAAAGAAAGAGAAAACATGAACAGACCCATAACCAGCAAGGAAATTGAAGCAATAATCCAAAATCTCCCAACAAACAAGAGCCCAGGGCCAGATGGCTTCCCAGGGGAATTCTACCAAGCATTTAAAGAAGAATTAATACCTATTCTTCTGAAACTGTTCCAAAAAACAGAAATGGAAGGAAAACTTCCAAACTCTTTTTATGAGGCCAACATTATCTTGATCCCAAACCAGACAAAGACCCCGCCAAAAAGGAGATTTTCAGACCAATATCCTTGATGAACATGGATGAAAATATTCTCACCACAATACTAGCCAATAGGATCCAAGAGTACATTAAAAGGATTATTCATCATGACCAGTGAGATTCCTTCTTGGGCTTCAGGGGTGGTTCAACATCCACAAATCAATCAATGTGATATACATTAATAAGAGAAAGGACAAGAACTATATTATCCTCTCAATAGATGCAGGAAAAGCATTTGACAAAAAGTACAGCATCCTTTCTTGATTAAAACTCTTCAGAGTGTAGATATCGAGGGTACATACCTCAATATCATAAAAGCCAAGTATGAAAAACCCACAGTGAATATCATTCTCAATGGGGAAAAACTGAGACCTTTTCCCCTAAGGTCAGGAATATAGTAGGGATGTCCACTATCACCACTGCTGTTCAACACAGTAGTAGAAGTCCTAGCCTCAGCAATCAGACAACAACAACAACAACAACAACAACAACAAAAGAAAAGACATCTGAATCGGCAAAGAAGATGTCAAACTCTCACTCTTTGCAGATGATATGATACTTTATGTGGAAAACCCCAAAGACTCCACCCCAAAACTGCTAGAACTCATACAGGAATTTAGCAAAGGGGCAGGATATAAAATCAATACACAGTAATCAGTTGCATTTCTATACACCAACAATGGGACAGAAGAAAGAGAAATTAAGGAGTTGATCCCATTTACAATTTCACCCAAAACCATAAGATACCTAGGAATAAATCTAACCAAAGATACAAAGGATTTGTACTCAGAAAACTACAGAATACTCATGAAAGAAATCGAGGAAGACACAAAGAAATGGAAAAATGTTCCATGATCATGGATTGGAAGAACAAATATTGTTAAAATGTCTATGCTACGTAGAGCAATCTACACATTCAATGCAATCCCTATCAAAATACCATCAACTTTTTTCACAGAAATGGAACAAAAATCCTAAAATTTGTTTGGAACCAGAAAAGGCCCTGAATAACCAGAGGAATGTTAAAAAAGAAAACCACAGCTGGTGGCATCACAATGCAGGACTTCAAGCTCTATTACAAAGCTGTAATCGTCAAGACGGTATGGTACTGGCACAAAGACAGACAGATAGATCAATGAAACAGAATAGAGAACTCAGAAATGGATTCTCAACTCTATGATCAACTAATCTTCGACAACGCAGGAAAGAATATGCAATGGAAAAAAAGACAGTCTCTTCAACAAATGGTGTTGGGAAAATTGGACAGCCACATGCAGAGGAATGAAGCTGGTTGATTTCCTTATACCATACACAAAAATAGACTCAAAGTGGATGAAAGACCTAAATGTGAGGAATCCATGAAAATCCTCAAGGAGAACACAGCCAGCAACCTCTTTTTTTAAATTTTTTTTTTTTTAAGATTTATTTATCTATTTATTTGACAGAGATAGAGACAGCCATCGAGAGAGGGAACACAGGCAGGGGGAGTGGGAGAGGAAGAAGCAGGCTTCCAGTAGAGGAGCCTGATGTGGGGCTCGATCCCATAACGCCGGGATCACGCCCTGAGCCGAAGGCAGACGCTTAACGACTGCGCTACCCAGGCGCCCCCCAGCAACCTCTTTGACCTCAGCCAAGAACTTCTTGCTAGACTCATCTCCAAGGGAAGCAAGGAGAAAAATCAACTATTGGAACTTTTGTGCAGCAACACAAACAGTCAACAAAACCAAAAGACAACTGACAGAATGGGAGAAGATATATGCAAATGACAGATCAGTTTAAGGGCTAGTATTCAAAATCTATAAAGAACTTATCAAACTCAACACCCAAGGAACAAATAATCCAGTCAAGAAATGGGCAGAAGACATGAACAGAGATTCCTGCAAAGAAGACATCCAAATGGCCAACAGACACATAAAAAAGTGCTCAATATCACTTGGCATCAGGGAAATTCAAATCAAAACCACAATGAGACCACCTCACACCAGTCAGAATGGCGAGAATTAACAAGTCAGGAAACGACAGATGTTGGAGAGGATGCGGAGAAAGGGGAACCTTCCTACACTGTTGGTGGGAATGCAAGCTGGTACAGCCACTCTGGAAAACAGTATGGAGGTTCCTCAAAAAGTTGAAAATAAGCTACTCTACAACCCACAATTTCACTACTGGCCATTTACCCCAAAGATACAAATGTAGTGATCCGAAGGAGCACCTGCACCCCAATGTTTATAGCAGCAATGTCTACAATAGCCAAACTATGGAAAGACCCCAGATGTCCATTGAGAGATGAATGGATAAAGATGTGGTATATGTATACAATGGAATATTACTAAGCCATCAGAAAAATGAAATCTTGCCATTTACAATGATGTGGATAGAAACAGAGGACATTATGCTGAGCGAAATACATCAGTTGGAGAAAGACAATTATCATATGATCTCGCTGATGTGTGAATTTAAAAAACAAGGCAGAGGATCATAGGGGAAGAGAGGAAAAAATGAAACAAAACAAAACCAGAATGGGAGACAATGTATAAGAGACTCTTATTTTTAAAAATTAATTAATTTTTAAAATTCTAGGAAAGCAGATTTTTTAAAAAACATTTTATTTATTTATTTGACACAGAGAGAGACAGCCAGCAAGAAAGGGAACACAGGCAGGAGGAATGGGAGAGGAAGAAGCAGGCTCCCAGCAGAGGAGCCTGATGTGGGGCTCGATCCCAGGACTCTGGGACCACGCCTTGAGCCGAAGGCAGACGCTTAACGACTGAGCCACCCAGGCGCCCCTAGGAAAGCAGATTTTAAAAGATCTATATGATCAATCATGATTCTTAGCTCATGTAAATAATTAGGCCATCTTTGTTGTTAAAACTGGACTTGTTTTACAAAAAAAATTAGTTTTGATTTGGGTATCTGATAAAAATGAGGGTAATTATAGGGAGAAAATATGTTTCAATAACACACCTTTGTAGATACTCAATTTTAATACTACTTAGGATAAGCTAAAGTAGATCCTGAGTTCTTCTGGCGTCCTCATATGTCTTACTATGGCTCTCTAACTAAGGTTTCCAATCTTCTTTCATTCTCTTGACTGAAAGTCATTAAAAATGAAACCTGCCCTTTTTCCTAAAACCCTGAAAACTGATTCTGGACAACTTGAGGTCAGCTACAGAGAAACTGCCACAAAACTCATGTATAGACAATCTTTGTGCCCACTGAAGAGTAGGCCATTCAAAAGGATCACCAGAGACATTTGAATTACAAACGAGAAAAATTCATCTGATTCCCGCTGCCTGTTCCCATTCCAGTTGAGGATGCTTTCAAGCCTGACATCTAAAAAAATCTTACCGGTAGCACTTGAGACTGAGACACTGAATTTGTAATTTGCTGTAACCATTGACTTATATTTTTCTTTCGTTTCCATAAAAGTGTCTCTTAATTACCTGATTGCTAGCTAAACAAAACAGTCTATAAGATGGGTAACACCACATGCTACATAATTAAGGCCTTAAATGACTTCCAAAATAGAGTTATCATTTTTTTTTTTTTTGAGAGAGAGGGCAAGCAAATCTGAGAGAGCAGGGGTGGGGGGTGGAGTGAGGAAGGGCAGAGGGAGAGGGAGAGAATCTTTTTTTTTTTTTTTAAGATTTTATTTATTTATTCGACAGAGACAGAGACAGCCAGCGAGAGAGGGAACACAAGCAGGGGGAGTGGGAGAGGAAGAAGCAGGCTCATAGCGTAGGAGCCTGATGTGGGGCTCGATCCCATAACGTCGGGATCACGCCCTGAGCCGAAGGCAGACGCTTAACCGCTGTGCCACCCAGGCGCCCCGAGGGAGAGAATCTTAAGCAGGCTCCATGCCCAGTGCAGAGCCCAATCAATGAGGGGCTCCATCTTATGACCCTGAGATCATGACCTGAAATCAAGAGTCAAACGCTTAACTGACTGAGCCACCCAGACATTCCAGCATTATGTTATTAAACACTAACGTAACTCAAATGCTTAAAGCAGTTCTATAAAATAGAATGGCATTAGTGTCTTAACAGCAGCACAAGGAAGAAAATGTGTCATTATTAAAATGCAATGTTGTGTCTCCATTCTGGATTATGACAAAGATGTAACAGGGTTATTTACAGATATTACTAACCAGATTGGTGCTCTTAAAGACCCTACATTGTCACTTAATGATTTGTTGGGAGGTGGACCTTAAAGGGTCTTATTATCACACTTATTTTTATCATATTAATCCTAATGTGTTGTCTCTTTTGCTTTGTTCTCGCCTATTATTGAGGTACATGTAAACAGTTCCTGACTCCTTTGCCCGGGCGACAGATGATCCTTAATACACAAAACAATCCTTCCTCGATGTCCACTCTGGACTCTGCAGCAGTGGCCTTCTGTGATTATTATTCATAGGAACAGATAGTGACCAATTTTGGTTCATAGGTAGGGACATCTCTAGAACCCCGTGTCAGCCTGAAGTTACAGAAGATGAGCCCTTTGCCCTTCAGCAACCTTAACGATTTAAGGACCGAAAATTGGTCATTGGGGAAAATGAGGAGGGACAGAAGCAGGAAAATGTTTACCCTTAGTCCAGAAGGCTGACCTACAGCCTACATAGTTTTGATAAGCATCAAATATGTGCCCATTGCTAAAGTCTTCAAGGGTCTCATGACTGCCTGTATATCATCTCACCTATAGTTAATATCAAACTGCATATTAAGCACCAGAAGAATCTTGCAAAACTAGTTTTACAAGTAGATATTAAAAAAAATTCAAAGAAACTTTTGTAATCTGACACTTCCTGCATGCCCCCTTCCCTTGCATTAAGTATGTAACCACCAGCCTCACACAGCAAAAAGCACAGCTCTTTCTGCCCATGGGTCCTGTCCCTGTGTTACCTAGATAAACTAAGTTGCACTGTAAGGTCTCAAGAATTCTTTCTTGACTGTTGTGCTCAACTAACCCACATCAAAATGAAGAGGTCTGAGGTGGGCCTGGCGGAGGAGACCATGGGGCCCTGACACGTCTGCTGAGGACTTGGGCCTTTATCTGAGTTCCTAATGGGCAGCCACCATTTTAAGTAACCAAAGTATCTTAGGATCTGCTATCCTTCATTCATCTATAAAACATCTGTGCCTGCCATATGTCCCACACTTTAGGGTGTTAGAGAACTGTGTTTAAGGCAGTGATAAAGAAACAAGTTCCCTACCATCATGGGTTTCACATGCTAGTGGAGAAGAACAAATGATAAGTAACTGAAAAATAAGTTTCCGAGAGTTACCTGATACTAGAAAGGAAAGTGGTAATAGGACTGGGGTAATAGGACTGGGGCTGCTATTTAAGAAATGGTGATAGAGATATCTGAGTTGAGCCCTGAATAAGAACAAGCAAGCGAGAGGGCAGCAGAGGAAACAATTCATGCAAACCTCGAGGGTGGAATAGCTTTGGTGTGCTGAGGGAGGACAACGCCTGCAGTGAGGAGAGCTGGAGGACCCCCACCTCACCCCACCCCCCACCCCTGCTCTCTCAGATTTGCTTGCCCTCTCTCTCTCTCAAAAAAAAAAAATGATAACTCTATTTTGGAAGTCATTTAAGGCCTTAATTATGTAGCATGTGGTGTTACCCATCAGATCCCGGTGGTGAGATAGGCTGAGATGACGGTTAAGGCTGCCAGTGGATGAGGCTGAGAGAAGGAAACACCATTCTGCAAGCCCAATTCTGCAACGTATTAGCTCTTAACTTTTTTTTTTTTTTAAGATACTTATTTATTTTTGAGATGGGGATTGAGAGAGAGAGAGAGTGAGCACTAGTGGGGAAAAGGGCGGAGAGAAAATCTTAAGCAGAGTCTCAGCTGAGTGTGGAGCCAGATGCAGGGCTTGACCTCACTACTCTGAGATCATGACCTGAGCTGAAATCAAGAGTTGGATACTTAACCACCTAAGCCACCCAGGCACCCCTCATTATTTTCTTTAAATCAAGTAAAATCTGATGCAGAGCCCTATCCCATCCAATATCTGCCAGGAGCAAGGCTCTGTTAATTACCCTGGATCTCACAGAATCATCGAGGCAAGTTTGGGGGCCCCTTGACAATGAGGGCGGGGCTGCTAATACCCATGAGTTGAAACCTCTATAAAGAGGCAACTTCACACTTTGGAGCCAGGCACTTGAGGGCACATTGAGGCCTGGGGCATAGTCCCTATGGTCTAGGAGACCTAGGCCTCTTCTCATCTTCTGGCAAAGGCACTCAATTTGGCACTGCCCCCCTCCCTGGAGAATCCCCTGAAGCAGATGAAATTGCTGGAAAACAAAAAGCAGGTTGTCTGCTTTGCTCCTGCTTCCTACTAGGTAACCCAAGCCCTCTGAGGCAAAGGAGCACAAAGGCCTTGCAATTTGCTCAGAACTGGAACTGGGATTGTGGCAGTCATTACCTGCACATGTGTTCTAGAATGATCACTCTGGGCTGACAGTGCAATCATTTTTGCCACAAAGGAATTTCAGTGGTGACTGTGTCTAAATTCGGTGGCTAACTTCAATCAAATGAGGACATTTCTGACATCCTCAGCCATGATGGATGACGGTTCTGCACTTTTCCAGGTTTCTTTCTGGGTCACAGCACCACTCTGGGAGGGCAGAACTCTTTTCTCTTTGCTTTTGCACTGAATTCTCACCTCAAAAGCTGGACCTTGGAGTTGTTGCTGACTCCATCCTTCAAGCACAGACTTCAAAATAAAAAGATGTAAAATGAATTTTTTAATTGGTTAGGAAAAATATAAGAAGCCTAAGGATCATAACTCATAACATCTATAAGCTAACAGAGTTAGCTGCCGGCTTAAGGAACTCAAAACCCACCAGGTGTGGGTGCTGCGTGGGGCCGACGATACTACAGCCTGCCCGCCTGCTGATTTCCCTAGCTGCGATGCTCCCTCCCAACTCTGTATCTCCAGATTGACCCTCTGCCTCTCAGTGCCACATGGCTCACTGCCACTGGACATCTGCAGCAAAAGAACAACTTTCCTCATCAAAGGTACAGTCCTTTTTTTTAAAGATTTTATTTATTTATTTATTTGACAGAGAGATAGAGAGATGACAAGTAGGCAGAGCTGCAGGTAGAGGGAGAGGGAGAAGCAGGCTCTCCACTGAGCAGGGCAGTCCTTGAAATGAATTCTACCCCCCAAATTCCTTAGATCTCTCATTCCGTTAAGTCACTCAGGCTGGCAACCTGTCCTCTTGAATTTTTCCCTCTCTAGATCCTCCTGTCCACTAGGCTTTCGGAAAGTGCGAGGAGTGATTTTCCTACCTTGACCTTCCTGTAACTCCTTCCAACCATCAGATTGTTCTCCTGAGGCTCGCAGAACAAGGAAAATGTTAAGTATTTCATTTCAAATTTTCCCCTTTATTGGAATAAAGTACATGAAAAAGCAGAGAGCAAACTAATGTTAAAGAGCCTTTGTTTCAACACAATCTGCAGGGATATCCAGAGAGAAGAGGACATGCTTCCTTTAAACTATAACATCACTAGACAGAAATGTCAAACTTATTCTGGTGTTTCTATTCTGAAGTTAACAAAAAGCATGACACACTCATTTCAATTTTTTATTAAAATACTCTTTTGCTTATAGGGACAACCAAAGAAAAATACATAATTCTGTATGTTGTCAATCATGTGAAATACAATTAACATATACTCTGGGGAATGTAGAATAGATTTTAAAAAATCTTCAAAGAAGCTTTCACAAAAACAAACTTTAAATACGTGGCTTATTTATATTTACCTCATTTTTCACAAGTCTTAGTTTCTTTTCTCTCTTTTGATGCTACTCTGCTTTATAAATAATTGTTCAAATATTCTAATATCTTATCAATTTTGTTTTCTGAATCTTTAGAAAGTTTTTCTAAATGAACGGCTCTCTTTATAGCATTCTATGTAAACAAAGACTTACTTTATTTGAATTATCATTTGATTTGGTGCCACTATTTTGAATACAATTTGTGCAATAATTAGATGCTAATGGAGGTGGGGAGGGACAAAAAAACTAATTAGGAGGTGTATGTCTTACTCTAGGAAAGAACCTTTAATATATGGCTTTTATAATACCTACTGATTTAGTTTTTTATTTTTTATCTAGTTACAAAAAAAGTTAACAACCTAATTTTTGATTAAAAAAGGTGTTTGTTTTTTGTTTTTTGTTTTTTTACCAGAGCTTCAATATAGAAGTGAATTGTACTTAGAATGGTAATAAAAGGTCTAAATTTTAGTGGGGCTACTGATTTCCCAAATTTTTTATTTTTAATTTGGAAAACATTGTTATTCAAAACCTGAAATACATTATAAACTGGAAATTGAATTTTTTAGGTGAACTTTGTCTTACAACCCCATCATAAACCACAAAAACTAAGCAAAATTGAATATAAAATTTACCATTATATTTAGGGGTAATTTCCATTGGGAGAAAAAGATGTAAGGAAAACCAGGTCAAATACAACATGGTTCAAGAAATTACCCTCCCAGCACAGGGGCAGAAGAGCTATCACACTTAAAAATTTAATAATGAAAGCCTAATCAAGGTGATAAATGCAGTTAAAAAACGTTTGTTTACATATTTAAGACAACATTAAGCATGCTGTCAATAAACACAAAATGATTTCTTTATTCATAGGTATGAAATTACTTTGAAGAATAGTAAAGTGGAAATGAAGCTGGATGCAGATTCTTTTACAACTTTCTTTTTTTTAAGTTTAAAAGGTTTTAAGAAAACCTCTAGCTTTATAGGCATTAATGAGGAAGGGGAGCTAAATGTTTTCAAGGCACTTTTAAACAGAGGCATTCTAGATAAAAGGAAGAAAAAGATATCCCAATGTTTTCCAATTAAAAAAAATACATACAAGAGCTAAATTGTAGCTTTTTTTTAAAAGGCCAAAAGTTTTTGAAAAGGCTAAAGGACCTTTAGTATTCATTAGAGCTGACTGAAAGAACAGAAAAGGTATTAAGGCTTTAGATTTTATGACAGTTAATCACGATATTACATGTGATCTTATAACTAACTACTGTTTATATAATGAATACAAAGTCTAAGAGCATTATCTATTTTTATGTACTAAAATATTTAGACATATAAAAAGATATTCCTACAAGTTACTTGTAATTCATAATGTACTGAAGAAATTAATAATTTTGTAAAGTTAAGAGTCTCCGTAAAATAAATATTTATGTTTTAGATTCATGCTTGAAGACTGGGATTATATTATGATGAAGGGTACATAGTATTTAAGCTTATTATTATTGAAACATGTAAAACAAAATAGGCTATAATGTATTTGAAGTTAACATCAACTTGAACAGATCTTTTTCATTCCATAATCTTAACCTCCCACTGTATGATTATACTTGTTTAATAAGAACATTCAATCCAGACAGAAACCTAAAGGAAAGATTACAATATAACAAAATAATTAATGTAAATAGTTTTAGGTTTGTTTCCCATAAGAATTGCCAGCATTTTCAACCTTCCCTGCTCATACCCATGAGTTGATTCTTTATCCCCTCCTATCACTCATGGTTGTCGAACATGACTCCGCCCATGCTAAGGCTGAGTGGGCTCATTCTCTCTACCCAGCTGAGCACAGTTTCTCCTTTCAGCCTTGCCATCTCTGTACATTGGGACAAGCTGTTTCCCTGGTGCTCTATGTAGAGTCTGATTTGGCAGGCATTTTCCATTCCTACTGGTCTTTAAGCTGGTACCTTAAGTCAGAGAAATGCTTTAACTTTCTCATTATTAACCTAGCAGAATATTTAATGCAGTGATATAGGTTTGCCTTGAAATTCTTGTTCAAAATTCTTCATCACTACCTACGTCAGTACTTCGGGCAGGGGGGTGTAGGAGAAAGAGAAACTTTCCCCAAAGTTCTGTCAGCATGTGTAGTACAGGATGGATTCTACTATGTAAAAGTTTTAAACTGTAAAAGGTAGTAAGCATTTACTTTCTAAAACCAACATTACAAGGTTTGAAATTAAGCTTTTAACAGTGATTTTTATGTGAGATATCAGGGCGATATATTTGAATACTACCCTATTTACAGAAGAGATAAACGAGACAAGGCACAGTGAATGAAATCTAGTGTACAACTGGAAAAATTCAGCGTCCCACGAATAGTAAATGAAGAAATCATAACTTATGTTAATGTACTCTAACACTTTAAAAACCAAAGGCTTGTGGAATGCTAGAAAAAACTGACATCAGGCTTTATGTCAGAGACTGCAGATCTTTCAAGGAATTCTCTGTGTACTTGCTTCTCATATGACCGAAGTTGTAAATGTACATAGAGGAAGGGGCTTATTGCCAGTGGGCTACAAAATCAACCAGAGCATTTATACTTATAATTTAACACATTACTGCCTTTGTCATACTTTAACTCAGTCCAAATTCTTTATATCTTCTTAACCTGCTGGCATTATGGTGCAACCAGCAGACCTCACCAAATAGCTTTTTATATCTTTCTTGTTGACTAAATTGCTTTGTTTTGCATTCTTCTCCTTCTTTAAAACATGCAGTTCATACATTTGACAGTTTTACTACCATAGTCGATGCACTCTGGACCAATGCACTCACAGCAGGCATTATGGAACCAGCGGTATTTGGACGCTCCCATGGACTCACAGGATATTTTACACTGATGTATGGACATGCAGTCATCAAAATAAACCACAGTACACATGTGTTCTGAAAAATAAAACATTAAGAGCTCAGAGCAAGAAAGAGGAAAAGCAGGAAATGCTTTAATACCTGGCTGATATTAATAGTTATTCTTAGTTCCCTTACTGCTAATCTGCACAGGACAATGGATGAGGTGTAGGAAAAAAGATCACATTTGTTAATTATACTGAGAAGGAAGTCAGAGTCCCCCACTCCAGCTGAAGAAGGTAAAGGGGCTTAGATTCTAGACTTTGATCTCAAAGTTAAGATTACTGGGCTTAACATTTGCTATGCTTCGGAGCTATGATTTTTAAATTGGTCATTTTTTTTAAAAGATTTTATTTCCTTGATAGAGAGAGACACAGCAAGAGAGGGAACACAAGCAGGGGGAGTGGGAGAGGGAGAAGCGGGCTTCCTGCTGAGCAGGGAGCCCGATGCAGGGCTTGATCCCAGGACCCTGGGATCATGACTGGAGCAGAAGGCAGACGGTTAACGACTGAACCACCCAGGCGCCCCCAAATTGGTGATTTTTGATAAGATTTCCTTAGAGGAGAGGATTCTCCAGCTAAAAGAAGTTTGAAAAATACTGTTTTAAGGGCACCTAGGTGGCTCAGTTGGTTGAGCATCCAACTCTTGACTTCAGATCATAAGATCAAGCTCCACAGTCTGGCTCTGCACTGGACGTGGGGCCTGCTTAAGATTCTCTCTCTCTGTCCTCTCTCTCTCTCTCTCTCAAAACAAAACAAAACAAAGATTCTCTCTCTCCTTCCTCTGCCTCCCACCCTTCTCTAAAAAAAAAATACTGTTCTAAAGTTATACTGAGAATTTACAATAAAATAAAGCAAACTTAATTCAAATGATGCAAAGTTGTTAGCAACGCTTGGCATGATTCAGCATTAGCTATTAAAAAATACTCTTATTATCAGTAGCAATTTCTAGTCTTGCTTTCCAGCACAACTATTTTTGATTGTTTCAATTTTTAATTCTCCTGGTAGTTAATGCCATAAGATGACCTTGCTAGGAGGATAAGGTACATGAAATAAATAAAAACAATAAAAACCATTAATAGAGAGTATATAATTAAAGTTTGTTATTTTACAGAGCCATTTACAGAACTGATAAATCACAGGGGGCTGAACAGTAAGGAAAGGCTTAGTGGAAAAAACTGGACTTGTATTAGGAAGAAGAATTAAAAGCAAAGTTACCAGGTTAACAAAATAAGGAAAGTCACAAGGACACCAGTGTAGTGTGCATGGGGAATGGTGTGGAGGCAAGTCCACTGCAGTGAACGGTTAGCATCAGGAGACTGCAGAAACACTACTGAGTATCAGGTCAAAATGGAAAACAGGGAGGCCAGTATAGCACAAGACCAGACACACTAAGGACTGGCAGTGAGCAGGACAGGGGAGCTTTGAATCTCAGCTGATTAGTATTTACCAACTTTCTTTCATTTATTTATTCAACAAGTATTTACTTAACACGTACTATGGAATAATAGCCATTAGGACTCAAAGAGTAATCAGAGAATCCACGGAACTAAGTAGAAAATGGTAGACCTAGAAGTTAAAAACAGACAACAAATTGAAAAACAAATATGGGGAGAAGGTAGTTATAGGAATAGGAGGTAGTTTACTCCACCTGGGAGCAAGGGATAACCTAGAGAAGGTGTCAAAGAGGAAAAATTTTAACTCTGTCTTGAAAGATAATTGGTATTTCCAGGAAACTTGACTACCTGGTAATTATTTCATTAAATGAAATAATATTTGATCAAAATTTATGAATTATTTAATATCTATTATGTAGACTGCATTTTAATGGGGAAAATAGTAGCAAAATATCTGGATAAGGCACACTCCATACATTTCTGATATTTTCCAAAATCTAGAATTTGTCTTTTAAGGTAGTTTAACCAAAAAATAATAAAAATTCTTAATCTGAATATCATTAACAAATGCTGTTTTGCTTTTATTACTGATGCCCAAAGTTCATACTATTTCACATAGGCAGGATTGTAATAGAGGGCACAACAAAAAGCCAAATAAAAAAAGTACAGGAGCGCCTGGGTGGCTCAGTCAGTTAAGAGTCTGCCTTTGGCTCAGGTCATGATCCCAGTGTCCTGGGATCAAGCCTCACGTCGGGCTCCCTGCTCAGTGGGGAGTCTGCTTTTCTCTCTCTCTCTCTCTGCCCCGTGCTCATGTTCTCTCTCTCACTCGCTCTCTCTCAAATAAATAAAATCTTTTTTTTAAAAAAAAGAGTACAACTTATACCATTTATGTATCTCATCTCATATTTTAAGAAATAACCGCAATTTTCATAATTGCCTTATTTTTCCACAGTAAAATTATGCAGAGCCTTTTATTTGAAAATAGCAAAGACTTTATAAGTTACATGTCCTGTACATTCCAAAATTAAGGAATGACTTATCCTCACTAATAAGCGTTCTTTAATATGCTTCTCAAAGTTATATAAGCCATTCTTCCATTTAGTTCCTCTTCTGACCAAGAGTACTGGAGTTAGTTTATACCGGGAAATTAGATGTCTGTAATACCAACATGTCCCATAAAGAAATTTAGCTGATGACCTTGGCATCATTTGTAGTACAAATGCTATTACAAAAATGTGACTTCTTGGGACACTTTGAATGTTATCAGACAGTGAGCAATACTATATTAAGCAGCACTGTTGCTCTCTTATGGAAAGAACAGTTAAAGCCTAACACAAATAAACACCAAAATTAGAACCAGGTTATCTATCTTCCAACACAATTTCTATCACTGAGACTATGAAGGAGTGGTGACAATATGCCTGACATGCCTCCTTATCTCCTTAAGGACTGGGGTTATTAAAGTCCATCATTTCCTTAAGACTAGACAAACTCAAAGCCAAAAACTGCTCTAAAAGGTAATATAGGTTTCACAGACCACACAGAAAGTGAGGGGGCAAGATAGAAAGTCAACTGTGGATAGTTACCTTTGTCACTGGAATAAGGTGCATGAACATTATTGCTAGGAACAGACACATTTTGATGGTGCGGCTGGTTCACAGTTTCTAAAAATGAAACCAGATTTTCATGATGTGAGAGTTCTTCGGCAACAGGGAAGGAAACAATGTTCCAGTTCAACTGAGTGTCTCCTTCTGTGAGTGCCCGGAAGAGAGAGGGGATTGGCTCATGAAGCTCTTCCACGGTGCTCTTTGAGGTCGGAGGTGTGTCACTATAGTTTCGAGGATTACACATACCTAGAGGAGGAAGAATAAAGAAAATAAAAGTTAGTTTTTCTCACTGATTGGAATATCATGCAATATTGTTAGTGAATGCCTTGCAATCAAAGCTCCAACATATTAAAATTAACTTCCTTCTAACATTGTATGTAGATATTTTCCTAACTTTTTTTGGCTGAGGGGTCCTAGAAGTGACAACACTCCTGTAGTATTGAGCACATCAAGTGCCCAGAGGTTGTTTTCTAAATACTTATCCTCTGCTAAGAGGAACCAGAGCTATCTGGAGAAAAGACTGATTCCAGGGCTGGGCCAGAGAAGTACAAAATGACCCTGGGATACTGTCTATGCCTAAAAGTAAGGAAATGCTCAGCGAATGATGGAATGTATCCAAAAAACACAGGAAGCAACCGGAAGGGGCTCCCACTGGCCAAACGACAATTTTAATGTCAAAATAATTAATGATAATAATGGATTACCCCTATAAATAAAATAGGAATTAATGAGTCCTTATGTTATCAATAAATGAATAAAGAAATAAAGAAAAAGCTCCTCCTTTTAGTAGAGTGTCCAACTGATAAATGTAGAAGGAACGAAGGTAATAGAAAATCACCACCCAGCAACTATCATAGAGGTGTCTGACTCAGAGGGAGTTGTCAATGGATGCCAAAGCTGGTGGGTGAAGGTTAGAGGAGGAACATATTAAAGTACTCTTGCAAAACTCTCTACAATATACTAACCAATTACAAAAGGGTTAATGGTGACTTTGATGTGGAAAATCTGGCAGATGCCAATGTGGTCAGGAAATCAAGGTCAACATGACCAGTGATAAAACAGGCTGATGCTGTGTATCACTTCATGTGAGATGTAACTTCCTTTCAGGGCTGTTGTTGCCAAGAATGTCTGACTTAAGTATGGGTGTCAGTCCACATCAGGTGGATCAAGGTTTAGGGTCATCCTACATAACATAAAGTCTGTACTCAATAAAACTGTCAAGGGAAAGACCACAGTACTGTTTCAAATGGAATGAGTGTCAACAGACACGACAACTAAATGCATCACATATTCTGGACAGGAGCCTGGCTCAGAAACGATATCACAAGAGGTACTGCTGAGACAGCTGGCGAAATATGAATGAGGCTTGTGGACTGGGTGGCAGCATTGTAACAATGTTGGCTTCCTTATTTGGAGGGTGTATGGCAGTTATGTAGGAGAATGTTCTCGTTGGAAAATACAGACTGGAACATTTAGGAGTGAGGGGTTATCATGTATAAAGCTTGATTTCTAAAGGTTCAAAAAAGGATGAATGATCATGCATGTTTGGGGGCAATGTGTGTGTGGAGGGAGAGGAAGGAGTAAAGAACACTGGAACAAATTCGATAAAATGTTAGTAACTCAGGAATCTGGGTGAAGGGGATACAGGAGTCTTCCCCCTTCTGGCAGATTTTCTCTACATTTCAAAATTATTTCAAAATGAATTATTTTAAAAAATAATCTTAGAAAGGGAAAATGGCAGAAGAGAATTAGAGATACTGACAATACAAAACTCTTTCCGGGTGTTTTGCTATAAAGGGGAAAGCTGAGAAAATGCTTAATTGGCCCCAATTTTTGGGCTATTCCAGCTGATGTTGTGTGGAGCAGAAGGGAGCTACCCAGAACACAGGTTCATGAACTAATTAAATGATTATTACTGTTTTAAGCCACTATGTTTTGGCGTACATTGTTTAGTTGCAATAATAACTGGAAAAGAGACCTCGGGATTTCCTTTTGTGAATACGATACTTTAAAAAATTATACTTCATCTTGGTTTAGTATTCACTAGGCCTAATATGGAGTTTTTCTTTTTCCTCAGACTAAAATTTTGAAAAGTTAAGCCAAATTTATAAATTCTGACATTTTATAAATTTAGGCAGAAGGAAAAATCATATCATGTCTTCCACTCAACGCTTTATGAGTTTAAGGATCACAGCAAGAGCTGAGGATAAGATTGTGCACACTCTTCATAAAATTTTTCATTACATATGAACTTTAACAATTTTGACTGTGAAACAGAATCATGGATTAAAGGGTCAAATCTGACTCCTTTATTCATAAAAGAGGAAACAGGCCCAGACAAATTAAATGATTTGTCCACTGTTACATAATCTAGGATTAGAGCCAAGCTTATGATTCAGTCTGATTTCATATCTGCTGCTCATTTCAATAACCACATTCTATAAATAATCATTAAGTGGCATCAAAAAGTGAATTATACTTAGAATACATGAATTATACAAATATACATTATATATTCTTCTGCCAGACTTTATAATGAATGAAAATTAGTAATCTGAGACCAAAAAGCAAACAATGGAGTTCAACAGAAGAGCTAACTCAACAACTACTGAGACTTTAAAGAAACTTTAGGGCTCATTACTAGAGATTAAATTACATTTAGAAAAGTTTTGAGGGGGGTGTTTTGTGCATTTAACAAACTTAGGCCAAAGACATTGGAAATTTAAATCTGAATACATTGCATTAAAATCAGTAAGCATGAAGTAAATGCTTGCTAGGTAAGAACGTTTTCATGGCATTGTTATAAAGCTTTCATGTATCTTTCTCTTTTCAACTTGGATTATATCCAGACAGATCATCACTAGAGACTCTTCTTAGGCAACGTGGATTTTGACCCTTTATCTCTTGCCTGACGCACTCTTCAAATTCTGCATTCCTTCAAGTATGGTGGGTTATGAAATCTGATTTTCCAATGATATGTGGGATTTCTCCTGCTCAGAAAAAGCAACCTTCTGAAATTTCTGGAAATTCTTCAGTTGTCTATATTCATTATGTACAGTGGATCAGTTTCTGGGTAGAGAGTTACTAACCACTCATAGTTTAAAACAATTAGTAAAACTTCTCTGAGAAGCATCTACCATCCTCCTGAAGTTTATTGTCGTTAGCTTTTCTTTTGTTGACTACAGAGGTGACATTCTCTCATTTCTTTCCAGGATCATTTTCTTGAAGCAGTTTGTTACTTTGTAGCATGTTGTCATTACACTGAAATTTAAAAACTAATTATACTAAAATTTTAAGGACACTGGCTCCGCACATGACAGAGAGGCCCCAAATCAGGAAACCAATGGCAATTACTGAAAAGGCAAGCATTTCAAATCCTTTAAGTGCATAGAACTTTTCTTTTCTGATGTGCCTTCTTTCATCATACATTTGATAACTAAGGTTACATCATATATTTGATAACTAAGGTTACATTAAAGTAGACTTTACTTGATGAAACCACATTTTAGGGTAAAAATTAAGACTAAGGGGAACAAAGGTATTACTTTCTTTAATGAATGTGCATGGTTAAACAGCAACAACAAAGAGTCCAGAAAAATGTACAATAAAAAGAAAAATTCCTTTCTGCTCCTTCCACCCCCCAACTCCACTTCCCAGACACAACCACTTTAAAAGTCTGTTCTTAAGTTTCTCTGGTGGTTACCTCTATGACAATTTAAATAAAAATGACTAATTTACCAAAAGCAGTAAAAACATCTTTAGATCTTATCTATTAATCCTCTCATATGAGAGATGAAGATTAAAGTTCATTTGTACTAACCCTTTCTCCCATATTTCTAATAACTGTATTATTCTAATACCATAATTTGTTTCCTTTGCAATCTTAAATATACTTAAACTTCTGATTTTTTTCCACATATCTTAATTCCCTCATTTGCCGAAAAGGATGCAGGTGCCTTTCCCACTTTCCCCACTCAACTTCTCCTAACTTATGTTGACAAACTTAATAACTATGTTCTGTTGCCCAAATACAATGAAAACGTCTTGTCTTACTATACGCTGATTCTACAAGTTGAAAACCAGCAAACAGCAGTTTACCTTAACATGACCCCATGAATACTGGTCACTGAAAAACAGAAAAGTATGATAGGATTTCCTTGACCAATGCCATATTAGCAGAGGAAAATATTTCCAATTTTAAGATAAAATGAACTTTTCCATGAACCCCATAAAATACTGAAAATCAGCTATTTCACATAGAATTACCTATTAGGTCTTTTTGCCCAAAAATATAAAACCTGAATCCAATCAAACTTTAACAACTAGCTTCAAATTACTGGAAATACAGAAAGACAGAGGAATAAGTTAAAGGACAACCTCAGGAAGTAAACAGTCAAATCCTGAGTGTGGGATATTCTACAGGCAAACTGTTTCTTCAATATGACAAATGGCACGAAAAAAATATACATAACCAGACACCATGCAAGAATCTTGTTTGGATCAATTTGAACATATCAACTATACAAATACATTTTTGAGACAAATGGAGAAACTTGATTATGAACTGGAATGTTAGATTATACCAAGAAATTATTGTTAATTTTGTAGGTTTCCTAATGGCATTATTATTAAAAAAGTAAATGTCTTTATTTTCCTTTAGAGACTGAAACTGAAGGATGCAGAGATAAATGTTATTCACTGTCTATAATTTGCTTTTAAATATTTCAATGCCAGGTCAGAAAAAAATGGGGGAAAAACAGATGAAACAAATGTGCATATTTTTTATAACCGTTAAATCCAGTGATGGGTATATAAGAATTCACCATGCTATTCTCTCTGCTTCTCTGTATATGTGAACACTTTCAAAATAGCAAACCAACTGCCATATTTAATTTGCAGGACTAATATTTTCTTGTTGAACTTTTGTATTTTCTTGCTATTTCTCGACTTGGAATGTGTGTGTACCACAAATAACAAGCTGATAACAAATCTTGAAAAATTATTCTGCTTCTCAATTGTATGCTAGATACCCTGTGGAACTCATTTTCTTCTCAGAGAGATACTTCTCAGGGCCCTCACTTATTGCTTCAGGCAGGCTAGTTGTCTCTTAAGCCTCTGTATTATTTATGTTTTTAATTTTCTGTATTTCATGATGTTTCAACATCCTAGAAAAAGCTTTCTGACTGGGGAGAGACTGCTTCCTGGGCTAATCAATTCTAGGAGCCCGCAAAGCACTCAGCCAGGAGCAGGCCTTGGATATGCAAACTGACCAGTCCTGAGCCACACCTCCTCCACCAACCCAAGCAACCCAGGAGGCCTGTGCTTAACCAAGCCAGGCCTAGTACTAAGCAACTAGAGACCACCTGCAGAGCCTAGAGCCCCTGGGAATGATTCAAACTAGCCAGACCACAACTGCTTGCTCTGTCCCGCCTGGACTTTCCTGTGGAAACCCCACTGAAGATTCTGGCCCAGATTTTCTTCTTGTTCCTATCTTTTTGCCACTTGACCAAAACCTGGTGCTTCTTCTGTGATCCTGCATGGCATGCAGTGACCCCCTCTCTGAGATCTGTGATTTATAATGAACTTTGTTCCTTGAGCCTTCCTGTGCCTCCTCTGAGGCCAAACCTGACTGACCACAGAGCAACCTTCAATGTAGTTATCATGTTATAACTGTCCTTAAATCAACTCCTGGTTAAAGCTATTTCATTCAACCCATATTCTTCTCTTTCTTGGTCTTCTGCCTTATTTTGTTTGATATCATATCAAATCTGGCATGCAAGAAGTAACTTTAAGTTCTTGCTGTCTAAAAATGTTTTAATTTTACATTCACATTCTTGATCAATAATCTGTCAATTCAAAGTAATTTTTCAACCGTGCACTTGAGGCTTTGGTCCAGTGAGAGTGATGAGAATTCTGATGGCAGTGTGATTCTTCTTTTTCTTTCACTCAGGTTTTTTATTCATGATTTATTTTATTTTTATTTTTTTAAGTAGGCTCCACACCCAACATGGGGCTTGAACTTATGACCCTGAGATCAAGAGTCACATGCTCTACCAACTGAGCCAGCCAGGCGCCCTGACAGTGTGATTCTTATTCCTTGTACATAAACTCTATTGTTATTTCTGAGATCTTTCAGAATATTATTTGACTTGCCAACAGTAAGACTGTATGAAGCTGTGTCTAGAAGGTCTTTTCTCATTAATCTTGCTTAGCATGCTGTAGATTCTTCCAGTCTAAGGATGCATGGTTTTTTCTCAGCTTTGGAAAGTTTTCTTCTATTATTTCTTTGAGAAGTTCTTCCCTCCTATTTTTTATTCTTTCCTGGAGTATTTATGTTTTCCTGTCATATTTTCCTTTTAAAAAAAAGATTTTATTTATTTATTTGAGAGAGAGAGTGAATGTGAGAGAGAACACAAGCAGGGGGAGCAGCAGAGACAGAGGGAAGCAGGCTTCCCACTGAGCAGGGAGCCTGATGTGGAGTTCAATCCCAGGACCCTGGGATCAAAACCAGAGCCGAAGGCAGGTGCTTAACTGGCTGAGCCACCCTGGAGCCCCTCCTGTCATTTTCCATCTGTCTGTTTGTCCTATATTTCCATTACATTCCAATATTATTTTCAACTTCTCTTAACTTATAACTTTTCTAATCAAATTTTAAATTTGCAAAGGCTTTCTTGTTGTTTTGGATAATACAGATATATTTGCTCAAATTCCTCTAAAATATAGCCATTACTTTTCTTAAAATTGCCTAAAGATTTCCTCCATGGTCAGTTGGTCTCCTGTTTTACCTTGTTCTTTCCTTCAAGGTACTTGTTCTACATTGCTCGCATGTCTGGTATTAGGCTGGAGATATCTACCTCTCCTGGAATGCCTAAATGAGGAGCACTCTCTCTCCCTCTCTCTCTCTCTTCTGGAGGAGCTGTTGACTCTGGAGTGCCAACAACACACCAGTGCTTCTAGTCCTTTCCACTTAATTCCTTCAATTTCTCTAGAGAGAATCTCCAATTTTTTTTTTTTTAAACCTAGGTTGTTTGGAACTTCAGAATGAGAGAGAGGGTAGGGTATCAAATCATACAGCTGTTTTTTAGGCAGGTCTTCAATAATCTTGCTATTTTCAGATCCATTTCTCATTCCTACATGCCACAAAATCCAAAGCTGAGCCTGAAGATTCTTTGGGGGTTTAGTTGGGAAGGTCACTCCTAATCCTACCATAACCTCTTTTTTTGCAAATTATTTTGGTGTTTCTCCCAATCTGTTTACTAAACAGCATGATTCTCCATCCTTCCTTTTGGATATTTCTCCAATTATAATTTCTTCCTTTCTCTGTGTTGTTAAAGTTTACCTCTAGTTGTATTCCTTTATTTCATTTTCTTTTTTTTTTTTTTAAAGATTTTATTTATTTATGTGACAGAGAGACAGCCAGCGAGAGAGGGAACACAGCAGGGGAGTGGGAGAGGAAGAAGCACTCCCAGCGGAGGAGCCCGATGTGGGACTCGATCCCGGAACGCCGGGATCACGCCCTGAGCCGAAGGCAGACACCCAACGACTGTGCTACCCAGGCGCCCCCCCTTTATTTCATTTTCAATGGAGTTTAATATGTACAAGGGAGAACATGTGTGAACAGACCACTGTGTGAAACCAGAAGTCACATTTACTTTAAGTGTTTGAAAATGTGATGAATCATATTCTCTTTCACTCTCGCTTGTGTTCTGACTCTTGCCCTCTCCCCCACTTCCTCCCTCATCTTTTCCCCCCCCCAGAAACTCCTGTATCCAACTTCCTACAGGGCATCTCCACTTGAAAACCTTACAGGCCCCTCAAAATCAACTGTCCCAGTCATCTTCCCCAACATACCTGGACATTATATAGGCATGCCTATCTCAGCTCCTGTCACAATTTATCCAGTCACGCAAGCCAGAAACCCAGAGGCTATTTCAGTTCCCATTTCCCCTCAATTCCTACTCCCAAAGTGTCACCAAGTGTGGTCAAGTTAACCTAACGATTTTTCCATTAAGGCCACCACATCTGTTCATCTCTGCTATCACTCCAGACCAAGTCCCCATCGGATTTTGACTAGACCCGCAAACACTGTATTTTGATAGATTTTGAACTCTATCTTCCATTCTCCCTCAGGAACTCCTTCAGAAAATGCATGTTACTGAGGGGCGCCTGGGTAGTGCAGTCGTTAAGCGTCTGCCTTCGGCTCAGGGCGTGATCCCGGCAGCGTTCTGGGATCAAGCCCCGCATCAGGCTCCCTCACTGGGAGCCTGCTTCTTCCTCTCCCACTCCCCCTGCTTTGTGTTCCCTCTCTCATTGGCTGTCTCTCTGTCAAAAAAATAAATACAATCTTTAAAAAAAAAAAAAAAGCATGTTACTGAATTTTACCCTCTGTTATCCCTCCTTTTGGCTATTATCTTCTGTACACTCTGGCATACTTCTTCCTCATTAACCAAAAACTTCAATACCTGGAACACTATACCTCATTTCCACCCCTAGACCCATTGTCACTCTTGACAATTTCAATATTCACACTGAAGATCCACCTAATACCCTGGTCTTTTGCTGCTAGACCCCATTAGTGATATGACTTGTAAATCCACCCCACCTCAGTCACTCAACTCATGGGTCTAGCATTGATTCTCCTCTTTCCTCATATCCATATCCACTTCAAATAAAATTCTGACAGCTTACCTCCAAAATATCTCCCGAATCTGAGCTGCACCATTTCCACTAATATCAATAATCCTAGTCTACTCTACTATCATCTGTTACTTTAACTACTGCAACTGCCTCCTCATTGACCCCCCATCCTATCTGTTCTCTTCATATATTAAAGTCCATATTCCACACATTAGCCAGAATAATCATTTAAAAATGTAATTCAGATATGACCACTGCACATTCTCCAGTTTCCATTACACTTAGGGTGCAATCCAAACTCCTTTCCATGTCCTTCAAGACCTATCCCTTACCCACATCTCTCATTCTTTTCCTTCTACCCTTCCTCTTGATCACTAACAATGAACCACACGGACTTTTCTATTTTCAAATTTGGATCTTTAGCCATCACACTTAAAACACTTATATTTTGATATATTAAGTGGTTCACATCAATCTTTTGTTGGTGGTGGTTAACTAAAGTTACTGATTTCTAAAGTTTATTGGAGATTGATTCTTGTTAACTCTTTGAAAAATTAGAACTTTCCAGTAATGACAAAAGGAAAAAATAAAAGCTCTTTGAGACTTATCATTCACTTAAATGTTTTCCCTATATGAAAAAAATGACCAAAAATATTACTAAAAGGTGCTTTCTCCCTGAAACTAATAATATACTATATATTAACTAAATTGAATTTAAATTAAAAATAAAGACGCTTTCTGCTCTAAGTAAAAATAAAATTATTCTAAAGGTATCTTGGATTCTTTTTTTAAAAAATATTTTATTTATTTATTTGTCAGAAAGAGAGAGAGAGAGGGCACAAGCAGGGGGAGAGAGACACAGAGGGAGAAGCAGGCTCCCTGATGAGCAAAGAGCCCAAAGTGGGACTTGATCCCAGGACCCTGGGATCATGACCTGAGCTGAAGGCAGACACTTAACTGACTGAGCTACCCAGGCATCCTGGTATCTTGGATTCTGTTCATTATATTTTTATAAAAGAAAAAGTGTGAAAAATATATATGTGTTTACTATAAGTATGTATGAGAAATATTTAACTTTAAGGAGAGTTATGGGGGTATAAGGAAGGGAGATGTTTCATATATATACCTTCTATTACTGTTTGAATTTACTATATAATTTAAAATAATAATTGTAATTTTAGTTTTTAAATTATATTTTAAAGGAAAATACATACATGTTAATAGTAGCAGATATTGAAGGTCCTTCTTTTCTATATTTTCCTAAAATTCAACACAATACTTTCACCTTAAATAACCTACTTAGATGTGCAAAATTATTATTTCATTAGGAGTTTTCTTTAAAATACTGAATATATAAATATAATACTCCAGGTATTTTTAAAAGGATACATTTGAATAGCAGTTCCCAAAGTATAGTCTAAGGACTTTGTGGAGTCTTTGATTTGTAGAGTCAAAATAATTTTCCTAAGACTTTGTTAGTTTTACAGGTCTGACATCCACACTGATTGTGCAAAAGCAGTGATGGGTAGAACATCTGGCACCTTAGCTTGAATCAAGGCAGCGGTACCAAACTGTTACTAGTAGTCACTGTATTCTTCACCACCAAATACAGTTGTTGTTTTTTTAAAGGCCAGCTTCACTTAAGGCAATGCTTAACAAAACAATAACAATTATTAATTTCATTAAATTTCATTCATTGTATAGGAGATTTTTAATATTCTGTGTGGCGAACTGGGAAATACGCAGAAATACTTGCTGCATACTTAGGTATAATGCCTGTGTCAAGGAAATTGCTTATTGAGTTGCAAGCTGAACTATCCACTTTTTCCTTAGAATACTCTTCTTACTTAAGAAAAAAATGACTACCAGACAAACTATGATTATGAAGAATTATGTATCTAGCAGATATTTCATTGAAAATGCATGAAGTGAACATGCTGCTTCAAGGATGTAACTCACAGTATTTGTTGTTGATAATAAAACACAAGTTTTCAAGCAAAAATTAGAATTTTAGAGAACTTCCGTCTTTTACCATGACTCAATTGTTTCACAAAACTTACATACTTTTCTAATGAGATTGGTGGTAAAATTAACTAATGTGGGTTTTATATATCTATATATATATATAATTATGTAATTATAATTATTACATATATATAATGAATGTGTCAATATTTGGAAAATCTATATAACTAAGTGAACTCATAATTTCCAAGTGACTGATACATAATGTTACAAAATTATACATGGGTAAAAAGTATTCAAAGTTTCAAGACAGACCAATGGATTTTGACGTAACAGAGTATGAAGAATTTTAGGATCTGGTTGTAGATTCTACCTTGTAATTAACCTTTAAGAAATTACCACTTGTCCAGTTTTGGTGTAGAATCAAAGAAGAATATACACAATTATCTGTAAAAGCTATTAAAAGACTGTTCTCTTTTCCAATTACGTAGTTGTGTGAGGTTGGATTTTCTTTATATATTTCAACCAGAGCAAGAGATCACTAAAGATTGAATTTTTCAGAGTATAAAGGGGTGCTGAGATTTAAAAAAAAAAAAAAGTTTGGGAACAGCTGCATTAGAAGAACAGATGGAAAGAGACTGTGGCCATTGTAGCTAGATCTGTAAGGCAGACTGTGCCCTACAGTTATCTAGAAAGGGCAATGGGATTCAGAGCATGTGATCAAATAGACCTCATTTTGAGAGGAATATGAGAATGGATGGAAGTTTTCATCTCTTAGTTTACTCAGCATGAATATAGGGAGTAAATCAGAATCCCCTGTGGGTATGTATATTTTTAAAAAGAATCAATACTTAGTCAGTTAATACGATTATTATCTTTTCCTGAAAACAAACTCGTATTGTTTTCAAACTACAGATTAAAACAAAAAAGGAAACAATTTGTCTGATGATATGGAGAAGACACAGTGATGTAAAAAAGGTCACTGGTGAGACAAATAATGACTGAAACTGAGACACGGGAACATGCCATTGTCTAGAGCAGCTTTCCTTAATCTTTTAAAACCCACACCCTGTTTTCATAAACATAAAAATCCCACCACCATCTGTCCTCTCATGAGTTGTCACAGCAATACAATGCCTCTCAAAAGGCAGACTCAATGCATAATACCAAGTACAGTAGGGCAGAAGCAGCTTTAGGAAGGGCTTTAACAATGGAGTCTAACTTTGCAGTTCTCAGATGGATGGTCTGGCTAAATCCAAGAGAAAACTCAGAGTTCACAGAATACAGCTTTGTGCCCAAACCTAATTATCTTTATAGAGATCATAAAAAATTAGTAGTTCTAAATAACTATTTATTAAATCCAACATCGTTTACTAGCTTAAGAGTGATCATTATAATGGCTACAAATGAAAGCTACTATGTTATACGATTTTAGAATGACACCATCTTTGCCTTCATCTTCACAAGAAGCTGAGTAATATATAACGTGTAGCATACAAGAAGCCATATAATGTAATAGGTCACAGAGCATGGACTTGAAAGCCAGACTAACCTGGCTTGAGTCCCGGCTTTCTTCCAGACTAGCTGTCTGACCTTAGGGAGGTCATTTAAACTCTTTGGTCTGTTCCTTCATCTATAAAACAGATGAGGGATAATAACACCCTCATACTC
Organism: Ailuropoda melanoleuca; assembly: GCF_002007445.2. Taxonomy (NCBI): domain Eukaryota; kingdom Metazoa; phylum Chordata; class Mammalia; order Carnivora; family Ursidae; genus Ailuropoda; species Ailuropoda melanoleuca. The sequence goes on from NC_048231.1 coordinate 49,865,744, forward strand.
CTTAGGTTTGTTTTAAGGACTAAATAAATTAATATATGGAAACTACCTGACATATGAAAGATGTTATATAAGCACTAGCTATTATTTTTTTAGAAAGTATTTCTTGACTGACTAGATAACCCAATTTAGACAGTGCTACACTGACATTTTAAAAAGCGTTTCACTAGACAAAATTCTTTAGGAAGTCATCTAGTATATATGGAATGCATGGCCTAAGAATCATGACATCTTGAACTAAAAAAGCACCAAGTTACAAATGTCTATAATTAATTCAGTCAATAGCAGAATCTCATCTGATCTCCCAAAATTTTACAATACCAACAAAACTACTATTCTTTGTTTAATGCATTGATAAACATTTTAAACTTAATTTTTTTGTTTTGACAATGGTAAATCTTTACTGAAAGACATTAAAGACATACAGACATTAAATAGAGAGCAAGACCATGCTTATGGGTAGCAGGATTCAATATTAAAACTATATCAACACTCCAAAAATGTATCTGTAAATCTACTGTACTTCCAACAAAAATCCTAAGGTTTCTTCTTTTAAATAGTCTCTTTATTTCGACAATTAGATACATGGATAAAATTTCTTTTATATAGGATCATATAGTCCATACTATTTTCCTCTATAACCGTTTTTCCCTCTATTACCTATTTTTTTAAAAAGATTTTATTTATTTGAAGGAGACAGAGAGAGAGGGAGCATGCTAGAGAGCACCAGCAGGGGCAGAGTCAGAGGGAGAGGGAGAAGCAGGCTCCCTGGTCCCTGCTGGACAGGGAGCCTGACACAAGGCTCGATCCCAGGACCCTGAGATCATGACCTGAGCCGAAGGCAGATGCTAAACCGACTGACACCCAGTTGTCTCTATAACCTATTTTTTTAAAAAGATGTATGTATGTATTTATTTATTTATTATTTGGGAGAGAGAGAATGTGAGTGGGGGGAGGAGCAGAGGGAGAGAATTTCAAGCAGCCTCCCCAGTAAGTGCAGAGCCCGAAGTGGGGCTCGATCCCAAGACCCTGAGATCATGACCCGATCTGAAATCAAGAGTTGGATGCTTAACCAACTTAGCCACCCAGGTGCTCCTCTCTACAGCCTGTTTTTTTAACAGAATTTTTTTTTTTACAACAGTTGTACAGAAGAATTGAAAAGATAGTACAGTGTATAATACCACCATACCTAGTTTCCCCCTATTATTAACATCTTATATAGTATGGTACATTTGTTATAATTAAGGAACCAATACTGATACATTATTAAATAATATCCACGCTTAACTCAGATTTCTATAGTATTTACCTAATATGCTTTCCTGTTCCAAGATCCCATTTACGATGCCACACCGATTTAGCCATTATGTCTGTTTAAGCTCCTCAGAGCTGTGACAATTTTTCAATTTTTCTAGTTTTTGAAACTGTCAAAGTTTTGAGTAGTACTAGTCAGGTATTTTGTAGGATGCACTGTTTTTAGAATTTGTCTGATGTTTTTCTCACAATAAGATTCAGGTTATAGGTTATTGGGAGGAAGACCACAGAGATAAAGTGCTATTTTCATCAAATTGGATCAAAGGTACACACTACCAACAAGATTTATGATTGCTTATATTGACCTTGATCACCTGGCTGAAATCGTGTATGTCAGATTTCTCCACTGCGAAGTTACCCTTTCCCCACCTTCCCGTACTGTGCCATTGAGAGGGAAGTCGGTATCTGTAGCTCTACCTATGAAGGGTGCAGTTACGCTCACCCTCTTTGAGGGTAGAGCATCTACATGTGATTTTGAATTCGCCTTAGAGATCTGTCTCCTCTCTTCCACTAGTTAACTTATTTAATCAATTTTTATATCAGTTATAGATTCATGAATATTTATTTTATACTCTTGGTTATAATCCATTACTACTTTATTTTGTTGCTTATTTTTTCCAGCTTTAGCCACCAGGAGCTCTTTCAGTTGGCTTCTGTGTAAAGCTGACACACACACACACACCAATATGGGTATTTTTTTTTTTTAGTACTTCCTTACCTTTTGGCACTTTAACATGTTCTAGGCTTATCTTCTGTATTTCCTGCCTCAGTGTTAGAACCAGCTGTTTTTCCAAGGACCCTGTCTCCTCTTATTGGAGAATGATATTAGAAACCAAGATCTGAGTGCAAAGTGTGCTCATAGTACTGGGGCAGGATCCCCTTTTAAAATGTCTTTTTAAAAGGCAGAAGATATATAGGACATATACTACAAACAAACTCAAAGTTCCTACTTGCATAAAGAAGGTGAACTATGCAATGAGTGATTTTAAAAAAACCTTTCAATCAAAGCAGGCCCCTTGCTTTGGCTAGGGCTCACATAAAAATATAAAAGCAAAATAACTTCATAAAGCAATTCTCTAAACTGTTTTTTAAAAAAGATTTTATTTATTTATTTGACAGAAAGGGAGAAAGAGAGAGAGCTCGCACAAGCAGGGGAAGCTGCAGAGGGAGCGCAGGAAGCCTGATGCGGGGCTCAATCCCAGGACCCTGGGATCACAACCTGAGCCACCCACGTGTCCCCCAAAACTGTTTTATGACAACTTAAGGGGTCTGTAAATAATAAGCAATTTAGGGGTGCCTGCGTGGCTCAGTCATTAAGCGTCTGCCTTTGGCTCAGGTCATGATCCCAGTGTTCCGGGATCAAGCCCCACATGGGGCTCCCTGTTCAGTGGGAAGCCTGCTTCTCTCTCTCCCCCTGTGTGTGTTCTCTCTCTTGCTGCCTCTCTCTCTGTCAAAAATAAATAAATAAAATCTTTAAAAAAAAATAAGCAATTTACTTTAGAAATGTGGGGTCAATTATCATTTCTAAGAATAATGTCCAATGGGTATCACAAAAGAGAATCTTTTTTTTTTTTTAAAGCTTATTTTGGAATAAAGGTATAGCTATTCAACTTCTCAAAGAAACACCTGAGTTAAGTGATTACTATTCCATTTTGGCAAAAAAAAAAAAATCAACTTAATTAAAAAACGATTGCCTAACAGCTTATTTTGGGAGGGGGGAAAGAAGAGTTTTGGGAATTGTAAATTGTTTTGATAACTGAAATTGTTCCTGAATGGGATGCCTGGGTGGCTCAGATGGCTAAGTGTCTGGCTTCAGTCAGGTCATGATCCCAGGTCCTGGAATCGAGTCCCACTTCAGGCACCCAGCTCAGTGGGGAGTCTGCTTCCCTCCCCCTCTCCCCCTGCTTGTGCTCTCTCTCTCAAATGAATAAAATCTTAAAAAAAAAAAGAAAAGAAACTGTTCCTGAATATTACACTATGACTCATATTTGATATATGTAACAGATTATGGTGGGCTGAAAGTAAAGAAAAGGATATTTAATGATTATCCTTGAAGAAAATTCACTCTAAAGCTATTATAACTAATAGAAAACCCTGTGTCCTGGGTCATTTTGGGATTAGCTCCTGGGCTATTTGTCCTAGTGGATAAATTAAATTCAGTTTTGTTACTTACCACTTTTCTAAATCAATAAATCAGCTTTAAAGTGAACTCTCTCTAGTCTTGGGTGTCCTTAAGTACTCATTGGGTAACAATTATAAACATCTGAGTTAATCAAACATCTTAAGCAAAATAAAACCAAGTTAAAAAAGCTTATGTCTCTTTGAGGACTTCCGAGGGGAGGGGGGTGGGGGAATGGGATAGACTGGTGATGGGTGGTAAGGAGGGCACGTATTGCATGGTGCACTGGGTGTTATACTCAACTAATGGAGCGTCGAACTTTACATCGGAATCCGGGGATGTACTGTATGGTGACTAACATAATATAATAAAAAATCATTTAATAAATAAATAAATAAATAAAAATTCAAGTAATTTCATTTAACAATAAATAAATAAATAAATAAAATAAAAAAATAAAAAAGCTTATGTCTCTTGACATATCATTTCTGGTATATGTATTAAATCAATACAACACTTACAAAAATTGGATTTGGTGGAGACCATAATTTAAATAATATGTGTAGTTTTCTTAAATACTAGCAATATTTTAAAAGGAAAAAATGGAAAATCATATCTGTCAATAAGGATTTAAAAATAAATATTTACTATAGGATGCAAAATTAATACATAAAAATCTGTTGCATTTCTATACACTAATAATGACATAGTAGAAAGAGAAATTAAGAAAACAATTCCATTTACAACTGAACCAAAAAGAATAAAATACCAAGGAATTAACTTAACCAAGGAGGTTAAAGACCTGTATTTGAAAACTATACAACACTGATGAAAGAAATTGAAGAGGACAAAAACAAATGGAAAGACAAACCATGGACTGGAAGAATTAGTATTGTTAAAATGTCCATATTACCCAAAGCAAAAACAGATTCAGCACAATCCCTATCAAAATACTAATAGTATTTTTCACAAAACTAGAACAAATAATCTTAAAATTTGTATGGAACCACAAAAGGCCAAAACAATCTTGAGAAAGAGGAACAAAGCTGAAAGTATCACAATCCCAGATTTCAAGGCATATCACACAAAGCTGTAGTAATCAAAACAATATGATACTGGCACAAAAACAGACACATAGATCAACAGAACAGAATAGAGACCCCAGAAATAAACCCACACCTATATGGTCAACTAATCTACAAACACAGAAGGCAAGAATATAAATGGAGGGGCGCCCAGGTGGCTCAGTCGGTTTAAGTGTCCGACTCTTGATTTAGGCTCAGGTCATGATCTCAGGGTTGTAAGGTCAAGCCCTGCATGGGTTTCTGCACTGCGCATGCAGCCTGCTTAAAATTCTCTCTCTGCCTCTGTCCCTCCCCCGCTCTTTCCCTCCCTTCCCATGCAAAAGAATATAAATGGAAAAAAAGATAGTTTCTTCAATAAATAGTGCTGGGAAAACTGGGCAGCCTCATGCAAAGGAATAAAACTGGATTGTTTTCTTACACCATACACAAAATAAACTCAAAATGGATGAAAGACCTAAATGTGAGACCTGAAACCAGAAAGCTCCTAGAAGAAAAAACAGGAAATAACCTCTTGGACATTGCCCTTAGCAACATTTTTCTAGATATGTCTCCTGAGGCAAGCGAAACAAAAGCAAAAACAAACTGGTAGGACTACACCAAAATAAAAAGATTTTTGCACAACAAAGGAAACCACCAACAAAAGAAAAAGGCAACCTAGCGAATGGGAGAAGATATTTGCAAATAAGATGTCTGATAAGGGATTAATATCTAAAATATATAAAGAACTTATACAACTTAATACCAAAAACTATATATATATAATAATAATCCAATTAAAAATGGGCAAAGGACTTGAAGAGACATTTTTCCAAAGAAGACATCCAGATGGCCAATAGACACATGGAAAGATGCTCAACATCACCAATCATCACGGAAATGCAAATCAAACCACAATGAGATATCACTTCATACCAGTCAGAATGGCTAGTATCAAAAAGACAAATAACAAGTGTTGAAAAGGATGTAAAGAAAAGGGAACTCTCATGCACTGTTGCTGGGAATGTAAACTGATGCAGCCACTGTGGGAAACAGTACGGAGGTTACTAAAAAAATAAAAAATAGAAATACCATATGATCCAGTAATTCTATTTACTGGACCAAAGAAAACAAAAACACTAATTAAAAAAGATATATGCACCCCATGTTTATTGCAGCATTATTTACAATAGCCAAAATATACAAGAAAACCAAGTGTCTATTGATAGATGAATGGATGAAGCAGAGTAGTCATGTACACACATATCTAATGGAATATTACTCAGTCATAAAAAAGAATTTGCAACAACAGCGATGGACCTACAGGTTAGTATGCTAGGTAAAAGAAGAGAAAAACAAACACCATAAGATTTCACTTACATGTGGAATCTAAAAAACAAACACAGAAACAAAAAAGCAACAATAGACTCATAAATACAGAGAACAAACTGATGGTTACCAGAGGGGAGGTGGTGGGGGTATGGGCAAAATGAGTGAAGGGGAATGGGAGGTACAGGCTTCCAGTTACACAGTGAATAAGTCAGTAGGATGAAAGGCACAGCATAAGGAATATAGTCAATGGTATTGAAATAGCATTTTATAGTGATAGGTGGTAGCTACACTTGTGGTGAGCATAGCATAATGTACAGAGTTGTCAAATCACTATACTGCCTACCTGAAACTAATGTAATACTCTATCAACTATACTTCAATAAATGTAAATAAATAAAAATTAAAACAAAAAAATTATGTTATGTTTGGGTAGGGTCCCAAAGTCTTATTTTCAGCCAAGGTGCTTTCTGCTGTACTCTCATTTTATTCATGTTTTCCTGAACTAGGAATGTAATTCGATTGTGTCTAAAAATAACGAAGAAAACAAACATTTACCACACTAGTATTTGTTTGAACTCTTAGCACATATTTGTTCTTTAATATTATAAAGTAACAAGTGTTGGTGTGAAGCAAGACAGAAATCCATTCTGTGTGGCAGCCAAAGGATATACCTAGATTTGATCTGAGCTACAAAAGGTAGAATCCTAACAAAAGCTCTGGATGTCCTAAAAGGAAGAGGCCAAGCGCCAGTCAAGTTGGCCTAGGACAATAGCCATGAGTTGAAAGTCAGAGTTCAAGGAATTCGTAAAGCAGATAAAGAAGCAGGAATACAGAAGAAACATGTGATCAACAGAATGGCAAAGCCTGTATCTTAAGGCTCAAGTTTGTGTTTCAAGTATCAAGTGCATAGCTGTCTCATCTTGTTTTCCTGGGTTTTGCAGGCACTGCCCCTCACCTAACACCCTCACCTTCTTTTCCAATTTTCATAGGCTTTTCTCTCACCTGGGTAAGATCTGGGGTCGCTGAAACGGTGTGGCAAAATGGTTCAACAAGTTATTGTTGCTAAGCAGTTTTTCAGCAGGCTTCCTAGCCTAGTCCTAGAATCTATAATACTTTCATTAAATACTGGAAGTGACCTCAGTATCAGAAAAAAATCTAGGCTCTCCAGATCAACATTATCCAAACAGTGCACCACTGAATTCCCAATAGGAAGAAGAAGCCTATACTTTGCTACCCCAGCAGGAGATAGGAAGATTTTCATCTCACCAGGCAACAACCCAGACAATGAGAGACTGTCCCAGTTCAGCCAAAAAGAGAAGCCACTACACTTCCAACTCCTAGTTTACTCCAGTGGACTTTTTGTTTACAACAGTACTCCTAACTCCTCCCTGTCCTCTATAAAAGAGTGTTCCTCTCTTTTGTTTTCTGGACTTGCCTATGGTTTTGCTGTAGCTTTCATATCCCAAATTGCAATTCTCTGCTATTCCTAAATTAACCCATTTTTGTGTATAAAAAAACTGACAATTTTATTTTTACGGTTAATCGTAGTCTATTTTATTATAAATCATTTCATAATTTTCTAAAATGCATTTTAAACCACTATGTGATACTGTATGATTCCATTTATGTGAAATTATTCAACAAGCAAAACTAATTTAAGTGGGTAAAGGCAGAACAATAGCCATAAAACAGGAATTAAGGGTCAGAAACTATAAAGCAGACAAGTAACTAAGAAAAGAAGTCAAAGCAGGAAGCCACCTTAGTTCAGGTTAAATTTTGTTTATGTGGACCAAGTTGCTATTCTGGCCAGTGGCTCCTTTTCAGTTGTTAGGCCCACTTGTTTTCATTGCACATTATTCTAAAAGCACAGGCGAATGAACAAAATACACAATAGAGCATTTCACTTACACCGAAACTTATATTATCATGGTCTGTTTCTGCACTTCAGGGCAGAAAATCTCAGGGGGAAAAAGGGAGTCTAATATATTAATAACTCTTTGGAGAATCAGTTTTCAAGAGCTAAGCCTGGTTGGAAAGTCTTTTACAAAGAGCACATGCAAACCTAAAGGGAAAAAAGAATCCTCTTATTAACTGTAGTATGTATGTTAGCTTGAAATTAATATACTGTGGCCAGAAGAGCAGTGGATGGATGCCTAGCCTTTCTAGATATTAAAACATTTATAAGGCTTCTATAAATAAAACAGTGTGGTTTTGATGCATGAACAGACATGGAGACCAATGGTATAGAATAGAAAATCCAGAAATAAAGCAAAGTACATATGATAATGGTGGCATCTCAAATCAGGGAAAGAAAGACTTTTAAATAAATAGCTTTATGACTTTATAAGTAATATTTAAATGAATACTGGAATTGTGTGAAAAAGAAAAAAATTGGATCCAAAGTTCATACATAAATCAGGATGAATTCCAAATATATTAGAGAGTTACATGTAGATAAATAAACAAATAAAACCATACAAGTACTATCTGGGAGTAGGGGGAACCTGGCTATGACTCAAAATCTAGACACAATGAAAGAAAACACTGATAAAGTTGACCACATAAAATAAAAAACTTTTCAGGATAAAAAATAGCAAAGAAGGGGCACCTGGGTGGCTCAGTCCATTGAGCATCTTCCTTTGGCTCAGGTCAAGGGCTCGAGGTCCTGGGATCAAGGCCCGCATTGGGTGCCCTGCTCAATGGGGAGTCTGCTTCTCCCTCCCCCTGCTCGTGCTCCCTTTCTCTACCCTTCTCAAATAAATAAAATCTTAAAAACAAAAACAAAAAAGGTTAAAATACAAATGAGCAACTGGGAAACAAAATTATAATTTATAATATAAATGTTTTATATACCTATTTTTAAACTTCTAAATAATAAATAAAATACCAATAATCCAGTAGAAAAATGGGCAAAGATATGAATAATTCACAAAAAAGTAAATATAAATAGTTCTTAAACATATGAACAGATGCTCAACCTCACTGGTAATAAAAGAAATGAAAATTTAAAACTATACCACTTCCCTATCAAATTAACAAAAATCCAAAACTTTGGTAAACAATAGCAACACGTTTGGCAACATAATTTTTTGGAAGTGCTGTGGGGGAATGGTGCCTCGGTGAGAATGCAAATATTCTGACTCTTTTGGAAAAGAACTGGATAATATCTAGCAATATTACATAGACTTGACTACCCAAGATTATTCATTATACTGTTATTTGTAATGGTAAAAGATTGGAAATAACCCAAATGTCCACCTATCAACAAAAGAATACATAACGTGTTTTAGCCAACAATGGGGTTCTATGTAGGTACCAAAAAAAAAATTAATATTGAAGAAGTTCCAGGGCATTCAATTAAATGAAAATACAAAAACAAGAAAGAAAAAGCATGAAGCATAGTGTTTTATGTAACAAATGAATTTTTTTTAAACAAATATAAATGCCTATGAAAGTTTTAAACAATGGCTACAGGTAGGATGAAACCATTCATCCCAGTTTCCTTGAGCCAGTTCAGGTCAATTCAGGTTCAGGCTTATCCTACTGTCCTGGTTTAACTCGCAAAAATGTATTAGTTTGGACAATAAGTTATGTGGTCATCTTATCTATAGTTGAGGGAAGGAAAAGAGTGGAAGTGACAGAGATGGATGTGAGCTGCTTTACCACTGTTACATACATTTGTCTTTCTAATTATGTAAATATTTTATGTAATCAAAACACAAAAATAAATCAGAAAGGTAATAAACAATCCCTAAAAACCGAAAACTAACATAAATTAACCTAACTTTGTATCACGTTTGTCACATAACCACTTGCAAAAAATACTCCAACTGACTTCAGAAGACTGTTATTTGGGCTTTACATCTTCAATACATATTCAAGGACAAAGGACAATCCTAACTGCCACTTCATAGTCTCATTGTATTATAAATAAAGCATATAAATAATTACATTAATATTGTTAGAAACCAAAAATCTCAGCACAAGAATTACAGATGTAAAATCAAAAGGAGTAAAGACCTTGTCATCTTAAATTTGAATTGGCAATATTACTACAAACTCAAAAAGTTTTTTTCCCTTATAGCTATTTATTAGCTCTGCCCACTAAAAAGGGTTAGAAGAAGCTAGTAGCAGCAACAAGTAGGCCTAATGGCAAGACTGTGGTCTCTACTCACCATTTTCTTCTATTGGGAACCAAAGTCCCCTGGGGGAAATGGCTAACTACATATGTAAGATATATAAGATGAGCCTTGGACAGCCTCTAAAACTAGCAAAGAGAACAGAAGCCATGTCAAAAGGACTCAAGCACCAAGTTGAAGAGGTTTCTACTAACCAAAGATGAGATAATTTTGAGCAAAAAGAATAATGACAGCAACTGATTAAAACACTAAACATATGTAAAAAACCATGAGTTTATAATGATACTTAAAATACCACCTACCCACACCCACACCAACCTACCAAAAAGCGAAGCAAAAATGTATTGAACACTACTGGAATTTGCTAGGGCATGAAGTCAATACTCTGAAAATGAACAAAGAGAATTAAGTATTTATCTCACTTTTTGTTTATATATCCTTTATTTCAGGGTAACCAAAGGGCCCTAGTAGATGTAAGAAACTTCTTCTATATAGAATAATTCCAGCTAATAAATGCCGAAGGAAAGATAATAATAGATCATTATTTAATGAAATTGATAATGGCAAAGGTCATCAGTGAAGGGTGAAACTACCAGGTGAAAGACTGATGGAGAACTTACCACAAAAGGATCAGACTTCCACCATTTGAACCCACCAATCAATTTTAACACCACTAAAAGGAGGACAACCAGATGTTATAGTGTATAACTTACCACTGTACCCCACCTCCCCAAAACTGAATCTGAATCTAATTAGTGTTTAGATCTAATTTGCAATCTATAGAAAACAGGACGAAAAAACAAGTTAAATATGGGAAGCAGTCAGCCAAATCCAGAAAGTGATATATTTTCCATCATAATTACTAGTTTCTTCAACAAGTCCATGGAATTTTAAAAGGTGGTGAGGGCAGGAAGAATTGTTTTAGAATAAAAGAAACATAAGAAACCTAACAGTCTAAATACAGTAAGTGGACTGCGGGACCTTGATTTGACTAAAACAACTATAAATAACATCTAGTTGATTGGGGCAATCTGACTATGGACTGGGTATTAAATGTTAAGGAAGTTTGGTTTTTTTTAAGATTTTATTTATTTATTTGAGAGAGAGAGAGTGCACACGAGCGGGGAGGAGAGGGAGAAGCGGGCTCCCTGCTTGCAGCTCTATCGACATGGGGCTTGATCCCAGGACCCCAGGATCATGACCTAAGCTGAAGGCAGACGCTTAACCGACTGGGCCACCCAGGTGCCCCAATGTTAAGAAAGTATTGCTAAGTATTTCAGGTGTGGTGATGACACTGTATTGTGGAAGAAAATTTACTTTTTTTTTTTTTGAGATGTATAACTAAGGGACTTTGGAGATGTACTGAAATTATAAATACTCCAACAAAAGAAGGAGTCGGGGGGGAGCGTGGAGATACACAGACAGATGAATGAATGGATGAAACAAGTATGGCTGCTGAAGCTGGGGAGTAGGTACAGAGCAGTTCATTGTACTATCTTTGTGTACATTTGGAAAAGTAAAAACAAACACTAAAACAAAACCAAAAAAGCTGTAGGTAGGGATCTAGGATCCAAAAACTACAGAATTTGAGGAATATGTTGAACAGCAAGTATAAAAATGAGCTATGGTGGTTACTCTTACTTTAAGAGAAAATCAGAAAAGAGAAACGAATTCTCTTATGCAAGGCTGCAGAAGGAGAGCTGCTAGACAAAGTACATGCTAAAAGTCCACAGAATGAGACGGGAAGGGAAGGCTGCACTCTAATTTAGGTCCTCTCAGAGACCTGTGCCCCACCCATGAAAAATACATGAAAAGTAATGGGGAGTGTTTCAATTTAGAAGGCAGGAGCAGCCACAGATTTGCAGAGGACATGACAAGAACCTAGTGTGGAAGAGAACTGCTTACAAGAAAAAGAATACTGTTTCTACAAAAATAACTGGAAGACAGAAATTTTATCCTAGAGAGCAGAAAGATTAATTGAATTTTAAATGAGAGGTAAAGTTACATTATGAACTCAAAGTTTAAAACTAGTGGTTAAATCCTTACAATAAATAAATAAATAAATAAATATATATATTTTAATGGAAACTAGCCCAGAAGCATACCAGTTGCTTCTAGAACCATAGAGATATGACCATGTATAAGTGGTTCTTTCTCAGCAGAACTGTAGAACTACTTTCCTAGAAGAAGAGGCTGAATGGGGGCATCTGCTGGCTCAGTTTGCAGAGCATGTGATTCTCGATCTCCAGGTTTGTGACTTCAAGCCCCATGCTGGGTGTGATCACTTAAAAAAATAAATCTTAAAAAAAAAAAAAAAAAAAAGCTGAATGGCACTATTTTCGTTGTGTGATGAGTAACACACACACACAACACACACACACACACACACACACATTCACCACATTATTTTAGGCAATGTTAAAAGCATATTTGTGTACTTGGCATCCATGTTAAATGCTTATCTATGTATTTAGGGATTGAAGGACTTGTTTTCTCTTTTTCACTTTCATTGTACATATTAAATAAACTTACATTTAATGCTCTAAAATAATTCAAAACTCTTTTTTCCACTAACAAAATTTTAAAAATTATGACCATCAAGGGCATAAACTGTCCATCTTGGGAGAATAATGCAATAAGAAGTCATTTATTTGACAGTCATAAAACACCGGAGTACCTTCTATGTGCCAGACATTATACTAGCTATTAGAGATACCAAGGTGAATACAAGGTGACAGAGAAAAGACACCTCTGTCCCAGTTCTCTTGGAATTCCCTACAAAACAATAAGGAAAAACAAGAGACTGAAACACTTACTCCACCTTGGAAGAACCCATGAGCTAAATGTAGCAGAGTAAGCAGTCACCCTCGCAGGCAAGTGTATGTACACCACAGAACTCTCGGAAGGCGCAGGAGTTGCAAACAAACAGATACGGCAGAAGCAAGCTTATTTTGAGGATAGTTATACCTCCCGATCGGTCCCTACCTCTTTTCTCCCACAATTGTAGAAGAGGAGAGGGTTATTCCCTAGAGAAATTAAACCAAAGAGATCCTGGACTGGGACTACCAAAAATTGTAGAGGGTGGAAAAAATAAGGAAAAGTACATGACAGTATGCTTTCTGAATAGTGACATCACCTCTCAGGACCCCAGAACATTTGCAGTCAGACATATCACCCCCCAGGCTAGACATTTAAAGATTCTTCCCTGAAAAGCTGTATGATCCCAAAGGGAAAAATCTATAGATACTGAGACAGAGGGTACTTCAGTGAAAAAGTCTGCAACCATCTAACTGTGATGCAAACTAGATTCCATGCACTGTCTATGAACACAGGGCTCCCAATTAGCATCAGAATGTCTAACTTTTATATATCAATAGATGTCCAAGGATCAGGAGGCAATTGAGGAAATAGAAACAGTGCAAAGAGCAGAAGGAAAAACTGCAACCACAATTGAACTCCATAATTAACAGTCCCAGGAAGATAAGGAAAATATCTTATCTATAAAACAAGAACAGTATGCTCCCCCAAAAGGACAAGCAAAGAAGGGCTCTTGGAAATTAAAAATGAAAGCCAAAATTTTAAACACTAATACAAAGTCTAGAAAAATAAGAAATCTTTCAGGAAGTACACTCCAAGATAAAAAGATGTAATGGTATTATTCATTTAATAAACTAGTGTTTATACTATCATGCATCAAACTAATATGTAACACTAATTTATTCAATGGATTGCTAAAGTAATTACTGATTTAACTAGAAGTAGTGAAAACTATATTAGGAAGATAAGAGATAAGAAAGCTAAGTCATCATCTGTTATAATAAGAAGTCAATGAATAGTTTCTAAAATCAAAGAATCGAGAGAACAGTATAAGGATATTATTTAAAATTATGAAGTAAGAAGTAAGACAATACCAAATAGCTGGAAGTTGTTGTCTCTGACACAGGATCAAAAGGTTGGGTACAAGCGTGCCATGGGGCTGTTTTAGTACAATGTGCATGTACTTCAAGTATGTACATATATCCCACTCTGATAAACATAGTGGTTAATTTTAAAAGATCAAAATGATACCATCCTGTCCTTAAGGAGTTTACAGACTGTTGGAAGAAACATGTTAAAAACAATTACAGTGGCATGCAGTACATGATCTAACAGAAGCAGACAATCTGAACAACGTAGAGGACCCTATCTCAGTCAAAAGAGATGTTTGGGAGACAAGGTGACACTTGAACTGTGGTTTTAGAGGATGAAAAAGGGTTAACTGGTTAGAGAGGATGATGAGTGTTTCTTCCATCAGCAGTCCACACATGTAAATTTTCTTTCGAAAACACAAGCGGTAACATTCCATAAAAACATTTTTGCACACTTTGCTTTTTTTTAAAAAAAGATTTATTTATTTTAGAGAGACTGAGAGAGAACAGAAAGAGCACAAGTGGTGGGAGGGGCAGAGGGAGAGAGAGACAGAGAGAATCTCAAACGGACTCCCCGCTGAGAGCAGAACCCAAAGGGGGCCTGGATCCCATAACCCTGAGATCATGACTCGGGCTGAAATCAAGAGTTGGGAGTCCAACCGACTAAACCACCTAGGTGCCCCCCCTCTTTTTTTTACTTAATACATCTTAGATGCTATTCCTCAGAAAGCCCTTAAGAACAACTTTTAGTTTCTCAAAAAAAAAAAAAAATCTTTTAATTTCTCAAGGATCTCTTAGTGAAGTCTTTTTTTTTTTTTTTTTTTAAAGAGGCGGGGAGGGGCAGAGGGAAAGGGACGGAGAGAGAGCATCCCGAGCAGTCCCCAGCCCAGCGTGGAGCCCAATAAGGGCTCTATCTCACAATCCCAAGACCAAGACCCAGGACAAAATCAAGACTCAGGCCCTTAAACGAATGAGCCACCTGGGCGTCCCATAGTGAAGTCTTATATAAAAGGAAGATAATAAATTTTTAATATACCAAGTATTTATTTTTATTTGGAATTATAACATGTTTCTTATTAAAAATTCAACAGTATGAAATTTAAAAATAAAAAGTAAAAAAATTCCCATTGTTCCTCCATTCCTACTTCCCAAGAATAAGCACTTTGAATTTCCTTCCAGACCTTTTCTATAAAAATAAAACTGCACATATATGTAAATATCATTCAATCCAAGCAAATGCAATAATGTTCTATACACCTACTACATCTATACCCACACTAGTCTATACACATAAAATACATTCATATTTTTTAAAGTCTCTTAGTCAAAGATTCTGTGATAAATATGAAACTTTCCTGCATGTCAACTTACCAACGCAATCACAGCACTCATCCCAAAGGGTCCCAAGACACAACATACACTCCTTGCAGCAGGAACAATTTCCTTCTCCAGGTCGGCACTGGCAGAGCTCCTAGAAACAAGACAGATGTTCAAACTTAAAATTTCAAACATCTATATTTAAAATTGTTAGTATTTTGCAGCAAAACCCCCACATTTGCATTTATAGTAATCTACTCTTCCACAGGTTTTTTTAAAGATCGTTAACTGTTTGTTGGAACATAAATATCTACAACGTCAAGCAGATTTAAATTTTCTTTTGGACACATTCAGTGATCTATTTTGGATGCTTTTATCTTATTTTGAAACAGAGAAAACATTTCACTTTATAACCCATAACTTTACCCCCTAAACTACCTTGCAAAATAGTTCAGTACAAGCACAAAACCTGCTTTTCAGCTATTAAATTCATTGTCCAAATTAAATGACTAGCCAGCTTGTAGTGGGAGCTGTGGTTTTTCAATATGTGGAGTATAAATAAAAGCATCTTTCAAAAACTGCTATTTTTATTGACCTACAACATATTAAAGCACTGTGTGTGGTGTGGTATAGACTATTTAAAAGAAGGCAACAATTATTCTCTCCCTGGGTCCACCCACCCTCTCTTTGCAATGTAACTCTGCAGCTCTTCTGATCAAGGGACAGTGTCTATTTTCAGACTAGCTTTAATCAGCAGAATTTGGTGGAAGTGACATCAGGTCAGTTGTGAGTCTGGGTCTCCACAACACTGAGTGCTCTCCCTCCTCTTCCTCTCAGAGCTTCTCCCAGCTGCCATGTGTAAGGCTGGGAGAAGGCCACATGGGCAAGTTGGTCCACTTGAAGCCATCCTATCTCATCCAGCCTCCAACCAACCAGCAGCTGACAACAGACACAGAATGAGCCTAGAAAAACCATGCAGTTGATATAGGCCCAGACTGCCAACCCACAGAAACAAGAGCCAAATAAATGGTTATTGTTTTAAGCCACTAAACTTTGCTTCCTAAATGAGGCTTCAAGGTAACTCCTTTGGTCCTTTCCACTAAACAGCCACTCCTAAACAAAGCCAACTTAAAGGGAAATTCTGTAGCCACCACTGCCTACTCAGCTTTTCCTGGGTTATGAGATACCATATACATTTTTAAAAACTTAAACAAAGCACTTAATTTTTATCCCTATTAAGTTTATCTTATTACATTTCTAGACTACTGAAGTCATTCCATCATTCTAGTACGACATGATTTTTTGCAACACTGATATTTAATTCCTTGTTTCTTCTCTAAAAGTCTCTTAGCTGTTTCACAGCACTTTCAAGAATCAACAATTGTGCTATTTTCTAACTAATTTGTTAGTTTCATGTCAGCGTATACCTGTAACCTGATGATACACGCAAGCATCAATATTTTCATACTTCGGAACTCTGTCTAGTCAGGCTGAATTCATGTACTGTAGACCTTAGGTAACTTTACTAGGTCTCTTAGAAGGAGAGGGACTAGAAGGACAGGGACTTGCTGAGAAGATATACACAGAGTGTATCTTTGGCAACTCTGATTTTCTAGGTTTCCAAGATGCTTAATTCAGACAAGCTCAAATTTACTTGGAAACCTAGAAAATCAGAGTTGCCAAAGATACACTCTGTGACTTGTTTCTCCGTAAAAATCTTTCCTATCTTTGGAATGAGAGAACATTTTTTGAGTATATGTTTTTTAAAAACACTATCAGAGTTAAGGATATTGATACTTATTGTTTTTTAGTTTTAAGGTTGCCACTTAGTCACAAGAAATAAAGCTTCTTTTAAATTTTAATTTACATTATACATAGAAAATAAACTTTTACTCTCTTAGTTGCTTGTATTTACATTATCTATTTAGCTCAAGAGAAGCAAATTAGAAAGTAACAAATCTCTCCTTTTTCTATCCATGGAAGCTTCCAAATAATAGCTTATTAAATGAAAGACTGTTTATCACACTAAGTAATTTTAAAATGAATGTCAATGTAATGGCTTCCAGTCTGAGTCATTAAAGCATTCATTATGCCTTTTTAGTGTCAGGGATCTGCTAGGTGTTTTAAATTGGAATGAAAGGGTGGTGATACTTTAAGATTACTGAGAATTAATGGAAGGTTAAAACTAAGACTATTTAAAAGTTGCTTCAACTTGCCTGGATTATGCAGCCCTCAAGATTAAATCTATTTCACACCCTCTTAATAGATGCCTGTACTTTTACACGTCAGTATGATGGAATAATGTACTCCAGTAATATGCTTAATGATTTATAATTTACTGATAGGATATAAAGGGAGAAGCTATAGGAAGCCAAGCCATGAGGGAAATAACTTGAAGATAAGCTTTATTACTGTACTATTAAAATAATAAAAATCCAGGCAAAGACTTTCTTGGTAAAAAATTACTGTGAAAACTGGTTGAATGCCAAAGTAACAATATGCCAACTAATATTTTTCTTTCTTTCCATCTTACTACAGAAGAGACTGAAAAATCTTTGTCCTAATAAAACAAACTTAGTCACATAAATTAAGACATTTACAGAGTAAATAAGCCTAAAAATATATCAAATCTCTATTCTTCATAGCTCATGTCAGCATTCTTTTCGGGAGATTGAAAAATAAGGAAAATGAGATCCTCAAGCCAACTTTTAGTCAGGATTTGTATCTTTTCGATTTTCAAACACACACTTAACTTCTCATTTTCCAGGAGAAAATTCCAGGCAAATTTAATATATATAGTTTAGGATCCCAAAAACCTTACTGCAGATCAAGAGAGCAAAAATATATGGAAAGCATTTGCTTTATGACTACTGTTAAGTCAAGAAAAAAATAGAAAGCAATTAATTTCCATGTGTAAATAATGATGAATAACAACCATGTGTGTTTGGCTCACCAAGTAATTCATTCTCTTCTGTTCACTTTACATGTCTTGCAAAATTATATTATTGAATGTTTGGTCATAAAAATCTCTGGAAATGTACACTATAATTTTCTTGACAGCAAGAAAACTATGGTTAAGATGAATGTTTTTAACTATAAAAAATACTTCTAAAGTCCTTTGAACCTAAGTATTGGAAATACAAAAAAAAAAAAAGCACAACTCAGTATGTTAACTCTGTGATGTATCAAGAATCACAGGAAAACATTAAAAATTACTCCATTTAAATTAAGCAGAGGAGTGCCTGGATGGCTCAGTCAATTAAGCCCCCAACACTTCAGGTCATGATCTCAGGGTGGTGAGATGGAGCCCCCCCTCCCAACCAGGCTATGCACTCTGCAGGGGGTCTACTTCTCTTTCTCTCCTCTCTCTCCCTCTTTGCCCCTCCCCCAGCTTGCATGCACATGTCTACTCTCTCTCTCTTTAATAAATAATTAAATCTTAAAAAAATTAATTAAGCAGTCTTCTTCACTTAAAAAGAAATATTTATCTTCAACAGTTTTAGTTACGAAAACATAAATGAATCTTCAGTAACCAGAAAGCTTTCCTAAAGAGGTTACAGTCAAGGTTAACAAGGGCACTTTAAAAAAATTTTAAGTACTTTTTAATTATGAAATACTGGAAAATTTATACTAGAGTAGAAGGAAAAACACCCCAAATTCCACCCACTTTGGTAAATTCCTGCACATTTCTAACAAAAATTGACTGTATACTCTCCCGATCTAAAAAAATTAGCATTTCCCTATTGTAAGACTCCGTCAACATAATTTATTAACTGCCTAATAGTATATTTTATGTACCAAAATTCAGAAGTAGACCTTGAATCCTAATCCCTTCCACATCTTGTTCACTTTTTTTTTTTTAATTTAAAATTTTGTTTTTTTCAATGGCCACCACAGGGGTGCTACTGGCGCAGCTCTGCCCCCTGCAGCGCCTCCAGAACCAGCCGGCAGCAGGGGAGGGTGGTGGAGCAGCACTCTGGGCATGCTGCAGAGCGGCCTGGGCCTGGCTCGTCAGACCCACACCCTGGATGACCCCACGTGGAGGTCAAGGAGGTCGAGGTGTTGCTGTAGAAAATGCTTCCAGTGCACAGGCAAATGCAGAGGCAGATGAACGTGGTTGGGCCCCCCACTTCCTGAGTGTCCACTTTCTTATTCTTTATCAAAAACTTGATCATTATCTTTCTCTACTTAAGTAGAAAATATGGTTGACTTGAGATGTGGAATTTTTCTGTTTGGACTGGCTATTTATATATTTTCATAACCTTACATGACCAAACTTGAGTACTGCTCATTTGGATGGAACATGTGATCACAACCTAACGCAAAGTTCACAGAAGTCCAAAATAAAGACTGATTCAATGCTTCCACTTGTTTACTGCTATTACCTCCCCTAAAGTTCCTAAGTGTTAGGTTTTATATAACACTAACAGGCACAGTGCTAAGCATTTTATATGCATTACCTTGACTCTCATAAAGGCCCTTTCAAGGCAGTTATTATCCTCATTTTTCAAATAAGATTATAAAATTTGTACATCATTTAGTAAGGGGCTGAGATTTGACCCCAGTTTTGGTCAGACATTCTTTTTTTTAAAGAAACATTGGAATGAGAAATATAAAGCTTATTTTTTATTAATTTAGCATTTCGATAATTATAGTTATTACTTTCTTAGAGAGAATGAACCCATAATTAAACAATCCTTTAGGTTGTTTAATCAAAGGCATTATTATATATTTCACTCTCTACCTGAAGACAATTAGAAGTGCTATTGCCCACGTTTAATCATTGTTTGTAACGGTAAAATAAGTATCATTGGCTAGGAGTTGCAAAACCAGTGAGTTGGAATTTAATACTTAATTCTTCTTTTGCTTCAGCCAGTTAATGACCACATCATCTGCTTCTCTAGTCTGCAAGTCTCAGAGAAAGTGTGGATGTTGCTCATGGTACAGTTGAGAAGACTGAGGAGTAGGTTAGTGATTTGTCAGAGTTCCTGCAGCTGGGGCTCTGACATCAGGTATTCTGACTCAAACTGTTCTACCAGCACTGCTCTTGCCTGCTAGAGTCAGAGTAACATGGAATAAGACATCTGTACTCTGTGTGTAGTACTATGCTAGACGTTCGTAAAGTAATCACATTGTACAATAAACTTATGATGGAAAAAATTAAAACTTTATACTAAAGGAGAAATAGAAATTTTTACATTTGGATGATCTTATATTGACCAGCGTGAGTATTCAGAATTTGGCAAGTGCTTTAAAAGCTTATAGGAAATGAAAATCTGCAGGATGAAAAGTTTTAGGGATAATCTCATAGTTTAAAATGCTATTATATTTGTATTAGAAAAATCTTGAATATCTCAGAGAATTTTAAATCTCTGAATGCCAGAAAACAGAGGTTTTACATATTTATTCAATTAAGAGTCCATCAAATCTATTGTCTATATAACTAAGGTTCTGGTGAGATCTTAATCATCTGAAAAATAAATTGGGGGGGTGGGATTTATCTAAGACTAGACTTTAAGAGTTAAAATTTATTGGGACACCTGGGTGGCTCAGTCTGTTAAGCAACCAACTCTTGATTTTGGCTCAGGTCATGATCTCAGGGTCACGAGATGGAGCCCTGTGATGGGCTCTGTGCTGGGCCCTGCTTAAGATTCTCTCTTCTGGGACGCCTGGGTGGCTCAGTAGGTTAAGTGTCTGCCTTCAGCTCAGGTCATAATCTAGGATCCTGGGATCGAGTCCCATATCGGGCTCCTTGCTCAGCAGGGAGCCTGCTTCTCCCTCCCCCTGCTTGTGCATGCTCTCGCTCTCTCTCTCTGACAAATAAATAAAATCGAAAAAAATAAAAATTCTCCCTCTGTGCCCCCCCACTCTGTTCGCACACTTTCTCTTAAAAAAAAAAAAAAAAAAGAGTTAAAATTTGTTTTATGAACTTCCAAATTTCCAGGCCAGCAATGGAAAACTAATAACTTAAGGAAGAATCTTATTTATATTTCAATGTTTGGTTACTGATAAATATTTCCATTCTCTAACCATTGCCAAGATCTAGAAACTTGTTAGAACTGTTGTTAATACCGGGAAACATCACTGAAAAGAACATGATACTCTAGTAGACAGGAAATGACTTGGGTTTACAGGATCTAGATTCAAGTCCTAGCCCATAAACTGCAGTGTGTCACAATGGTTCTCCATTTTTCAGTCATAAAAAGGGGATGGTACTGCTGGATTTTCCCTTACAGGCTTTGGTATCCAAGTGAGATGATGGCTATCAAGGAGCTTTGGTGACCCAGCAGTCCTACTCCTAGGGATTTACTTAAGAGATATGAAAACATACGTCCACACAAAGACATGTAAGTGAAAGTAAGTATCAACTTTATTCATAATCACCAAAAACTGGCAACAACCCAATGTCTATCCACCAGTGAATGGATAAACAAATGTGGTACATCCACACAATGAAATACTACTCAGCAATAACTTGACACACGCACGGGATGGATCTCAAAAGCATTATACTAAATGAAAGAAGCCAGGCAGACACAAAAGCCTCAAACAGTACAGTTCCACTCATAAATCATTCTGGAAAACGCAAAACTGTAAGGAAAAAAAATCAAATCAGTGGTTGACAAGTGCTGAGTCTGGGAAGGGGGCTAGTTTTGACTACAAAGAGACAGGGCTTTTAAGGGAAAATATTCCCTATCTTGACTACGGTAATGGTTACAAATGAGCAAATGTTTGTCAAAAATCATAGAGAGTGAATTGTATTGTATGTGAGTTATACCTCAATAAATCTGACCCAAAAAATGCTTTGGGAGATAAGAGAATACTTTATTTCACCTTTGAAAGACCAATATGGTACACTGTGGCCCATAAATTTATTATTTTGATAAACCTGAATTCAAAACATATACAAGCTGGTATTGAAGAAAGCAATGCAGAAGACAGTTCTTCTAACTCTGAAAAAAGGTATATTTCTCTATTTTAACCTAAAACTAAATTTCTCTGAACTAACACAATTTTCTTTTTACAAAGAAACCTAAAACAGTACTAGTGAAAAATGAGGAACACAAAACTTGTATATATAATTATTAAAAATCACCTAAACAGTGGTATCTGGCTGGCTCAGTTGGTATAGTATGTGATTCTTGGTCTTGGGGTTGTAAGTTTGAGCCCCACATTGTGTGTAGAGATAACTTAATCCTATTTTGTGAGTATAAAATATTTTTATAATGGCAAATAAACATTTATATTTATTTAGCTACTGACTTCTTAATCCAGTTTAATGTTTGTACAATTAAAAAAAGATACTCAAAAACACAAACCAAGATTCTTTTTTTTTTTTTTTTAAAGATTTTATTTATTTATTTGACAGAGATAGAGACAGCCAGCGAGAGAGGGAACACAAGCAGGGGGAGTGGGAGAGGAAGAAGCAGGCTCACAGCAGAGGAGCCTGATGCAGGGCTCGATTCCATAACGCCGGGATCACGCCCTGAGCCAAAGGCAGACGCTTAACCGCTGTGCCACCCAGGCGCCCCCACAAACCAAGATTCTTAAACATTAAATTAAGCAAACTCCAAGTATTTATAATATCTTGATCTTAACCCCTCCCCCAACAAGGACTTCCAGGGAAGATGGCAGAGTAGGAAGATCCTAACTAAGTTAACCTCATCCTAAGGATACAACTAGATAACACCCACATCTGTGTAAATAACCCAGAAAATGACCCAAAGACTGGCAGAACAGACTCTCCACAGCTTAATATAGAGAAGAGGCCACACTGAAGAGAACAGGAAGGGTGGAACATGCAGTGGGGAGCTAAACAGACCTGTCACACTATCTGTTAGAGGGAGGGATGCTGTGGGTACAGAGAAAAGAGAGAAACAGACCCTCATGCCAAGCACCCCAGGCACAGGGAACCCTCACAGGGAAGATGAATCCTCATTAACATCTGGCTTTGAAAACCAGAGAGGCATAATTTTGTGAGTTCTCACAATCAGTGGGGCTTAACACTTGGAACTTTAAAACCAGTGGGCTCAGCTCTAGAAAAGCCAAAGGGCATAGGAAACTGAGTCCCTGCCCTTAGAGATATGGCATAGAAGAAGCAGTGTGAAAAATGCCTGGGGTATAGAGAAGGGAGATTTATTTACTAATCTCAAAGCTGGGATGCTCTTCCAAGGCTTCTCCAAGAACAAAAGAGCTGGAGGGTGCCATTTGCCTGCCCTGCTCCCAGCCTAGATACCCGGACACCTGAGAGGACACCTGCAGGAACCAGCAGACTATGACACTCTCCACCTAGCTTGCGTCTCCCGCAGATCTGCCCCTTCCAATATGCCGTTGGCTGGAGCCCATCCAAAGCTGTGCCACAAGCCTGGCAGTGTGGAAGGAGCCCTGACAGGGGCCAGCACCACTCCAAAGGGACTCCTGTCCCAGGGAGAGCGGAAGATAACCTCACACCCATCAGACTGCAGCCATAGTGAAACAAAACTAAAGCTTCTCGGGGGACAACACAGGGAAAACACCTTACAGTTTGGTATTACTGCATCTCTGGCAAATGCCTAGTTTGACTCAACTCAAGCCCAAGCAGCTCCAGACTGGCCCCTCTAACAACACAGGGACCAAACCCTGGCCACAACAGGCAGAGAGCGCCATTGCAGGTGACTGAAAGCAAAGTGGCTCAGCCACCACAGTAGAGCACATGCAGCATGCACAGGAGACACCCTTGAAGTGCCAAGTTCTGGTGAACAGCTGGCATTACGCTGGAGGGCTACAGGGCCTCTTCTTCACAAGGCTGCTACTTTCAAGAGCAGGAGACACAGCTGACCTTCCTAACACAGAAACAGACATGAGAATTCGTCAAAATGAGGAGACAGAGAAATATGTTACAAGGGGGAAAAAAAAGGAAAAAAAATTCACAGCAAGACAGCTAAGTGAAACAGAGATAAGTAATACAGTTGATAGAGAATTTAAAGTAATTATCATAAAGCTACTCATTGCACTTAAGAAAAGAGTGGAGGACCTCAGTGAGACCCTCAACAGACAGAAACATAAAAAAAGAGAAAACACAAGAAACATAAAGAACCAATCAATTAGAGATGAAGAACTCAATAACTGGAATTTCAAATATACTAGATGGAATAAATAGTAAATTAAAGGAAGCAAAAGAATGGATCAGTGACCTGAAGGACAGAGTAATGGAAAGCAATAAAGCTGAACAGAAGAGAGAAGAAATAAAAATTTAAAAAGGAAATAGATTAAGGGAATTCAATGACCCCGTAAGTGTTATAACATCCACATTACAGGGATCCCAGAAGGAGAAGAGAGAAAAAAGGGGGCAGAAAATTTATTTGAGGAAATAATAGCTGAAAATTTCCCAAGTCTGGGGAAAGAAACAGAAATCCAGATGCAGGAGACACAGAGAGCCCCCAACAAAATCAACCCAAAGGAGTTCCACACCAAGACACATAGTAAATAAAATGGCAAAAAGTAGATATAAAGAAAGAATTTTAAAAGCAGCAAGAGAGAAAAGAAAAGTTACATACAAGGGAAACCCCATAAGGCTATAAGCTGATTTTTCAGCAGAAACTTTCCAAGCCAGAAGGGAGAGGCATGATATATATTCAAAGTGCTGAAAAAAAAAAAAAGAAAGAAAAAGAAAAACCTTCAACCAGGAATACTCTACCCAGGAAGGCTATCATTCAGAGTAGAAGGAGAGATAAAGAGTTTCCCAGAAAAACAAAAGTCAAAGGACTTAATCACCAGTAAACCAGCCTTACAAGAAATATTAAAGAGGACTTGCTGAGTGGAAAGGAAAGACCATAAGTGGGAGTAAGAAATGCAGGAAGCACAGAAGTAGCTAAATTCAGCATACTAATAAAAATCACACAAGGGATTCACAAAATAAAAGGATGAAAAGTATGATATCATATGCCTCAAACAGGGGAGGGGGGGGACATTTAGTGCTTTTAGAATGGGTTCAAACCTAAGCAACTAACAATTTAATATAGACTGCTATTTGCGTAAGATGTAATATATAAACCTAATGGTAACCACAAATCAAAAACCATTAATGGATATGCAAACAACCAAGAAGGGAATCCAAATATATTACTGAAGAAAGCCAGCAAACTATGAGAGAAGAAAGGAACAGGGAAGAACTACAAAAACAACCATAAAACAAGAAACAAAACTGCAATAAATACATACCTGCCAATAATTACTTTGAATGTAAATGGACTAAACACTCCAGTCAAAAGACACAGGGTGCCGGAATGGATGAAAAGCAAGACCTAACTATATGCTGCCTACAAGACACTCATTTCAGACCTAATGACATCTGCAGACTGAAAGTGAAGGAGTGGAAAACCATCCATCATGCATGTAAGCGAAAAGAAAGCCAAGGTAGCAATACTTACATCGGACAAAATAGATTTTAAAACAAAGACTGTAACAAGAGACAAAGGACACTATTTAATCATAAAGGGAACAATCCAACAGAAGATAAAACAATTGTAAATATTTAAGAATCCAATATAGGAGCACCCAAATATATAAAGCACCAACAACAAACATAAAGGAAGTAATCAATAATAATATAATAATAGTAGGGGACTTTAACACCCTACTTACATCAATGGAGAGATGAGACAAACAGAAAATGAACAAGGAAACAGTGGCTTAGAATGACACATTGGACCAGATGGATATAATACATATATTCAGAACTTTCCATCCTATGAAACTGGAGGGGATTATGCTAAGTGAAACAAGTCAAGCAGAGAAAGACAATTATCATATGGTTTCACTTATATGTGGAACATAAGGAATAGCATGGAGGACATTAGGAGAAGGAAGGGAAAAATTAAGAGGGGGAATCAGAGGGGGGAGACAAACCATGAGAGACTATGGACTATGGGAAACAAACTGCGAGTTTCAGAGGGGAGGATGGTGAGGGAATGTGTTAGTCCAGTGATGGGTGTTAAGGAGGGCATGTATTACATGGAGCACTGGGTTTTATATGCAAACAATGAATCATGGAACACTACATCAAAAACTAATAATGTACTGTCAGGTGACTAACATAACATAATAAAAAAGAAAAAGGTGAATGCTAAGACTTAAAAAAAAAAAAAAAGAACTTTCCATCCGAAAACAGCAGAATACACATTCTTCTCAAGTGCACATGGAACATTCTCCAGAACGCATCACATATTAGGCCAAAAAACAAGTCTCAACAAATTAAAAAAGACTGAAGTCATACCATGCATCTTTTCTGATAACAATGCTATGAAATCAAGCACAATAAAAAAATCTGGAAAAAACACAAATACATGGAAGTTAAATAATATACTACTAAACAATGTCAACCATGAAATCAAAGAGGAAATCAAAAAGTACATGGAGACAAATGAAAACACAATGATTTAAAATCTTTGGGATGCAGCAAAAGCTGTTCTAAGAGGGAAGTTTATAACAATGCAAGCCTACCTCAAGAAGCAGGAAAAATCTCAAACAAACAATCTAAGCTTACACTGAAAGGAGCTCTCATACGCTGTTTGTATAAGAGCAAACAAAACCCAAACCAGTAGAAAGAAGGAAACAGTAAAGATTAGAGCAGAAATAAATGAAATAGAAAAAAATAGAACAGATCAATGAAACCAAGATCTGGTTCTTTCAAAAGATCAACAAAGTTTACAAACCTTTAGCCAGACTCATTAAAAAAGAGAGAGAGAGAGAAGAATCATAAATAAAATCAGAAGTTAAAGATGAGAAATAACCAACACCACAGAAATACAAAGAATATTATGAAATATTTAAGATAATAAGAAAAATTTTATGCTAAAAACTGGAAAACCTAGAAGAAATAGATAAATTCAGAGAAACATATAACCTCCCAACACTGAAACAGGAAAAAACATAAAATTTGAACAGACCAATTACCAGCAATAAAATTGAGTAAATAATCAAAAAATTACCAGCAAACAAAAGTCCAGGACCAGATAGCTCTACAGGTGAATTCTACCAAACATTTGATCAAGAGTTAATACCTATTCTTCTCAAATTATTCCAAAAAATTAAAGAGGAAGGAAACCTTCTACATTCATTCTATGAGACCCACATTACCCTGATACCAAAACCAGACAAAGACACCACAGAATAAGAGAAATAAAGGTGAGTATCTCTGATGAACACAGATGCAAAATCCTCAACAAAATATTAGCAAACTGAATTCAAACATACATTTAAAAAATTATTTACCATGATCAAGTGGTATTTATTCCAGGGAAGCAAGGCTGGATATTTATAAATCAATCAACATGATACATCACATCAACAAGAGAAAGAATAAAAACCATATAAGCATTTGAAGAGACGCAGAAAAAGAATTTGACAGAGTATGACATCAATTCATGATAAAACCCCTCAACAAAGTAGGTCTAGAGGGAACATACCTCAACATAATAAAGGCCATATATGAAAAACCCACAGCTAACATCATACTTGCTTGTGAAAAACTGAGAGCCTTTCCCCTAAGATCAGGAACAAGACAAAGCATGTCCACTCTCACCACTTTTATTCAACACAGTACTGGAAGTCCTAGCCACAGCAGTCAGAAGAAAAAAATAACAGGCATCCAAATTGGTAAGGGAGAAGCAAAACTTTCACTCTTTGCAGATGACATGACACTATACATAGAAAGCCCTAAAGACACCATCAAAAAACTGCTACAATTCATAAATGAATTCAGTACAGTCGCAAGATAAAAAATTGATACACAGAAATCCATGGCATTCCTATACACTAATAATGAAGTAGAAGAAAGAGAAATTAGGAAAACAATCCCATTTACAATTGTACCCAAAAGAATAAAACACCAAGGAATAAACTTAACCAAAGAGGTGAAAGGCCTGTACTACAAAAACTATAAAACATTGATGAAAGAAATTGAAGAGGACACAAACAAATGGAAAGAGATTCCGTGTTCATGGATTGGGAGAACAAATATTCTTAAACTGTCCATACTACCCAAAGCAACCTACACATTTAATGCAATCCTTATCAAAATACCAATATTTAGTTTTCACAAAACTAGAACGAATACTCTGAAAATTTGGATTGAACCACTAAAGAGCCTGAATAGCCAAAGCAATCTTGAAAAAGAACAAAACTGGAGGTATCATAATCCCAGATTACGTGATATACTACAAAGCTGTAGTAATCAAAACAGTATGATACTGACACAAAAAGAGACACGTAGATCAACAGAACCAAATAGAGAACCCAGAAATAAGCCCACAATTCTTTAGTCAGTTATCTTCAACAAAGGAAGCAAGAATATGCAATGGGAAAAAGTTCCTTCAATAAACAGTGTTGGGAAAACTGGACAGCTAAATGCAAAAGAATAAAACAAGACCACTTTAACATACCATACACAAAAATAAACTCAAAATGGATGAAAGACCTAAATGTGAGACCTGGAACCATAAAAATTGTAAAAGAAAGCACAGCTAGTAATTTCTCTGACATTGGCTATAGCAACCTTTTTCTAGTAGGTCTCCTGAGGCAAGGGAAACAAAAGCAAAAACAAACTACTGAGACCACGTGAAAATAAAAAGCTTCCACACAGCAAAGGAAACCATCAACAAAACAAAAAGGCAATCTAGTGAATGGGAGAAGATACTGCAAATGCTATATCTGACAAAGGGTTAGTATCCAAAATATATAAAGAATTTACACAACTCAACACCAAGAAAACCAAATAATCTGATTTAAAAATGGACAGAAGACCTTCCTCTAAAGAAGACATACAGATGGCCAACAGACACATGAAAAGATGCTCAACATCACTAATCATTAGGGAAATGCAAATCAAAACCACAATGAGATATCACCTCATACTTGTCAGAATGGTGAAAATCAAAAACACAAGAAACAACAAGTGTTGGCAAGAATGTGGGAAAAAAGGGACCCTTGTGCACGGTTGGTGGCAATGCAAACTGGTACAGCGACGGTGGAAAACATTATGGAGATTACAAAAAAAACTAAAAGTAGAATTACTGTATGATCCAGTAATTCCTCTACTGGATATTTACCCAAAGACTACAAAAACACTAATTCAAAAAGATATATGTATCCCTTATGTTTACTGCAGCATTATTTACAATAGCCAAGATAGGGAAACAACCAAAGTGTCCACTGATAGATGAATGATTAAAGAAGATGCAGCTTGTGTGTCTACACACACACACCGGAATATTACTCAGTCATAAAAAAAGAATGAAATCTTGCCATCTGCAACAACATGGATGGATCTAGAGGGTATAATGCTAAGTGAAATAAGATAGCGAGACAAATATCATATGATTTCACTCATGTGGAATTTAAGAAAGAAGACAATGAACAAAGAAAACAAGAGACAAATCAAAAAACAAACTCTTAACTACAGAGAACAAACTGATGGCTATCAGAGGGAATGTGGGGGGGGGATGTGTGAAATAGGTGAAGGGGATTAAGAGTACACTTAGGACGATAAGCACTGAGTAATGTATAGCATTGTTAAATCACTATATTGCACACCTGAAACTAACATTGTATGTTAACTATACTGGAATTAAAATTTTTAAAAAAGTACCCCCCAAGCAATGTAAGGACAAAGCTAATTAAATAAATGCGTATCATGTAAACATCAATAATCAACAAAGCATTAGGTTGTACCTATGCTGACATACTTTTACAACCTTTACTTAGATCAAGTGGATTTTTTTTTTTTTTAAGAGGAAGAGTGGGAAAGGGTAGAGAGAGAGAGAGAGAGAATCTTAAGCAGGCTCCATGCTCAGCACAGAGCCTGACTCAGGTCTCAATCTCATAATCCTGAGATCGTGACCTGAGCTGAAATCAAGAGTCTGACATTTAACCAACTGAGCCACGAAGGTGTCCCTCAAATGGATATTTAAAAACAAACACAGAAAACAAGACAACCTCAAAAAATCAGACTTTATTCAAAAGAATGAACATAATTATAATTATGTTAGGTTACAATAAATCTGTTATGATATACTAATTCTCTTTAAGGAGAACATCAGACAAACTTTTAAACTTCGAATGGAAATATCTAAACTGAATCTTATTATCATGTTGCTCTTTATAAATTCTAACTGATTGGTAAACTTTTGCCCTAAAAATAATATAAACTCAAGTGAAACACTACTGAAAACAGAATTTATCCTTTTGGCTAAATAAATCAGCATGCAAGTTCATGTATGAACTATCAAAATAAATCAAATGGCACCCATTTCTTATATAAACATAGTCATAAAATTTTAATCCTACTAATCCTACTTACTTTAAAAATGGCCCAATGAATTCCTTTAAAATAATCCAGATGGGGTGAAGTGGGGGAATGGATGAAACTACTCTGGCCATATGTGGATCACTGTTGAAGCTGAGTGATAAGTAAACTGGGTATGGGTGTATTTTACTATACTCCCTATTATACACATATTTGAAAATTTCCAAGTGTCCCAATGAAATCTTCATCTTTGCCTTAATGTAATAATTCAACAGGTGAGGGGTACCTGGGTGGCGCAGTCAGTTAAGCGTTGTCAGATTCTTAGCTTTGGCTCAAGTCACAACCTCAGGGTCATGAAATCAAACCCCACGTCAGGCTTCCCACTAAGTGTGGAGTCTGCTTGAAATTCACTCTCCCTCTGCCCTTCCCACTCATCCTCTCTCTCTCACTCTCTAAAATAAATAAATATTTAAAAACTAAAATAGAATAAAAATAATTCAACAGGTGAAACAGCCAATTAAAATAAATTTTAATTTATTTTAGCAGCTATTCTAACCACATTAAACATCTGAAAGGGAGAAAATGACTTATTTTTCCCTTAAAATTACATCAGGCCTAACTCATCACTTTTGGGCATTAATTTCAAAGATTTTCATGAGGTGTTAACTGAAGCAAAACAGTACAAAAATGAGTTGCAGCAAAACAGTACACAAATGAGCTGCAGCCATAACTTTTAAGAGCAGTGAAGCAGAATGAAGAGGAAAAAACACTACAGGAAAATAAGATAATGTTATTTTCAAGGAAAGAAGAAAAACTATATATCATAAACCAAAGTACTACTAGTATAATAACAAATCAAGGTACTGTAGCAAGAGACTAATGTGGAATTTAGCACTGAATTAAAAAAAAAAACAAGAAAGATAAAGTTAAATTTTTAGTTTATTGTGATTAAAAAGCCCTGAAATTATCTGAACTACTTATATTTTTAGGACAATACACTTGTAGAAACTAGATTAATAAAAATTATTTAGAAATCCCAACTTATTTCAGAAAGTCTAAGATTTGGCAGTTTAAAAAGCAGACTGTTGATTTAGTACATGAAAGTGCTAAATAAATATTGAGATAACCAGTAAAGTGCTAAAACAATGCATCAATGATCTCTGAACCTAAGTTTGAATACTTTCATGAAGTATAATGTTTATATCACCCTAAATATGACCATAAATGTTAGCCAAAAGTACTAACAGGTCAGTAAGGGGTTTTTCCATTCATAATAAAAAATAGGTCTTGAGATTTCTGGGGAAGAAGCACAATATTAATACAAATACAAATTTTAAATGTTCTTTTTGCAGAAGAAGAAAAACTAGTAAAGACTGAGTTAAAAGCAAAATCTTATACAACCATTTTTTCCCCCTGAAATAGAACAGCTAAACCATTCATTATATGAGCAAGGAAATACACCATGATGACAATTTTACTTTCTTGATGTTTAAAGTTAGATTTCTTTCCTGCCAGAAGCAAAAAATAAATATTTATACAGGGACCAACCTTACGCATAGCAACTTGTAGGAGTGGCGGGAATGACCACGCTGCCTTGCAACCATGCTGGTAACAAATATTTACAGGACTATGAGCTTCCAGGGAACATTTTTTATACTCAGTCATTTCAGGAGTTGCAGAGGGCTCAACATAAACAAATGTTCTAACTTATCCTCACAGTACATCATTTCAACACTACAGATGTTGTTCAAACCAAACCAAAATAACAAAAAGAAATTGAAATTCCCTGTAAGAGGGAAGTAATATCTTTAAACTTCTATAGCATTGCCCTTCTTAAAGTACTTATTTCCCACCTTCATTTCCGTACCTTTTCTTCTTCCACAGTATTATTGTCATCTAAAATGTCAACATGCCCTGTACTTTGCTGAATTTGAAGGAATTTTAATGACAACTTAGTATGTGCAATGAAAAGCAAAATCTTCAAGTAATCCTTAACCTTTCCAGAGCCATCAACCACTTTGAGAACCTCTTGAAAGGTATGGATGTTTCTTCCATGAAGACTGTACACACAAAATTTTGAATATAATTTTGGGCATCCCCTAAAGCCTTTAAAGGATCCAATGCCCCCAGTTAACAATTCGTGGCACATGAAACAAACATCAGTAGCCAATCTGTTCTTCAACTTAAGAGAACAGAAATAAAAGAGGACATTAAAGTTCATGTTTCTATCAGACTATTCAGGGTATTCCCCTACACTAGAGCAAAAAGACAAGAACTAGGCATCTACGGACTCCCACCCTCCCAACCACAGCAAGATAACCAGCCAATCAAAACTAACTAAAAACTTCTCTTCAGGAAAATGATCAGCCTCAGAGCAGAGAACACATTCCAGCAGCAAGGGCTTCCCTGCCCCTCAAGCAATACCCTCCATTCTGTGTATGTCAGCCCTGCCTAAGCACACAATCTCCCAACCAGGCTTTTATTGCCTCATTCTTAACTATAATGGACAGCTTAGGAACACCATATATTTGAGGAAAGCTTGCCACATGAAAGAGGTGTAAGCTAAAAGAAAAAACAGTCTTGGAAGAAAAAGAAATTCAGGTAACAAAATGGAGGGGTAGGGGGAGAAACATACATAGCTCCACCTCTGCCAATAAAACTTCTAATAAGTCTCCTCAGAGACACCTGAGAAAGTACTGCATTCAAAAGTAAAAGTGTTAATATGAAAAACTGACAGGTAGAAATAGAGGCGTTCCTGAAATTTAAGAGCTATTGCTAAAATTTAAAAATTCAATAGAAAGGGTTCAATGGTTAGGTCAAGGAAATCTCCCAGAATGAAGAACAGGACGGTGAAAACAGATTTAAGATCTACAACAGTATATACAAGCAATGAACAATCTGATAATGAAATTAAGAAAACACTTCCATTTACAATAACAGCAAAAAGAATAAAACACGTAAAATAGATTTAACAAAAGAAGTATAAGACTTGTACTCTGAAAACTGCAAAATATTATTGAAAGAAATTAAAGAAAAATCTAAATAAAAGGAAAGACATTCATGTTCATGAATCAGAAGACGTAACGCTGTTAAGATGGCAAGACTTTCCAAACTGATCTACAGATTCAATGCAATCCCTTTCACAGTCCCAGCTGGCAACACCAAAGGCACAATCCATGAAAGAAAAAATGGAGAAGTTGGACCTCATTAAAATTAAAACCTTCTGCTCTGCAGGCACCTGGCTGGCTCAGTCAGAAGAGCATGTGACTTTTTTTTTTTTTTAAGATTTTATTTTTATTTATTTGACAGAGAGAGACAGCCAGTGAGAGAGGGAACACAAGCAAGGGGAGTGGGAGAGGAAGAAGCAGGCTCATAGGAGGAGCCTGATGTGGGGCTCGATCCCATAACACCGGGATCACACCCTGAGCCGAAGGCAGACGCTTAACGCCTGCGCCACCCAGGTGCCCCGAGCATGTGACTCTTGATCTCGGGGTCATGAGTTCTAGCCTCACATTGGATGTAGAGATTACTTAAATAAATTTAAAAAAAAATTAAAGAAACAAAAACAACAACAACAACAAAAAAACCCTTCTGATCTGCAAAATACACTGTCAAGAGAATGAAAAGACAAGCCACAGAGAAAATATTTGCAAAAGACATAAAGGATTGTTATCCAATATATACAAAGAACTTTTAAAATTCAACAGTAAAAAAATGGACAATTCTATTCAAAACTGGGCAAAAGATAAAGGCATCTACCAAAGATGATATACAGATGGCAAATAAAACATATGAAAAGATGCTCAATATCATGCTGGTAGGGAACTGCAAATTACAATAACGAGACACTGGGTTGCCTGGGTGGCTCAGCTGGTTAAGCAACCGATTCTTGATCTCAGCTCAGGTCCTGATCTCAGGGTTGTGAGTTCAAGCTCAGCGTTGGGGCCCACTTAAAAAAATAAATAAAATAAAATAACGAGACACCTATATATACCTTTCAGAATGGCTAAAATTCAAAACACTGAGAACACTAAATGTTGACAAGGATGCAGAGCCACTTTGGATGATAGTTTGGCAGTTCCTTACAAAAGTAAACACACTCTTAGAATATGATCTAGTTATTGTGCTTCTTGGTATTTATCATGAGCTGAGAATTTATGTCCACACAAAAATCTGCACATGGATGTTTGTGGCAGCTTTATTGTTTATTGCCAAAACTTGGAAGCAATCAAGATGTCCCTCCACAGTTGAATGGACAAATTATGGTACAGCTATATGATGGAATATAAATCAGCAATAAAAAGAAATCAAGCCACAGAAAGACATGGAAAAACCCTAAATGCATATTGCTAAGTTAAAGAAAGCAGCCTGGGAAGGCTATGTACTATATAATTCCAATTATACAACGTACTGGAAACAAAACTATAGAGATAGTAAAAGAGATTAGTGGTTGCCAAAAGCTGGGGAGGGACTGGGGGAGGAGAAGGAAGTGAGGATCAGGTGGAAGCACAGGGGATTTTTAGGGCAATGAAACTATTCTGTGTCATACTCTAAAAGCAGATATATGACATTATGCATCTGTCAAAACCCATAGAACTGTATAACACAAAGAATGAACCCTAATGTAAGCCCTAAGGACGTCAGTTAATAATAGTGTGTCAGTACTGGTTCGTAAGTTGTAACAAACTAATGCAGAATGTTAATAATTGGGGAAACATGGGTGTGTGTAGGGACAAAGGTATACTGGATCTTTCTGCACTTTCTGCTTAATTTTCTATAAACCTAAAACTACTCTAAAAAAGTAAGGTCTATTATTAAAAAAAAATCCTTCGCTGGTTTTATTGCAGAAATTGACATGCTGATTTTAAAATTCATATGGTAATACAAGGGACCCAAAATAGTCAAAACAATCTTTGAATAGAACAAAACTGGAAAACTTATATTTCCTGATTTCAAAATATACCACAAAGCTATGGTAATCAAGACAACATGGTACTTACATAAAGATAAACATATAAATCAATGGAATAGAAGAGAAAATTCATAAATAAACTCCTATCCTTTTGGTCAAATTATTTTCAACAAGGATGCCAAAAATAATTCCATAGGGAAAAAATAGTCTTCTCAA
Organism: Ailuropoda melanoleuca; assembly: GCF_002007445.2. Taxonomy (NCBI): domain Eukaryota; kingdom Metazoa; phylum Chordata; class Mammalia; order Carnivora; family Ursidae; genus Ailuropoda; species Ailuropoda melanoleuca. The sequence continues at coordinate 49,901,342 of NC_048231.1, forward strand.
AAAATGGTGCTGGGATAGCTGGCAATCCATACACAAAAGAATAATGGTGGACACACAAAGATCAACTCAAAATAAATCACAGACCTAAACATAAGAGCTAAAACTATAAAATAAATAGAGGAAAATATACAAATAGATCTTCGTGACCTTGAATTAGGCTAATAGTTTCTTAGCCAAAACACCAAATGCAGAAGCAACAAAAGAAAAAGTAGATAAATTAGATTGTACCAAAATTAAAAATTTTTGTATTGCAAATAATACCATCAGGAAAGTGAAAAGACAACCCACAGAATGAGATAAATTACTTGCAACTCATATTTTTGATAGGGGTTTAGTAGCCATAATACATAAAGAACTCTTGTAACTCAACAATGAAAAGACAAATAAGCCAATTTAAAAATGGGCATAGATTCACTAGAACCCTCATACAGTGGTGCTGGGAATGTATGAAATCATTAGCAGTTCCTCAAAATGTTAAACACAGAAAACATGACCTAAAAATTCCACTCCTAGGTATATACCCAAAAGAAATGAAAATATATACATCCACATTAAAAACGTGTACTTTAATACTCACAGCAGTATTATTCTTCATAGCTAAAAAGTGAAAACAATCCAAATATTCATCAACTGATGAATGGATTAATTAAATGTGGTATATCTATACTGTGGAATACTATCTGACCATAAAATAATGAAGTACTGATACTTAGTATAACATGGATGAATCATGAAAAAATTATGCTCAATAAAAGAAGCCAGATATAAAAGACAACATATGATTCCATTTATATTAAATATCCAAAACAGGCATACAGAAAGACAGAAAGTAGATTAGTGGTTGCCTAGGGGTTGGGAAAAAGGCTCAGGGAGGAACTACTAATGGGTATGAATTTTCTTTTTAGGATGATGAAAATGTTCTAAAATTAGATTGTGGTGATTGTTGTATAACTCTGTGAATACATTAAAAACCAGTGAGTTGCACATTTAAATAGGTGCAATTTATAGTATTAGAATTATATCTCAATAACGCTGTTTAAAAAAACTAAGACTTAGAGAATCTATCTTAAACTTACAGTTACCAGAATTCCAGGAAAAAGGTGTGGATATTATATATAAAAATAATAATACAAGGGAATATTCCAGTCTTGAGCTCAAAACAAAACCCCTATTCCCTAAAAGAGATTTATAAGGTGCCCGTCACAATGCCTACACCAAGGATAAGGAGATGAAACAAAAGGTTTCCAGAGAGAGGGAAGAAACAAAGTCACCTACAGAGAATAAAAACCAGACTGGCATCAGACTTCTTACTAGCAATACAGAATGCCAGAAGCAAAAAGACGGTTAGGAAATGTCTTCAAAGTTCCCAGGGAAATAACGTAATAATTCTATATTCAGGCAAATCACCAATCAGGTATAAATAAAATGAGAATGCATTTTATTTTTATTTTTATTTATTTTTTAAATATTTTAATTATTTGACAGAGAGACAGCCAGCGAGAGAGGGAACACAAGCAGAGGGAGTGGGAGAGGAAGAAGCAGGCCCCCAGCAGAGCAGGGAGTCCAATGCGGGGCTTGATCCCAGGACTCTGGGATCAGACCCTGGTCCGAAGCAGATGCTTAACAACTGAGCCACCTAGGTGCCCCAGAATAAATGCATTTTAAAGAGATATGGCACCCAGAACACTTCTTCCCAATATCGCCTTTGTTAGAAGATACTCTAGGGCATGTTACAACAAAATGAAAATAAATCAAGAAAGAACAAGACATGGAATCAAAGAAAAAGTGGAGCCAACTTAGGAAAATAACAATGTGGATGCACTACACGACAGCTTGCATCAGACCTAGAGAGCAATCAGTTAAGTCTAGAAACAACAACACAGGAGGATCCTTTGTAAGAAAAACAGACTAAGAATTTAAAACAACAGAAGGTGTTAATGACTGATGATGGAAAATCAAGAAAGACAATTAGAAACTCAAGAAAAAGTCATTCAAGAAAGGAAATGTAACCATAGTGCCTTGTGTGACCATACAGTCAACAGTATTTATAAAATCATTACAGAATAAACATGGCTATTTGATAGTCAATTTTAGAATATATCTGTAAATAAAGCATGGAAGATTTAAACTGGTTACAAAACAAAGAACTAAGGTTAATAATAGTTACGGTTATAGCACTTACATACTAGCAACTGATCTAAGTACTCTATATCTAATCCTCATAATACCCACACATAGTAGGTATAGTTATTATCACTATTTCACAGATGAGGAAATTGAGGCACTGAAATGTTAACTCCCTTGCGCAAGGTCAGATAGCTTATATATGGATTCAAATTTAGACATCTGGTTTCAGAGGTCATGCTCTTTATTATACTAAGTGCCTTCAGAATATAGATGCTATCTAGCTTGCTGATATAAAAGTAAAAGTACAGGTTATACCCCATTCTCCACAGACTTTGAGACAGAAATCAGAAATTACTCCAAAAGCAGAAAATTCTAAGGGCAGTATTCACAAATACAGGAAAACTGATTTCCTTGCTTTCTATGATACTAAGTGTGGCGATAAAAGCTAGTCACATGCACAGTTCTTAAAAATTATACTCTATGGCTAAAAAATAAATAAATAAATAAATTTTAAAAGAAAAAAAGGAGGTCTACTAATATACTCCTCTCACAGCCGGACTCAAGAGATAGTTTTTTTTTTTTTTTAACTTTATTTATTTATTTGAGAGAGAGCACGACCAGGTGGGAGGGGCAGAGGTAGAATCAGGCTTCCCGCTGAGCAGCGAGCCCAACCCAGGGCTCCATCCCAGGACCCTGGGATCAGGGCCTAAGTCAAACCCATGTGCTTAACTGACTGAGCCACCCAGGTGCCCCAAGAGATAGTGTTTTTAAATGATATGACAGAATAGAAAGGTTTAAGTACATTGTAGAAACTGAAAAGAGAGAGAACCATGAGAGAAACTAAAAACTGTACAATTATAGCAGGGTAGGAGTAGGGGAGGAGAGAATGGTAAGTCAGTCATGTCCTAATCGAATACAGCAGAAAGGCAGTTTAGATACATAATCTAGAATTGGTAAGTTAAAAAACAGTAGTAGAAGCATATTATTTAACCATAGGCTAAAAAACCCAACAACAATAAAAGAAGTAAGAGTGGAAGCTATAACTTGGAAGATTAAAAGTAGTTCAACCTGAATAACAAAATGAAGAGTAGAGAGAATTACTCAAGGGATTATTTTTCATTATGTATCTTTCCAGCAATTTGACTTATTTTTTTTAAAGATTTTATTTATTTATAAGAGATCAAAAGTGGGGGGCGGGGCAGAGGGAGAAGTGGCTCCCCCCAAGGAGGGAGCCCGACACAGGGCTTGATCCCAGGACCCCGAGATAATGACCTGACCCAAAGGCAGACGCTTAACCAACTGAGCCACCCAGGCACCCCATCTATATGCTGTTTATAAGAGGCTTATGTCAAACCTAAAGACACATAAAGGCAAAAAATGAAGGTGTGAAAACACATCCACCATGCCAATGAAAATGAAAACAAGCACACAAACAAACAACCTGGAGTAGCAATACTTGTATCAGACAAAACAGATTTTCAAACAAAGACTGTAGGGGGTTGCCTGGGTGTCTCAGTCGGTTGAGCGCCTGACTCTTGGTTTCGGCTCAGGTCATGACCTCAGAGTCATGAGATCAAGCTCTGTGTGGGGCTCCATGGTCAGCACAGGGTCTGCTTGAAATTCTTGCCCTCTCCCTCTGCCCCTGCTTCTGTGCTCGCTCTCTCTCAAATAAATTAATTAATTTTAAAAAAAGACTATAGCAAGAGACAAAGAAAGTACTACACAATGACAAAGGGATCAATCAAACAAGATGATATAACAATTATGAATATCTATGCACCCCACATAGCACTCAATGCATGAAGCAAATATTAACAGACATAAAGGGAGAAACTGATAGCAATACGATAATAGTAGGGACTTTAACACCCTACTTACATCAGTGGATAGATCATCCAGACAGAAAATCAACAAGGATGGATGCCTGGGTGGCTCAGTTAAGCGTCTGTCTTCAGCTCAGGTCATGATCCTGGGGTCCTAGGACTGAGCCCCATGTTGGGCTCCCTGATTAGCAGGGAGTCTGCTTCTCCCTCTGCCCCTCCCCCCACTTGTGTGCTCTCTTTCTCAAATAAATAAATAAAATCTTTAAGAAGGAAGGAAGGAAGGAAGGAAGGAAGGAAAGGAATAAAGGAAGGAATAAAGNTAAAGAAAGAAAGAAAGAAAGAGAAAGAAAGAAAGAAAGAAAGAAAGAGGGGCGCCTGGGTGGCACAGCGGTTAAGCGTCTGCCTTCGGCTCANGGAAGGAAGGAATAAAGAAAGAAAGAAAGAGAAAGAAAGAAAGAAAGAAAGAAAGAAAGAGGGGCGCCTGGGTGGCACAGCGGTTAAGCGTCTGCCTTCGGCTCAGGGCGTGATCCCGGCGTTATGGGATCGAGCCCCACGTCAGGCTCCTCTGCTGTGGGCCTGCTTCTTCCTCTCCCACTCCCCCTGCTTGTGCTCCCTCTCTCGCTGGCTGTCTCTATCTCTGTCGAATAAATAAAATCTTTTAAAAAAAAAAAAAAAAGAAAGAAAGAAAGAAAGAAAGAAAGAAAGAAAGAAAGAAAGAAAAAGAAAATCAACAAGGAAACAGTGGCTTTGAACAATACATTAGACCAGAAGGACCTAACAGACATACATAGAACATTCCAACCAAAAACAAAATATACCTGATTAAGTACACATTCTCCAGAATAGATCACATGTTAGGCCATAAGACAAATATCAATAAATTTAAGACTGAAATCATATCAAACATCTTTTCTAACCACAGTGAAAACAAGAAATCAATTACAAGAAATAATTCTGGAAAAACCACAAACTCATGGAAGGTAAACAATGTGCTATCAAACAACAGACAGGTCAACCATAAAATCAAAGAGTAAATAAAAAAATACATGAAGACAAATGGAAATGAAAACAAAACAGTCCAAAATCTTTGGGATGCAGCAAAAGGAGTTCAAAAGGGAATATTTACAGCGATACAGATCACAAGAAACAAAAAAATCTCAAATAAACAACCTAACCTTACAACTAAAGGATATAAAAAAAGAACAAACAAAGCCTGAACCTAGAAAAAGGAAGGAAACAATAAAGATCAGGGCAGAAATAAATAAAATGGAGAGAAAAAACATAATAGAAAACATCAATGAAACCAAGAGGTGGTTCTTTGAAAAGATAAACAAAATAGATAAATATATAGTCAGACTCATCAAGAAAAAAAAGAGGGAGGGCTCAAATAAAATCAGAAACAAAGGAGGATAAATAACCAACAACAGAAAAACATAAAGGATTATAGTATATCATGAAAAAATATATGCCAACAACTTGAACAACTTGAAAAGAAATGGATAATTTTCTAGAAACATACAATCTTCCAAAACTGAATCAGGAATAAACAGAAAATTTGAACAGACTTATTACTAGTAAGGAAGTTGAATCCGTAATCAAAAAACTCCCAACAAACAAAAGTTCAGGACCAGTTTCACAGGGGAATTTTACCAAACACTTCAAGAAACGTCTGGGCGCCTGGGACTCAGTCAGTTAAGCATCTGACTTCAGCTCAGGTCATGATCTCAGGCTCCACACTCAGCAGGGAGTCTGCCTGAAGATTCTCTCCCTCTTCATCCCCACTCCCTCTTAAATAAAAAAAAAAATCTTAAAAAAAAAATGAAGTAAAAAAGCATTAATACCTATTCTTCTCAAACTACTACAAAAAATAGAAGAAGGAAAACTTCCAAATTCATTCTGGTCTCGTGACCAGTATCACCTTGGCACCAAAACCAAACACACCACAAAAACAGAGAACTACAGGCCAATATCTCTAAAGAACATGGTTGCAAAAATCCTCAACAAAATACTAGAAACCAAATTCAACATTAAAAAAATAATTTACCACGATCGAGTGGGATTTATTCCAAGGATGCGCGGGTCATTCAATATTTGCAAATTAATCAACGTGCTACATCATATCAACACAAAGAAGGATAAAAACAATATGATTACCTCAGGAGATGCAGAAAAAGCATTTGACAAAGTACATTCATGATAAAACTCCACAAAGTGGGTTTAGAGAGAACATGCTCCAACATAAAAGGAGCCATATATGAAAAATCCCACAGCTAACATCATACTCAATGATGAAAAACTGAGAGCTTTTCCTCTAAGATCAGGAACAAGATAAGGATGTCCACTCATTACTTATACTCAACATGATACTGGAAGTCCTACCTGCAGCAATCAGACAAGAAAAAGAAATAAAAGGCATCCAAATTGGTAAAGAAGAAGTAAAACTCACTCTTTGCAGATGACAAGATACTATATATTGAATACCCTAAAGACTTCTCCAAAAAACTACTAGCACTAATAAATGAATTCTATAAAGTTGCTGGATACAATTTAATAAAGAGAAATCTATGGCATTTCTTTTTTTTTTTAATTTTTTAAAAATTTATTTATGTGACAGAGAGACAGCCAGCAAGAGAGGGAACACAGCAGGGGAGAGGGAGAGGAAGAAGCAGTCTCCCAGCCGAGGAGCCTGATGTGGGACTCGATCCCGGAACGCCGGGATCACTCCCTGAGCCGAAGGCAGACGCTTAACGACTGCGCTACCCAGGCGCCCCTGGCATTTCTATACATTAGAAATAAAGTAGCAGAAAGAAAACAGTCCCATTTACATTTTTCCAAAGAAGACATCCAGATGACCAACAGACACATGAGAAGATGTTCGACATCACTAGTCATCAGGAAAATATAAATCAAAACTACAATGAGGTATCACTTCATACCAGTCAGAAAGGTTACCATCAAAAAGACAAGGAATAATAAGTGTTGGCAAGGATGTGGAGAAAAAGGAACCTTCATGCACTGTTGGTGGGGATGTAAGTTAGTGCAACCACTGTAAGAAACAGTATGGAGGTAACTCAAAAAATTAAAATAGAAATACGTATGATACCGTATAATCCAACTACCCAAAGAAAAGGAAAACACTAATTTGAAAAGATACATTCTATATTTATTGCAGCATTACTTACAATAGCCAAGATATGGAAGCAACCCAAGTGCCCATAGATAGATGAATGGATAAAGAAGTGTAGTGTACACACACACACACACACACACACACACAGCATTACTCAGCCATAAAAAAAGAATGAGATCTTGCCATTTGTGACGACAAGGACAGGCCTAGAGGGTATTATGCTATATGAAAAGATGCAAATAGAGTAAGACAAATACCATACAATTTCACTTACATGTGGAATCTAAAAAATAAGACAAAAATTCTTAAATATAGAGAATGGCTGTGGGGGAGGAAGGACGGGGAAAATAGATAATGCAGATTAAGAGGTATACTTACAAACTTCCAAGTATAAAGTAAGTAAGTCATAGAGATGGAAAGTACTGCACAGGGAATATAGTCAATAATATTGTAATAACAGGAGTGCCTGGGTGGCTCAGTCGGTAAAGCGTCTGCCTTTGGCTCAGGTCATGATCCTGGGGTCCTGGGATGGAGCCCTGAGTCAGACTCCCTGCTCAGCGGGGAGTCTGCTTATCCCTCTCCCTCTGCCCCTCCCCCCTGCTTGTGCTCTCTCTTGCTCTCTCTCTCTCTCAAATAAATAAAATAAAATCTTTTCAAAAAATAATATTGTAATGGTAACTACACTTAATCATAGTGAGCACTAATGTACAGAATTGTCAAATCAACATGTTGTATACTTGTTGAACAACCTGAAACTAATGTAGCATTGTATGTCAATTATACTTCAATAAAAAAAGAGAGAGAAATGCCTTTTTTACTCTGATTTTTAAAAAAGAGAATATTTAATAACACATAATAGTTGGTTTCTTTCTTTAGAACTATATAGAACTAGAAGGAAACTTCGAGATCACCTACCCAGCCAATCTATTTTACACTTAAAGATGTCCATGCCATTTTATGCCACATGCTCTTTTTATGCTCCTCCATCAGAGGTAGGGGCTATGTTCCCTCCACTTAAATCCAGGTGGACCTATGACTATGGTGCAAGTAGTACGTAACCTCTAAGGTAAGACCAGAAAAGGCAATACATATTCCTCTATCTCTCTTTCATGAGGTATTATGTATCTTGGGAGCCCTGAGCAAATATGTAAGATATCTAGCTAGTCTTAGACCAGAACACTAGAGAAGTCATATAGAGAGACAACTGAGAAAGTAAGTGAGCGAGGGCAAGAGACACAGACGGAGAATGCTGAAGAATCTTTCTAGCCCAGGTGTTAGACTTATCAGTAAGTACTCAGATTTGTGAGATCCAGTACAGAAGCTACTAGCCAAATGTAGCTACTTACATTTCAATTAATTAAAACGAAATAAAGTTTAAAAATCTATTTTTCAATCACACAAGTCATGTTTCAAGTGTTCAATAGCCTCATGTGGCTGGTTTCTACTGCACCGGACAGGGCAGATGTAGACTGTTTCTATCATCGTAATAAGTTCTAGGGAATAGTGCTGCTTCAGATAACTCCAGCCCTCAGCCTTCAAGCTGCCCTAGTGCTGTGTGGTACAGAGATGAGTTACCCCAGCAAGCCCTGCAGAATGCAAACTCATGGGCAAAATCAACACTGTTTCCAGCCACTGATTTTTGGGGTGGTTACGTAGCCATAGCAAGAGGAACACAAAGAAAATAAAGCTCAGAATGTGAAATAATCTGCTGGAGTTTTGGAGACCACAAAATCAGTCAAATGGTGGAACTAATCACACTTTACTTCAATGCCCAATTAAGTCTTTGTGAATTAATGAGTAAGAAAAATCCCCAATTCTTGAGCCCGCAATATTTTTAGCTTCAAATACTCTGCCACTATGCACCAGAAGTGTTGTCTCTACCACTCCAGAAAAAGATTTGATGATTCCTGGCTCTGAAGGAACAACAGGAACCTGAGAAATGTTAGCATCACCTAATTAATGATAAAGAAAACAAGTCCTAGCTTCTTTCCAACAAATTTACTAGAGTCACCATTTAACAGGTGAAGCTCCCTCAATTTTCCAGTTTTTACACTCAGTAGTCTTTACTTTTTGAAGTATTTTGTATCACATATTTTTAAATTAATTAATCAATTTTTTAAAGGATTCTATTTATTTATTTGAGAGAGAGAGAGTGCGCACTAGTGGGGGAGGGGCAGAGGGACAAGCAGACTCCCTGCTGAGTGGGGAACAGGAAGTTTGGCTCCATCCCAGGACCCTGAGATTATGACCTGAGCTGAAGGCAGACGTTTAACGGACTGAGCCACAGAGGTACTCCCACATATTTTAAAATTTAAAAGCAAAAGAAACAAACCAAAAATCTTTGAAGGTATTTATCAATATTAACCAAAAGCTATCTTTTTTTAAAATACTCCTTTACCAAGCAAGTTATTTTAATAAAATCCAATTTTTAATTATTTGAACTAATGGAAATTATAGATTTGGAGAGTCAAAAATAATTTGGGATTTAAGTGAAATTCTACCTGAACATGAACATTGCAACTGTGTGATACTTTCCTTCTAATAATAACGGAGCTACGTTGAAGCAGCGTGCTAAGTGGCACAGCCTCCCCATCAGACCAAAGCACAAAGCTGGACCCCACATACAGACTACGAAATTTTCTGTCAGAATGAGCCCTATTGGGGCGCCTGGGTGGCACAGTGGTTGAGCGTCTGCCTTCGGCTCAGGGCGTGATCCCGGCGTTCTGGGATCGAGTCCCACATCGGGCTCCTCGCTGGGAGCCTGCTTCTTCCTCTCCCACTCCCCCTGCTGTGTTCCCTCTCGCTGGCTGTCTCTATCTCTGTCAAATAAATAAATAAAATCTTAAAAAAAAAAAAAAAAAGAAAAGAATGAGCCTAAGCAGACATGCCATATCAAGACTTCCATATAAAAAATTAGATGATATTTAAAATTACTGTTAATTCTTGTTGTTGTTGTTGTTGTTTTTTTTTTACTAATCTCTACACCCAATGTGGGGCTTGAACTCAAAACCCTGAGATCAAGCGTCTCATGGTCTTCCAGTGGAGCCAGCCAGGCACCCCTTAAATTGCTAACAGCTGTGTCTTAGAGTTCTTATCTTTAAGATGTAGATATTAGAATTATGATAAAACAGTATCAGGAATTTGCCTAAAATTAAGACATAGCTGGGGTCAGTGTAGAGGTACAGAGATGAAACATGGGTAGCCCTGAGTTAATGACTGCTGGAACTGCCCTTTCATTATACTCCTCTCTTCTACTTATGCTTGAAAAATGTCCACAGTGAAAAAAAAATAAAAACAAACCAACCAACAAACTTCTCTATTTCAAAGTTTTGGTTTGAAATGCAAAGTAAGAGTAAAGAGAGTATGAGATGGTGGCAAACTACACTCAGATAAAGGCCAGGCTTCTAGGATCTCAACTATTTTTAAAGATTTTTTTAAAAATTTATTTATTTGTCAGAGAGAGAGAAAGAGAGAGAGCACAAGCAGGTGGAGGGGCAGAGGCAGAGGCAGAAGCAGGCTCCCCGCTGAGCACGGAGCTGGACCTGGGACTCAGTGGGATCACGACCTGAGCTGAAAGCAGACACTTAACCGACTGAGCCACCCAGGCATCCCAGAATCTTAACTATTAATGAGAAGGACCAAAATGTCCAAAATAAATACAAAATGCCTCAAATCTATAAAAATCATTATCACTTATAGTACATACACACAACTGCTCCACGTTGGAATTACAGCTAACTCATAACTTCCACAGATTCTAGAATGTGTGGTTACCGGATTTCTTAGCAAACAGCCAAAAATTAAACAGGAGGCTAATAAATACAGACACACACAAAGGACACAAGACTGCTGATGGTCTTACAGGATGAGAAAAAAGAGAACAGCTATATAAGACGTGAAGTTCACCACTAATTAACACAGCTTTATGGAGTAATAACCAGTATGTTTAGTGGGAAGGCTACAGGCTTTGTAGTATGCTTTGACCGCATTCTACAGTCACTTACTAGCTATATGAACCTAACCAAATTACTTAACCTTACTTTTTTCTTCAGAAAAATGAGAGTGGTAGCTACATCACTAGGCTTAGCCTGATGACTGAGAGATAATTCTCAAGTATTTTGAAAGCAGATTCTCCACAATCTCAGCTGACAATCTGCCTGCAACCTTGTGAGAGACCCTGAGCCAGAACCACCCAGCTCAACTCAACGGCTCCGAGACTCCCAACCCTCAGACACTGCATGACATAAATGTTTACTGCATTAAGTTACTACATTTGGGATAACCTATTGCACAGCATAGACAACTATTACTTTATATAAGGGAACAATTTGTCTATTATTTGACTAGCTAAATTTTTTTCTAAATACAATAATTGAGCTTCTTTGATATATAAACTAGATAATACAAGGAAACTCTCTATCTGAACGGAGTGCTCATCACTTTGTAATGGCATATTTATGAAGCTGGATATTATTTTCAGCACCAAACTTCTTGAATCTGACCTTGGGAATATGCAAGAAAACTATGGGGGTAAAAACCCAGATCAGTGTTTCATGGTTCAGTACCTCAGGAGCTGACTTAATACTCAGGCCTTACACTGTAACACACACACACACACACACACATACACACACGCACACACACACACACTGTATATATGCACTCTCCATCTCTTCAACATTTTAAGATTAATAAAAAGTACACTTAGTCCTACCTGAATAAGGCATTTGCTCACATCACTAGCACAGAGTGCTTTGTTACAACTCAGTGACACAGGGACCCATGTCAGGAACACCAGGATGGCTAGAGTAAGCATAACAACACAGTGTGTCTTCATGTTTCTTCAGAGATAATCAACTCCCAGGAAGCTAAACAAACAAGCAATAAGAAAAAAAAAAAAACTTTAATTCAAAGGCAAGGGTTAGGTTAAGAACAAATACAGAAATGAAAAGCAAAACAAACCAAGACTCATTGTTTGTGTTAAAATACTTCTGAGTGATCATTTAAAGGACATTCTCAATGAATGATTAAACAGTCAAAACAAACTACAATTTTTATATAGTATGTCTTGTCAGCCAACTTCAAATAGATACATATATTTGATATGTATATACATATATACACATACATACGTATACACAAATACATATATATACACATATATGACATGTATATACATACATATACAAATATACATATATATGATATGTATATAAAAACCATCAGGTTACTGAGGTGAATAACTAGTTTTAATATTGCACAACTACTATTCAACTTTAGTTTTAGGCCCATTATTCAACTTTAAACTCATACTTAAAGCTATTAATATTGCACCATAATTTAAAACATTTAACGAATTTTTAAAATGCAAATTATTCTAATGATTATTTATGACCATCTCATTTTATCTGTTAACATAATTAGCCAGAATGAAGCAGGTTAGAGAAAGGAGGTGAGAGTCAGTCCTTAAATAGCCCAGCAAATAACAAAGGGGATATAAATTATTAATTGCATTAAGAACTCTTGAGTAATTTATTAAAATGTAAAGATATTCTTTGAATTCTATGCCATAGGTACCATAGATTCTTCAAAGTTATTGAGAAGATAGTACACTTTGAAAAAAAGAAGGTAAAAAAGACCAAATTCTGATAGTGGTTAAACACCCAACATGGTTATTAAGCTTTTTAAAAAGATGTAACTTCTTGGCGTTAAAACAAACCCTCCCAAAAATAGAATCAAGTAAAATAAGTGACTACTGATGTAAGATATATAAAAGGTGAGTTTATAGGGCCTTTATGATTACTGTAAACTTTTAGTCTAAGTATTATAAAGTACAGTAAAGCAAAAGTAATAAGGTGAAAAGAATAAAGGGCTTTGTACCCCGTATGACTCAATTTTGAAAGAGAAAGCCCTGGTGACTGTTACTGAGGCCCACAAAGTATTCCTAAAGACCGTTAGTAACCCAATTTTCTAATTTATTTAACAGCACATACCAAGTCTGATGATTTCTGCTACATATTCGTGGAGGCCAAAAGTATTCGAAAAGTGATTTTTATCCAGAACTAGTTTTCATCCTACACTCACTAAAAATGGGATTTGTTTTCATCTCTTATGGATGTCTTCATACTACTCCCAAAATCTCACTGGAAAAAGTATTCAAGTAAATCATGGCATGCGCAAAGCAGGTAACAGAATTATTTAAAGGGCCTCCCTTTTTTTGCCTGAGGAGTGAGGAACGCTACCACACCGCAACTGTTTTCCTACGTCGGGACCAGTTTCTCAGGCTCTGGCGACCTGTGTGTGGTCCCCAAGGGGGATGGCACTGACAGCAGCCTTTGTGCACGGAGCCCCTGCTGCCGGGTGAGGAGGCAGAGGCCACGGCGGCTCTTCAGCCCCGGCTCACCGACGCGCCGCTGACCAGCGAGGCAGGGGAGGGGGCCGCAGAGGTGCCGCCGGCCTGCGTGCCCGCGCCCAGCACCCGCCGGGCGGCACCCCGACTTTGTCCTGCGCGTAGGCGGGGCCCAGGCCGCGCGGGAGCTGCCCCGCTTCTCCCGGCCCCAAGAGCCCGCCGCTGCCTCGGCCTCCAGAGGCCTGAGCTCTGGGCCCGGACCCTCCCCGGCCGCAGTCCCTGCCCCGCCTGCTCCCGCTCACCGTGCGGCGCGGCGCCGCGAGGCCGCCTGGCCCTCGTTCCCCCGCAGGTCGGCCGAGCGCTGGGCGAGCCGCGGGGCTGTGCGAGGGAGGCAGGTCGCGCCTCCGCGCCGTCCCTCAGCGCAGCGCCCGCGAGCCTCGGGCACCTTAAAGATACAGGCCCGCCGCCGCCCTCCCCCCAGTTTCCCCGGTCGCTCCGCCGGCCTTAGATTCCCCGCTGCCGCCAGCTCCCGCCAGGAGGCGTCTCTCACTCCCGGGGCGCTCCTGTCAGCGCACGCCCCGGACCCGCCCCTCCCCGCCTCCAGTCCGGTCCAGGCGCAGCTAGCACGAAGGCCCCGCCCCCGGCTGCGACCCCGCCCCGCTCACGCACGAAGGCCCCGCCCCTCCCTCCGGTCACGCCCAACGGGGCCACAAACCCTCCCGCAGGGACACCCACCCAGGCACCCACGCGCGCCTTGCCTCCGCCCTCTTCCCTGCCCCCATCTCAGGTTTCTTTGTCGCCTACCTGAGGCTGCGGCTTATCTTCTGTGAGGCCCATTCTCTGCGTTTACCGTGTGCTCTTCACGGAGCCGAGAATGGGATGTGCATTAGCTCAGCGACTCCTCACGGGAACCTGTGCGGCAGCTGTGTCTGTCCCGTTAAGGGGATTCAACACGGAGGCACCTAGTGGCGGAGCAGCCCAGCCCGTTACCCTTGAACTCTTGTTATCTGACGTCGGAGGCAGGATTTATTAAAAATGCAGGTTTCTGGGTTCTGTCTCAGACCTACTGAATAAGGATCTGCTAGGGTAGAGCCTTCGTTCAGCAGTTCACTGAAATTTGCTGCGCCCTCGGCGAGTGCCTGGCACTGTGCTTAGTACTGGAAACAGAAGAGAGGAGGCGCCGTGGGTGCTGTTCAAGAAGGAGGCCACTGGTCTTCGGAGAGGATGGACTGACGGCTACCCAAATGGCTACAGCGCACCACCCCACTCCTCAGTAGGAGAGGGCTGCAGGAGCGTGTATGACGCAGCACTCATTTCAGCCCGTATTTTAGAAAAATGAACTGATTCCACAGACAGCAAACATGCAGATAAAAGCATTTGAGAATTGTGCTCAGTTCTTTCCCACAATCCTGGGAATTTGCTTTTTAAAAAGATTTCAGAGTGATTAAGTTGGAGCCCATTGGGCTAGATGATCCGCAAGGTACTTTCTCCTTGGAAACGGTGACCTAGTGATAAAATCTTAAACTAGTAGTCTTTTTTTTTAAATATTTTTTTATTATATTATGTTAGTCACCATACAGTACATCCCTGGTTTTTGATGTGAAGTTCGATGATTCATTAGTTGCGTATAACACCCAGTGCACCATGCAATACGTGCCCTCCTTACTAAACTAGTAGTCTTAAATGCCTTTACTTCCCCTTTGTTCCTCGGAAGAAAACAGGAAGAATGGGAAGGGTTGATTGGCTGAGGGGGTGGATTACATTAATGATGTTAGTCCATTTTTGTACAATAAGTAAATAAGTATGCATGCTAAAAATCATCCCTGAAAATTACCTTAAAGAAATAATTAAGAGTGTACACACATTTAACTTTAAGGATCTTATTCTTTGGTTTACTTACTAATTAAATGAATTAGAATACTCCAGTGCAATGAACTAAACCAGCTATTAAAACCTGATATTGTGGATCAGAAGTTCTCACATTTTTGGTCTCAGGACCCCTTTACAAACTCCTGAAAAGTACTGAGGACTCCAAAGAGGTTTTATGTGTGCTATGTCTATCAAAACTTTTTATATTAAAACCAAAATTTAACGGGGCACCTGAGTGGCTCAGTGAGTAAAGCCTCCCACTCTTGGTTTCAGCTCAGGTCATGATCTGAGGGTGGTAAGGTCAAGCCCCACCTTGGGCTCCACGCTCAGCCCTGAGTCTGCCTCTGCCTGAGATTCTTTCTCTCTCCCTCTTCTTCCCCCTCTACCCCTCCCTCCACTCCTGTGCATGCCTGCTCTCTCTCTAAATAAATAAAATCTTTTTTAAAAAGAGAAATTTAAGAAATACTTATTCACTGTTTCACTTAAAAATAATAGACTCTATTGTATGGTAACATGAAAAACACTTTATGAAAAATTAGTACCTATTCCAGAAAAAGAAAAATGGCATTATTTTATAATCGTGCTATTCTCTTTAATGTCAAAGTTAATAGAAGGCAGCTGGATTTTCATATCTGCTTCTGCATTTATACTGTTGCAATATCGTGTATTATGTAGCCTCTAGGAACTCCTCTGAACTTGTGACAGGAGAATGAAAAAGGCAAATAATGTTTTAAAATTAAAATAAAAAGAGTTTGGAGCTAACGAACCCCTTGAAAAGGCCTTGGGACGCCTAGGGTCCCCAGATTATACTTTGAGAGCTAATATTGCAGATGAATATTGTTGGCATGGAAAGATATTCATGATACATCAACATTTTAAAGTAGTGTATATACTTTTAGAATGATTAATATTAAAAATTATGTATACAGTTATTTTCCCAGTGGGGAAAACTACTCTGTCTCCCAAGGGGCCAGCACTTGAGGGACTGGGGATTCTGGTTTGGAACCCACAGTCCCATTCTCAACCTCTCTCTACTTGGCTGACTCAACTAAATTAACCAATCTGGTTTTACAGATTTGAATTGAGCCACAGTTTATCAGCCTCCCAGCCTGCTTTTGTGGGACGGAAGATCTACTGGGGATGGAAGGCCCACTTGAGGAGAAACCTCCTTCCTCCATCATTCTCTTCCCTTCTCTCCTTCCTCCTTGTTCTGTTACGGATCTACTGCAAAGCTGTGTAAAGAATGAGGAAAGAAAATGGATTTCTTGGGTGCCTGGGTAGCTCACTGGGTTAAGTGTCGTTAAGCATCAGACTCTTGATTTTGGCTCGGGTCATGATCTCAGGGGTCATGAAATTGAGGCCCTCATCCAGCTCTGCCCTCAGCAGGGAGTCTGCTAGAGATTTTCTTCTCCCTCTGCCCTTCTCTCTGTTCATGCACACACGTGTGCGAGCTCTCTCTCTCTCTCTCAATAAATAAATAAAGAAAATCCTTAAAAATAGAAATAAATAAAGTCCCTTGTCATTACCTGTGCTCTGAATGGTTGTTGATCCACCAGGTAAAAGTACCAGTATTCCTCTGCATGGGAGTGGGGAGTAGCGGGGTAGGGGTGGGGGTGCCCAGGGGCTGCAGGAGACCCAGCAGACCACTGGGAAAGCATGCAGAAGTTTGGAGAAGATGCTATTTCAGCAGAGATTTGCAAAGGGCCATCAAGGGCTATTGAGATATTTACAAAGCATTCTCAAAAGCTCCTATGGCTTCCCAAAATTCCGTATTTACACGTGGCTCATTGTTGCTTAACAAATTAGGTCCAAACTGTAGCTTATTTATTTAAAATATTTATTAATTTATTTTCATTTACCTTTTGTCCCCTTCTCATCTTGGAAGTAATACATGCTTAGCTGGGGAAAAATTTTAAATTATGGAACTTCATAATGAGTGCCCCTTGCCATTTTAGCCCCCAGCGATTGCTCCTAGTTTTGTTTACATTTCTTTTTTTAGTCACATACATTAATATGTTTGCAAAAAATGAAATTATGTTAAGAATACTTCATTACAACTTGCTTTTTTCCACTTAGTATATCTAGAACATCTTTTCATGCCAGGATATGTAGATCTTTTTTGATGTCATACAAATTCTCTCCATAAGCCAAGCTGGTCTATTTCCACAAATAGGTGGTCTATTTTTTATTTTTCCAATCTTGTATTTCTGCACATTCTTCTTTTTGCTCAGGACAGGGTTCTTACTTTTTTTCTAGCTACATAAATCCTACCCACTCTTGAAAGCCTGTTCAAATATCACCCTATTCAAATATCAAAAATCAATTTCCATGATTCAACATAGTGCCTGGCACATAGTAGGTGAATGAATTGATTTAAGGAATGACTTCTCTGGCTAAAGTCTCCGATAGCCTCTGAGCTCCTAAAGCATTCATCTGCACTGACATTTCCCTATTAATGTGTATATGTATGCGTATATGTATATGTATGTTTTGTTTCCTCAACTAATTTTAGAAGCTTCTTTAGGACAGGAATCATGTCATTAAGGTCTCATTTTGTTGTGGCAGGGATTCTCAGACTCTTGGAAGATCCACAAAAACTAGGACAGATGTTCTCACCTGTATTAGCCAAAATGACAACAGTAACGAAGATGTAAAAACAATTAGTGAAAAAGATAAGGATTCATAGAGTCAAGAGCTTAATGGTTACTTTAAGAAACAAGGAAAAGTAGGGGCATCTGGGTGGCTCAGTCAGTTAAGCAATTGATTCTAGGTTTTGGCTCAGGTCGGGATCTCATGGGTCATGAGATTCAGCAGGCCCGTGACAGCAGGGAGTTTGCTTGAGCTTCTTTCCTCTCCTTCTGCCTTCCCCCCACTCCTGCATGTGCCTGCATGCTCTCGCTCTCTCTCAAATAAATAAATAAATAAATCTTTAAAAAAGAAAGGGAGGAAGGGGGGAAAGAGGGAAGGAAGAAAGGGAGAGAAAGAGAGGAAGGAAAGAAGGAAGGGAGGGATGAAGAAAGGGAGGAAGGAAGAAAGGGAGGAAGGAAGAAAGAAAGAGAAAGCAAGCAAGAAAGAACTAAAAGCAGAGATCAGTGGTGCTTGGAATAATCAGAAAGACTTCCTGGAGGCTTATGCTTGGTGTGATGGGAAGTTCAGACTTGAAGGGGCAGAGAGGGGGACTTGGGGGTGGAGGTGAAGGGAGGTGAGTGACCAGAGGAGGGCTGGCTGGGAGGAGGAGTGTCCTAGCAGCAAACCACCCAGGACAGCCTTGGTGCCTCCGTTCTCAGAGCCGCACCACCTTGTAAAGAGGAGTTAAGTACCCAGGAACTTAATGCCGTGTGTGTTAAAATTCATTTAGGATAAAATTTACCATTCTAATCATTTAAAAGTATACAATTTGGTGGCATTTAGTATAGTCACAATGTTAAGCAACCATCACCACTATCAAATTCCAGGACATTTCTCTCACCTCCAAAGGAAACCCAATATCCATTAAGCAATCACACAACCCCCACCCCACCTTGGCAATCACTAGTCTATTTTCTGTCTCTATGGGTTTGTCTCTTCTGGATATTTCAGATAAATGGAGTCAGACAGTATGTGGCCTTTTTATCTGGCTTCTTCACTTAACATAACATTTTCTTTTCTTTTTTAAAAAATATTTTATTTATTTGAGAGAGAGAGAGAGAGCACGAGCAGGGGGAGGGGCAGAGGGAGAGGAAGAAGCCGAACCCCCACTGAGCGGGGAGCCCAACATGAGGCTTGATTCCAGGACCCCAACGAACATGACCTAAGTGGAAAGCAGATGCTTAACCGACCGAGCCACCCAGGTGCTCAGCATAATGTTTTCAAGGTTCATCCTTGTTGTGGCATCTATCAAAACTTCATTCCTTTTTGTGGCTAATATTTCATTGTAAGATATGCCACATTTTGTTTATCTAGTCATCAGCTGATGGACAATGTCTACTTTTGGCCATTGTGAACAGTATTGCTATGAGCATTCATGTACAAATTTTTGTTTGAACACTTTTTTTTTCTATTAGAGCGAGAGAATGCACGCGCACACGAGTTGTGGCTTCGAGAGGAGCAGTGGGAGAGGGAGAGAGAATCTAAGCAGGCTCCAGTGTGGAGCCCAGCACAGGGTTCCATCTCATGAGCGTGAGGTAGTGACCTGAGCTGAAATCGAGAGTCAGACGCTTAACAGACTGAGCCGCCCAGGCGCCCTGAACACTTGCTTTTAATTCCCTTATGTACATAACTGGGAGTGGAATGGGTCATATGGTAACTCTACGTTCAACTTGTTGAGAAACTGCAACACTGCTTTTTACACAGCAGCAGTGCCATTTTACATTCTCACCAGCAAAGCATGAGAGCTCCAATTTCTCCACATCCTTGCCAGCATTTGTATTTTTCATAATTTTGATTATAGGCATCCCAGTGGGTGCAAAATGGTACCTCACTGTAGTGTCTAATTATTTTTTTTCATATGTTTATGGCTTGCTTTTTCAGGAAGGATTGGAAGAAGCTTAGAAAAATACAAATGATACAGGAAGGGTCAAATAACCATGGAGGGAATTTGAAAGGAAGGAAAATAAGGTCAAGAGAATAATGCTGGGCACAGAGTGGCACAAAAATGACTAATTGAGATGAAGGTAACAGATTGATTCTAAGCATTTTCATAGCAAATGCAAAGAAAGAAAACACAACTCATCACAACATCCATAGTATTTGTAGGACAAAAATGAACTAGAAGTGCTGCTTTTCCTAATACTCATCCTTGACAGAAAGTTCTCCCATGGGTACCCATGAAAAACTGCATTAAATGATTCAACAGAAATATATATTGGACAAGTAATTTGAGGATCTATTGTGTGCCAAGCACTGAAGGTTAGGCATTGGCTATTGGCTATTTTAAAACTTTATCTCCCTTTCTTTCCTTCTCATGGTTATGTTTTCTCTACTTTTCTGTACAAATACAGACTATAATAGTTCTATTAACATAGTTATTTACTAGTTCCATCATTGCTTTTATTGCTCACTCAATTTCTATTTTTTTCTGGTTAAGGGTTGTAATTTCCTGCATCCTTTTTCTTAAAGACTTTATTTGTTGATTTGAGAGAGAGAGAGAGGGAGAGAGATGGAAAAGAGAGAGAGCACAAGCAGGGAGGAGAGGGAGAAGCAGGCTCCTGGCTGAGCAGGGAGCCCGACACGGGGCTTGATCCCAGGACCCCAGGATTATGACCTGAGCCAAAGCCACCCAGGCACCCCATATGCCTGATCATTTTTTATTGGATCCTAACATTGTAATTTTTCCATTGTTGGTTACTGGATTTTGTTGTATTCCGTTAGTGATGGATGAGGTTCAGTCATGCAATTGAGTTCCCTGGAAAAAGTTTGATTTTTTAAAATACATTTTTTTAAGATTTTACTTTTAACTAATCTCTACACCCAACATGAGGCTCAAACTTACAACCCCGAGATCAGGAGTCATGTGCTGCACTACACATTGAATCAGCCAGGTGCCCCTGGTTTGATCTTTTTTCTTTTCTTTTCTTTTTTTAAGATTCAATTTGTTTATTTGATGGAGAAAGACGCACAAGCAGGGGGAGCAGCAGGCAGAGGGAGAGGAAGCAGCAGACTCCCCGCAGAGGCGGAGCTGGAAGCCCCATGCGGGACTTGATCCCAGGACCCTGAGATCATGACCTGAGCTAAAGGCAGACGCTTAACTGAGGGATTCACCAGGCGCCCCGGTTTGATCTTTTTGAAGCTAATTTTTAGGATTGACCAGAGGGGATTCAGGGCTTATTTGGCCTCACAAAGGCAATGCCCTCCTGAGTACTCTATTTGATGCCCCGGGTATTAGAGCTTTCCTTCTTGGTTGATGGGAACACAAACTATGCCCAACACTCTTGTGAGGTCACGGGATTGTTCTGCTGCTTCATCATCAGTGGAAGTGAAAATGTGAAAAAATTATTTTTAGCATGTAAAAAGAATACATTTCTGTGCCTCTGTTGAAAGATAATTATGTTTTAATGTAATTACTCTGGTATAGAGGTGACTAATAGGGAAAAGACTTTGGACTATAATACAAATGTACTTTCAAATTAAAAAGCATTAACAAGCTGCCACGAAAAATTGTAGCCTCTTTCCCCAAAATCAATAGGGAAAAATACTGGTGCCATCATGTAGTGTTGTTCAGAACGAATATACAGAGGGAATAGCCTGTTTCACTAAGTATTCTTACTCATGGTTAGGAGCTCCAAGATTAGGAGAGTTGACTTTATCATAACCTACTGGAAATGCACTATATAGTAAAAGATTGCAAAGATAGTATAAAGCGCCCCTGAAAAAATACTGAAGAAACCCTAAGAATTAGAAGAATCATATCCTTAGCATCATATATTTTGTAATATTAGGGCATCAGATTGTTTGCTAGGCAGTCTTCCTACCAGAGTTCATATGTGAACCCTGTCTGATCTTCACGACAATGAAGAATTCTCATGGTGGAGAATTCGGGAAATTTTGCTACTGTGGATCTTACTTGTTGGCCAGAAGAGTCCTGTGCATAATCCAAAATACTGAGTTTCCCATGTGGAAAAATCTAATGGCTGTGGACTTCTGAATGAAATTAGACTCATAAGCCCATTCTAAAGTTATTAGTTCAGCCTAGAATTCTGAAGGTTACTTTGTCATCCATTCCGTCTGCCTGGGAATTTTTTAGTCCCAACTTGTTATAAGAGGGCTGGACTGAAACTATTGAGGCTAGGCGAGGAGTCTGAGAAGGTATCTGCTCCTTGGTCTAAAAGAACCAGATGTCCATTTCTCTGTAAGGGAAAAGCAAGCAGAAGAATGACTGCTGAGATGCTAATATGTTTTAGCACAAGAATTTATCTCAGTACTAAGATGTTCATTGAATATCTTTTTTTGGGTAATAAAAATCTGCAAAATATCTAAGTGTCTAAGATGAGGCTGGTTAAATAAATTATGGAATGTCCATATGATGTTTAATGAAATGGTAAATTATTTTGCTATTAAGTAAAAACATGATGATGTGAGATATATATAATTTGATATATATATCACATGGTACTTTTGTCAAAAGCCTGTCACTTTATCTTATTTTTTTAAAGATTTTATTTATTTGACAGAGAGCACAACACGGGGTGCGGCAGGCATAGTCAGAGGGAGAAGCAGGCTACCCACTGAGCAGAGAGCCCAATGTGGGGCTCAATCTCAGAACCCTGGGATCATGACCTGACCCAAAGGCAGACACTTAACCAACTGAGCCACCCAGGTGGCCCAAAAGCCTGTCACTTTAAACAACTGACAGTCTTTGTTGCCAGTAACGTTTGACCTTTCAAGTGAAAATTGTAACTTTGGAAAACTTGTAGTTGTTACAGCTTCACAATACTTAAAAGACATTTCTGATGAACTCAGTGGTGATGTTAACAAGTGTGAAATTTTGGTATTACATAATGAGGTCTGTCAACATTTGGAAGACACACATAACACAGTGAACCAATGTTTTCTAAATGATCAATACATGATGTTAAAAATCATTCATTGCTGAAAGATCCAAAGTGCAAGATAGATTAATAGATTTAATGTAACAGACTTAGCAAAAATTGATTACATAAGTTTCAGATTCCACAAGGTGACTAACCTTCTAGAAACTATTTGTTCAGCTGGGTAGCTCAGTCGGGTAAGCGTCTGACTTCGGGTCAGGTCATGATCTCAGGGTCCTGGAACTGAGCCCCACATTGGGCACCCTGCTCAGCAGGGAGTCTGTTTGTCCCTCTGCCCGTCCCCCTGCTTGTACTCTCTCTCATAAATGAATAAAATCTTCAAAAAAAAAATTAAACTATTTGTTGTGTTTTGATGTGGAATCAAAGAATGCTGCCCACATTTGTTTGAAAATCTATTAGATATTTAAAATATTAAAATATTCTTCCCCTTTTCCTACTATTTGTGTGAGGCCATATTTTCTTCATACAAACCGAACCAAAAACCAAACAAATAATAGAGTGCAGAAAACACATAGAGTGCTAAAGCAGATAGGAAATTTCTAGCTTTCTTCTATTTGGCCAGATATTAAGGAGATTTGCAAAATTTAAAATTACACATTTTTCTCACTAATTTTTAATTTTGGAAGTAAATTTTTCATAAAAATATACATGAAATAGGTTTATTAATACATTTAAAACTTGTTTTTTGTTTTAACTTCTTCTTTGGTAAACATCAACTGATAAAACACAGAAACAAAAGCTCTCGAAGTATTTTTAGCACTCCAGAAACTAGTCATTAAGAAAAAAAGGAAAGGCAGGCCACAGACTAGGTAAAAACCCTCAGGACAAACAAATGTGTCTGACCAAAGGACTTATATGCAGAATATATAAAAAATTCCTACAAGTGAGTAACAAAGACAACCCAATAAAAATGAGCAAAACACTTGAGGACATTTCACAAAATACGTACAAATGGTCAACATGCATATGAAAAATAATGTTCAACCTCATTAGTCATCAGGTAAATGCAAATTAAAGGCACAAGATACCATTACACATCCTCCAAAATTGCTAAAACTGAAGACTGACAACCCCAAATATTGATGTAGATTCAAAGCAGCTGGGTCCCTCGTAAGTAGGGTACAAAATAGTACAACCACTATGGAGAACTGTCAGTTTCTAATAAAGTCAAACACACGATACTCTATGACGTACTACTCCAAGGTATGTACCCAAGAATGAAAGAATATGTCCACAAAAAAAGACTTGCAGATTCACAGTTTTATTCACAACAGCCCCCAAATTGGAAACAATCCAAATGTCTACCAACAAGAGAATGAATAAACAAGTTTGTACAATATACTACTGCTCATTAATAGAATGGAACATATTACTGATATATGCAACATGGATTAATTTCAAAACTTTATGTTGAGAGAAGGCAGACACAAGAAAATAGTATATACTGTTTGATTCCATTTATATGAAGTTCAAGAACAGGTACAAGTAACATACAGTGATGGGGATCAGTGGTCGCTTCTGGGGTAGGGAGTACTGACTGCAAAGGGACACGGGGGAACTTCGGTGGTGGAAATAATCGGGATTCCGGCAATGGTAACAGTGTATACATTTGGTAGGAGTGGCTTTTGTTTGTTTAAACTGGATTTAAACCATTTAAAAAAAAATGGAGAAGGTACTGATAATGAGCTCTTGAGCGATGGGCATACAGGTCTTGTTCTTTAATCTGTGAACATATACCACAAAAGCTTGCTTCATTCTGTGTATTAACAGCAAAATTTTCTTCAGAAGTGGGGAAAACAGTGGCTATCTAAAAGCTTTTTATCTGGACTACTCAGATATTTTGATATGGCATATAGCTTTTTTTTTAAAGCAGTTAAAAAAGTCATCAAGAGTTAAATAAATGTGTTTCATAAATAATCTTAGATTCTGTGTAACTAATCCATCCAATAAAACTGAATCCTCATGCAAGTGAAGGTGTTTATCTTTAGGTGAACAATTTTATATGCTATTTTCTCTTACGGAGATATGCACATGTATAAAAAATTTACATTTGCAGATACTGTGTAGCATTTAACATTTAATCACCAGAAAAAAGTCATTCTAGATTTATCTTTCACTGTTTTTGTGCTAATACTTATAATTCTACATGCTTTTTTCACCATATTAAGGGAATTATTTAAACTTTATTTGCCACAGTTTGTTCTATGAACTCCAGTTTTACTGACTAGAAATACTCTGGGTAACTGCTACTGTGGAGGCTTTGTAACTCCATTTTAGGTACAAGGGAGACTACAGTGTCAAGAAAGCCACCAGGAAAATGAATTACAAGATATTTAATCCATTGAGCTTCACAAAAGCCTTTCCAAGGATTAGTGTCTTTTGTATCAATCTTTTTGCCCTACATGTTTGAAAGGGATTTTTAGAAAACTCATGAAAACACTCTCTTTAAAATACAAGAAGACAAGACTATCTCACGAGTTTTAAAGTCAATTTCCTCTATATAAAATTTTTGGGGTTTATGTATCAGGATACCAGAAACAGAATAAAAAATATTGTTAGCTTTCTGGATAACTAAGAAAAAAATACATATTTAGCACTGCACTCAATTTCTAGAATAAGTGTATAATTATTAAAGTCAGTTAAAATAAGCCTCATGGGGTCTTTGCTTGAGATTTCTGTGGTTATGAAGTTTGCACTATGTCTAACATGTAAAATTCATTTTTGAGACCTCGTTAATGAGTAGAGTTGAGCTATCCTTCAGAGGCTGTCCCCAAAATGAGTATTTCTGTAATTTTGCTACTGCCCAAGTAAACATTGGTGTTTGGCTTAGAGTCACATGGGAGTGGAAAGTAAAAAAACATTTAGCACACATTTCACTCTTATTTTTTTTTCTATAAAAATATAACTCTTTATTAAATAACATGCACAAATATCAACTAGCCATTTATTAAACAGATATGATTTAGAACAAGATTTAAAGAAATACAAATCCTTAGGTACAATTTAGTATATCTTGTTCATGATATTTGAATAGTTAAAAAAAAATCACTGATTAAACTAACCATCCTTTATTTCTTTTTCAGAATCCTAAATCTTTTCAGGTATATACCCCATTCCAAGTTTTTTCTTAGCATTTCAGAGCTTTAGAATATCTTTAATATCAAAAGCTCTTAACTACTTACTTAAGTATAAATTCCACCGAGAATGCATTCACTTTTCTCTTAAGCTATCTGATTAGCTTTGAGTCACTTTAACAAAGGAATCTGCAGAAGGAGAATCATGGCAGAGAGGCTCCAGCAACCTGAGGCACCACTGCAGAGGGTGCACGAGGGTTAGTACCTAAGCAGCTGCGACAGCTAAAATATGCCAGACTCCTGGTTGTGTGCTTGCTCTCTTCTGCAGCTTTGTTCTGTTTGGCCAAACAGTAATTTCCCCGCCTTTTCCAGTTGGACCCTCAGAACAAAATGCTGTATAAATTTACCCCTCTCATATTTTCTATGACTTCAATGCTTAATAATCTGTTTTTTTATTTTTAGGCAAAAGTATAAACAAAATTTGCATTGAGTTTTTCCATATTAAAAAGTATTGCTTTTATAAATTAGCTTTTAATGTTCCCAGCCTTAATAAACTTAACTTCAACAAAACCAGTGCTTCAAAATCTACCCTGCCTTTCTTGGCCCCATTTACCCAATAAAAAAGGCCCAAATCTCTCATCTAAATTCCTAAAGAACACTACATCCAACCTTTATAATAAAGTCCTTGCACTGTGTATCTTTTACACGTGCTGCTTTATTGCGCATGCCAGGTACAGTATGAGTTAAAATATAAATTGACATAAAAATTCAAAAATCCCTAAGCTTAATATATACCTTTGCACTCAAAAACTTCAATTTTTACATTCTCTCCCATTAGCTGGGATTTCCAACTTGCTTGCTGAGTTTAAGTCACTTTAGTCCTCATATATTCTTTTTACTTTTCTCTATCAGAATAAAAAATATCCAGCATTATTTTATAATTCAAGAAAGTACTGTGGAAAGTTCTGTAATTTTTACCTCATATGCTTATGTTCAATTTTACATATAACCTAATTTTCCTTTCAAAAATGTTTAATAAGTTTAGCAGATTTCAGACCTGAAATATTCCTGAATATTTAATCTACTTCATGTTATAGGAGAAACTGGATTTTTTCTAAGTATATTGCTAATTATTTTATTAAAAACAGCATACCAAATCTTATTTTAATTATAAAATTCTGAAAATTATATGTTTTGCATCTTGATACAAGGAAAAAATACAACATATTAATCAATTTTTCATAAATATTGAAGGGATTGATCAGAATATGCCTGTTTCTTGTACTTATTTTGATTACCGAATATCTCTTTTTTGATTTGAGTACTCAGTTTGTATTTTAAAAGTGCAAAGGTTATTAAGCTTAAAACATTATATTTAAGCAATGTAAAAAATTTTTACAATGATTTAACATGACCAATAAAATTTATTAAACATATTTACATATATTCACAGATTCTTTCATACTTGAGTATTAAAATAGACATTTACAATTTCAGAATTTTCATTCAAAGGCATTTTGGGAGGGGGAATAGCTTCTACTGCGAGATGAAAAAAGAGCTATGTGTCCAGCATAGTGAGTCACAGGTACTACCCCACGAGACTGGCATGAAACACCCTACACTACTTTAGGCATCGCTTATGGAGAGTTAAATTATAGGAAGCATGCAATACAACTAAGTCACAACCTTTACAATTCTGGTGATGAAAACAAGCTAACTCAAACACATGCATGCCTTATTTAGAAGTTTTGCTACCTGAACACATTACTACTACACTCCATACAAACTACAACTTTGGTCCAATAAAACATTAGACACAACAGCTTTACAATTATTTCTTTGTACATGTTTTGACTACCAATCCCTTTGTATACATTTTGACCATTAATTACAAGATTTACATCTGCACAATATGTATAAAATAAGTTATTAAAAAGGAAGACAATATTGAAACTTTTGAAAAGAAAACTGTACAATTAATTTACAGATAAAATAAACTGAAGAAATTTTGTGCCAAGTTTTTCTTCCACATTAGAAACTATTTGGTAGGAATTGAACCTTTAAGTTTACCAATATATTCCAATAAAACTTGAAAGATTTGAATACTAGTGGTTATCTTGTTACTTAAGACTGCTAACAACTTCCAGTGCTGTTAGCAGATTCTCAGCTTTTAAAATACCTACCAGTCTGCCAACATGCTCTAATGCAATAGTTACCTCTCACCAACATAAATAAGAGATTTCAGTTAGAAACTGTTTGGATCTAGGATCCAAAATAATTTTTTTCATTTTTTTATAAAATGACAGTGTTTACTACATAACCAACTTTAGTCAAACTTTACTAACAACCGTAAAGGCATAATAGCAGTATTTTTCTCAAAAGGCAGTGTTCCACAGTTTAATACTCTCGAGCTGCATGAGTTTAAGATGAAAACACCGGAAGGAATGGCCGCTATATAGGAGTCAATTCAAAGTCATCATTAACGTCGACAAGGGGAACATAAAACTCCTGGATTTCATAAATGCTGATAGATTTATAGGTGGCAGGATCAAGTTCCTGGAGTTTGAGCTGCCATTCTAACCTCTGGACGGCGTTTAAAGCTGCAGCTTCATGTTGTTGCCTCATTAAAAGACAGGTCTATTGAGAAGAAAAGAAGAGTTAATTGATTTTTCTGTTAAATTTGCTTTAAAACTTAATCTCATCCAGAGTTCCTTCGGTGATTACGTTTTTGACTTACACACCCATCTCTGCTTTACCTGTGTCTGTATGCCAGCTATTTCTGGGTCTGCAATTCACCACTGTCCCACCTCACAGCCTTTAATTTGAAGCTGCTCTTTCAAATAATAAGATTTCAACTATCAAAAGAATCATGAACATCTAAGAAGTGATTTTTGAAACGATTTAAAATCTCAAATCAAATAATTTTCTTTATGAATTATTTGCAGCGCATTTTCTTTGTTATTGCTCTCCCCCATTCTTTCATCTGTCAGAACTATCACCAGACTTGGACACATAAAGATCGCCATCAGAAACTGCGTTTACTCTGATAATTTCATCTTTCATACTACAGTGGTCTTGAAAAATGGACTTGTGCTCTTTATTTTCCTTTACTTTCCAAATGTAGCCGGCAGGAAGACGCATGACTAATGGCTATCCCCTTTCCTAGCCACTCCTCTCTAACAAAGCTGCACTTTCTGCTTAAGAGGGAAGCATCCATTTGCACTGAACTTCTAAATATACGTACCTTTAATTTGTCAAATTTATCATCCACATCTTGTAACCAAGACATGAACTGTCTTGCATTAAAGCGATCCCTCACAGAAGTTTTACTGTCATCAGACTGAAAGAGAACATCAAAAGTAGTTGAATACTATATGATTTAATAACCCACTTTAAAACCGATATGCCATTATCTTTTTATGCCTAGGATATTAAAGTAAAATTGATTTCATATCTCATTTTAATTTTAATGTTAATGTTTACCATATACATAGGGAGAAAAAGTGGGTGGGCTATAGGACTTTGAGGCCAACATTTTTTCCAGGACCAATATTTTGGAGTGATCATAAAGAAATTCTGTATCAACTCTTAAGAATACCAGTTTTGGAATCAAGTCAGGCTGTATTCAAATGCCAGCTTTGTGTCTTATTATGTAACCTTGAACTAATTATGTACTTTCTCAATTTTCTACTCTGTAAAATGGGATGAATATCTCTTTTAATCTTGTTTTGAGAATTAAGTCTCTGAAGTCCTCATCAGAATGCTTGGGCATAGAGGCAGCACTCAACTCCAATCAACGTCTGCTGTAATTACTACTACTATTACCCCAGTGTTATCAGAGTGACATCCAGGCATCATGTAGATGCTCACATTTTTAACTGTTATCACTTCTTCCTTGGTCCTCCATAAGATGTTCTGAGCACCTAAAATTTTATTATTGAATCTTTTTAATATTACAAGTTCATTTTGAAAAGAGGTCTGATGAGAAAGTAGGCTAATGGACAATCCAAGCCCTTAGCCAGGAAGGGTAGATTTGTTTATTTTCCTTTTCCTTAATTCCTTGGAGGCTATTCTCATAGGAGCTGCTACATCAGTTGGGAGACCATCTACTCTAAAGGCAGAGTAAAAGGATGGGTAAGAGTTCCATAGTTTTCCTCAGGAGAAGGATTAAGTTCTTCTGTCCTTTAATTATTAATCTGATCATGGCCTAATCTTCTTTTAGTCTCTGATCTGGGGATCATTCTAAGGGTTTACTGGGAAAACTCACTTATTTTTGATGTTCTCCTTATAACCTATCTGGGGCAATAGATTCTCATTTATCAGAAATGTCATCACATTGTGGCCCAGTGGCTTTCCATCTCGATTTTCAGTTCTGCTATGGACTGGTATTTATTTTTACATGTCTTTTGTCATTTCAGTGCGTTTTGGAATTCCGGAAGAGAAAATAAAAGGTACGTTTACCCAACCACTGTAAACCAGAAATCTTCAAGAGACTTTCCCTGGGGCTTGATTTATACTGTTCCAAAATTGATTTCATTACTCTGTAATTGCACAAAACTTTAAAAGGTCTCAAGTTATTACACTGTCTAGTCCAGCCTTTAGTAACATAGTTAAAACTGTTCATTTCCATTATTAAAAAAACATTCATTCTTCCCTTTAAATTCTTTAAAGCTGAGAATTATGTACATTCCCTCAGTGGCCTTTCCAGTGTTTACTTCCTTAGAGTCAAATAGTTCTTTCTTAAAATCTAATTATTATTAGTGGTATTTTTTTGAGAGAGAGTATACGTGCAAATGGGGAGGAGGCAAAGGGAGAGGGAGAGAGAGAATCTTAAGCAGGCTCCATGCCCAGAGTGGAGTCCAATGCGGGGCTCGATCTCACGACCCTGAGATCATGACCTGAGCTGAAATCAACAGTCAGATGCTCAACGGACTGAGCCACCCAGGCTCCCCACCCCAATTATTATTCTTAATAGCCTTTTCAAATATCTCTGAATACTTTCATTTGGATAAAACAGTTGATAACTTAAGAAAGTTTGAAATCTACCGATCTAGTTTAATCTTTTAAACTTTAAACAGAGGAAAAAAGTAAAGCCCAGGGAGAATTAAGTAATTTTCTCTGTAATATACCCTATATCCTTTGTTTCTATTCTGACTTAAAACAGCATTTCCTAGTATTTGTGTGTGATAATCCTTCATTATCCATGATTATACTCTTTATTTTAATCATTATATCCTCTCTATGACCAATAAATTTCATTCTGGTTTGTGAGGTATAAGAAATTCTGACAACTGATATGTTTGGTTCTGAATTCATGTAATTTCTATGTGGCAGTAAACTTTATTCAAGACATAGCTACAGTTTTTTTTCACAACTATATTTATTTATTCCAGCAATATCCAAGATGAAAACAAAAGCCTGGCCCTATTTTAGCACCATCACAACCTAGAGGTTCAATCTGCCCGTAGTGTTTTCCAGTTTCCACTTGCTTTCCAGTTGCTTGAAGGTACAAACTCCCACTTTAGAAACAAATTACAAATTATGTAAAAGGGGGCACTATCCTAAACACATATTGGTTTTGTAAATATCAATTTTTATAATATAAGCCTAATGTTTAGAGGATTTTAGAAAAAAGATCAAGTGATCCAGAAGTACTTTATTCTGCAAGAATTGTTTTTCTCCTTTGAGTTTACTGATTGCCGAATTCAAGTTTCTTCTATGGAAATAGATGACAAAAGCACCCACGTTGTATTCAGGAACATTTTAAGTGTATCAGGGGCACTTTACCTGAGCGTCCAGTGGCACACTGTACACTTCTGCGTCCAGTAACACAGTGCATGCGCTAAATGGCAGTGTTTGATTTGCCAATGTTCTTGCAGCTCTGTAATGAACTCGTAGAACTTCCTGTTCATTGGATACAATGAGTTTTTCCTAGTTGAACCAAGAATGGAAAAAAAAAAACCACCATAATTCTTCAATCACCTGATTTTTCAAATAAAATAAAATTACTTAAAATGTACTAAAGAACCTGAAGTTCGGAGAAGTTTTTTCTTTTTTAAAAGATTTTATTTATTTATTAGAGAGAGAATAAGCATGAGTGGGGGGAGGAGCAGAGGGAGAGGGACAAGCAGACTCCCTGCCAAGCAGGGAACCCAACATGGCGCTCTAACTCAGGACCCCGATATCATAACCTGAGCCGAAGGCAGACACTTAACTGATTGAGCCACCCAGGCGCCCCTCAGATAAGTTTTTTCTTCAAAGAAAGTTTAAGAGATTTGAGAACTCATAAAAGAACAAGTAAATGTTCTCTTTCCAAAAGTGGCAGGCTTTTTTTAAAAAAAAGTTATCTTTTCAAGTGTACATGGTGGCTTTTAGTATAGTCACCAAGATGTTCAACCATCACCACTAATTTCAGAACATTTTCATCACCCCAAAAAGAAACTCCGTATCTATCACCAGTCATGTCCCACATACCTTCTCCTCCCCTGGAGAGACCACTACTCTACTCTTTGATTCTATGGCCTTACCTATCTACTCTGAACATTTTCTTACAAATGGATCCATGGAACATGTGGTATTTTGTAACTGGTTTCTTTCATGTCACATGTTTTCAAGGTTTATCTGTGTTGCAGCAAGTATCTGTACTTCATACCTGTTTCTGGCTGATTAATATTCCACTGTATAAATACACCATACTTAATCCGTTCAACAGCTAATGGTCTTTTGGGTTGTTCTAGCTTTGTGCTATCATGAATAATGCTTCTATGAACATTCATGCTCAAGTTTTTGTTTGGGTGCATATTTTCTGTTTCTCTTAGGTAAATAACTAGGAGTGGATGTACTAGATCATATGGTAGTTCTATGCTTCTCCTGGTGAGAAACTGCCAAGCTGTTAACAGCAGTTGTATCATTTTACATTTCCACCAGCAATGTATGAGGTTCCAACTTTTTCACATCCTTGCCAACACTTATTAATTATAGCCTTTCTAATGGTGTGAAGTGGTGTGCCATTGTGGTGGTAGCTTCTGTTTTATAATGAGTATTTTCATAGAAACACACACTATACTTTGATGCTGATTTTAAACCTCTGACAATCACAGTACAACCCTGTCTTAAAATGTGTTAACTGGGGTGCAATACTTCCAATTATGTAATATGCAAACTCACACTATCATTAAGTTAATGAAATGATCTAAGCATCCTCTGCATTTAGCAGACTAGGAATTCCTAGGGTGTAGTTACAGATTCCAACCCATTCTGATACTGGTTACAGACTTGTGCCATCTGGTGGTAACTGTCTTCTTTGGCTTAAACATCAGTTGGGGACAACCCTGGGACCTGTGGCTGGTTAGAACTTCAAGGACATAGGTTGTGAGTCCAGGAATCCTTCCATTATAAGATGTCCATCATTTTGTTGGTTCTGTCTGGCAAGCTAGGCTGAGAAAATATTAAAGATGTGGCCGGTCTTCTTCCCACCACATTCCTTATTCTCTCTCGACAAGAACTTTATCCTTCCCCTGAGCATGGAGGCCTCATTATATCCAAATGTGTATTACTGTAGAGTTTTACTGTATTTATAGTTTAGTGAAAGCACAAAGAAACAGAGTCCTATTTAATCTCTTAAATTTTATGTGACAAATGATACTCAAAAGAGAAGAGGTAAGTCTAAGACTTAGGATTTATTAAGTAGAAGTTTAAGGTGGGACTTTCTGTGATGAAATATCTAAAAAAATGATCAGATACTGAGAAGATAGCTAGAAGAAAAGTTTTCTTAAAAGACTGGCCAAAGTCATATAGAGATTAAGAGCAATAACCCAAAATCCCTTAACACTATATGAGAAAGAAATATATTATTTGAAGTCAGACTCCCTTCCCTAAAATAACTAACAAAGGTAAGCTGCTTAAGTCACAGCCTAAATAGTCAACTTTAGGTTACCATTCTTAATGTTATGTCTTTCCATTTCTAGAGGACGGCTCCTCAAACAATGTCTTCTGAGAATGGGTTATGCATGCCCCAAATACTGCCTCCTCTTAGTTCTTGGAGAGGCAGAGAAACTGGGCCAGGAGCTCTGGCTCTAAGATGTGTTTGTTCATTCAGTGTGGCATTCAAGTATTGTCATCATTTTCGATGGGAAAAATGACCCTAGAACAGAGGTTCTTGACTTGGGGTCCTAACGTTCCCAAGAAGCCCACGGACAGACTGAGGAGACTGTGAACCTGGGCGTGAAAAATTCTATCTTTATTTTTACTAACCTCCAACTGGCATTTCTTTCAATTATGAATGTAGGCCATAAAGCACAGAAATATCAGAAGTATATGCAACTTCGCCATCCATAGAAATCACAAATATTTTCAATTCACATTATAATTGTTGCAGATACTGCCCCCAAATGGTATCATTGTTTGTTGTCACATTGGTCAGCATTTTAAATTGTTTGTTGGTCAATATATGGAAGCATGTGAGTCATTTTTACTATTTGTTGAAGTTCTGAAAATTGCACAGTTCACATGAGAATTCTTAACTGTCTGTAAGGCAGCATAGCTTTTGTTACATGGATAGATGAATAGATGAAAATATGTTATCAGGTGGCTTCAAACATGCCTGATGGTTGAAATAGCTACTGACGTGTGTTCTATGACCAAACTTATTGAGAACAAAACACTCACTGACATAGGTCATGCACAATGTTGTAAGTTCTGTATCAGTGCTTCTTTCTTTTATTTATTGTTCTCTTTGCAATGCTATAAATTTATTAATTTAAAACCATAACTCTGAGAAACGGTTTTATATTTACCAGATTGTTACAGGGGTCCTATGGCACAAAAAAGTTAAAAACCTCTGCCCTAGGGAATCAATTACATACTAATCAAAGAAATTGCATACTTTTGTTTGTATGAGTACATTCAAACCTCTGTGAAGAAGGATCAGAGCTCATATCAAATTTTGGAAGTCCCTGGCCCTCCCAAAAGATTAAGAAGGTGCTACATTTTTGTCAATCCAAGTGACATGACTTTATGATTTCTATAAATAGACAGGTTTTCTCATGTCATTCCATGCCAAGATTAACCCCTAGAAACTAGAGTATGAAAGCAGACATATAAGGACCAATAAGCACAGCTTTTCTAAGTATTCTTCACTAAAGCAGCTGGTACCAAGCAACAATTCCAAAACTTGGAAATCCAACTGTCTAACCAGGAATTCACCACTTTAGTTCCACAAATTCAACAAATGGATAACAAGAAATTATTAGAGATTTTTATATATCAAAAATACACTCAACATGAACTGTAACACAGGGACAGCTACCCTAAAACAGGCTTAAAAATTCCCTAACTACACAGGTACAAGGTAACAAAATCAAACCATTTCTCAAAATGGTTCTAAATAAGGAAAATCCCCTAAGAGAGTTATATATGTGTGTATGTGTGTATATATACATAAAATATAATGTAGGTCATTATAATCTATTGTTAAAATACAGTTATTTTAGCATAAATGTTTAGCATAAATTTAAACACTTCTTACCCTTTCAATACTGTGTTGCAAACGTAGTTTCATTCTTACAACTTCCTGTTGCCGAAAAAGCTCTTTAAGTGGATCTGACAGTGAAGGTGGTGGTGTAATCTAATTTTTAAAGAAAATACATTAGTTAAAAATACTAGGTTTTACTTCCAACAATTGGCTAGTCCTAATTTTTGAAAAAGTTTTATTTATTTAAGTAACCTTTACACCCAACATGGGGCTCAAAATCACAATCTTGAGATCAAGAGTCAGATGCTCTTCTGACTGAGCCAGCTGGGCGAATGGGCTATTCTTATAAAAACAAACCTTTTAGTGAATCACTTAATGAAATCATAAATTATGATGTTCTCTGAATTAGATAATACAGTAACCATTATACAACTGCTTGTTCTCAATCTCAACAGTCTGAAACACAGCAGAGCATACCGATAAACTTAGATGCTTTAATTCAGAGGCCACACAAAATTTCAAAGAGCAAATTAGAAGGGCTAAGGACTAAGGAAGTTCCTTATTACAGAGACACATTTTAGAGCATCAGTAAGTGACAGCTCAGATACAGGGAGGGAGGGTTCACAAAAACAGATAAACATCAAGCAAACAGTCCTAAAGGTTACAGCAGTCTTGAGTCTTAGTTTAATAAACATAGTCTCTTTGTAGACAAGATACAAATCAAATGCTACAGTGCTGAGTTTTACATTTACTGAATTAAGTCTTTTATAAAAAGATGGAATTATACTCTAATAGATTTGTAGTTTTCAAACTTTGTAGTTTTCAAACTTTGTTACAGGTGATAACCCATTTTGTCTTTCCATACTCCAAAAATCTTACAGTTGGTTCATCTCTAATTTGATTATTACAGTGGACTGCTTTCTGGTAGATGCTGGAGGTTAAGGAAACAGACGCCATCTATGCATTGGTCTACAGTTAATATAGAGACATCTGTGATCCCTTAATATTCTGCCTCTACCCCTTGGAATATCTATATTCC
This sequence comes from Ailuropoda melanoleuca, assembly GCF_002007445.2. Lineage (NCBI taxonomy): Eukaryota > Metazoa > Chordata > Mammalia > Carnivora > Ursidae > Ailuropoda > Ailuropoda melanoleuca. The sequence continues at coordinate 49,937,751 of NC_048231.1, forward strand.
TCCCTCCACCCTCAACTATGTTCTAACTACTGTCAGCATTTGGGGCAAACATATCTCAGTATGTTTTGGCACCACAGAATAACTTAGCTGACTCTTCTGATTCTTCAAAAGGTGGGACAAGCAGATTCTATGTACTTCTTGATGTGGGGCTAAAGGAATTATACACCATATATGAAAAGCTCTAGACAAAGAATCAAACCTGGATCTAATCAGGACTCCATACTTAAACAGTTTACAGGAATTATGGGGGACTGAAAAAAATGTTAAATAACAAGGATTCACTCAGTTGAATCAAAGTGGAAAATTCTATAGGACAAGTAACTTATGGTGGTAGATTATTTTTCAGGCCTCTAACTGCAGTAATACAATTGTTTGATTTCTGTGCCTTATAGATGTCTTTAAATTTAATAAGAGTAACAAGCGAAGTTTAGTGCTGTTTTAAAGTTTTCCGAAATCATAAAGGTCTCCTTTATGCAGCCCAGAGGAAGAGTATCTACTCCTGTGAGACTGGAGTATCAGAGAAAGCTTCTTGGAGAGGGTGATGCCTGAGGCTACATCTTAAAGGAAGAGTCAGAATCACGAGTTAAGAGAAATGAGTTGGGGTGGGGGGGAGGGGAAGAAGGGAAAGAAGAGAGGGAGATAATTCCCAGAAGAAAGGACAGTGTTACCAAGAGCACAAAATGAAGAGACAGTATGGTGCCTGGAGACAACTACAAATTGAATTCCTGGGATATCAACTTTGAGGGAAAGAATGGTAGGACATGAAGATGGAGAGATCAGCAGAGGCAAAGTAATTAATGTTGTAGTCATTCTGTAAACCAGCTTTTTTCTTCTTTCTTCTTTTCTTTTTTCTTAAACTAGCTTTATTTTATTTTAATTTTTTAAAAGATTTTATTTATTTGACGGAGAGAGGGAGAGCGAGAGAGAAGAGAGCACAAGCAGGGGGCAAGGCAGAGGGAGAGGGAGAAGCAGGCTCCCTGCTGAGCAAGGAGCCCAATGCAGGGCTCTATCCCAGGACCTGACCTGAGCTGAAGGCAGACACTTAACCGACTGAACCACTCAGGCATCCCTAGACTAGATTTCTTAAAGTGTGTTCCAAAGAACATTGGGCCCATAAAGCTGACGCTCAGGAAATGGTTCCAGGAATGAGCAAGTTTGGGAAACACTGTACAAATGTACTTACTTAGGAGTCTCACAGTTAACAAATTAAACTTAATGGTCTGAGAAGTTCTGCAGTGAAGAAAGAAACTTATTTATTTTTAGATTAACGGTATTTCATTTCCCAAACGTATTTGACCATGAGCCCTACCCACCTTGCCCCACCATCATCCCTATGTGTTTAATTACATGCTGTGGAACAGATATTATGCATAACACATTAGGGTAAATTTTGTATGCGGTGGGAAACCACTGAGAGATCTTACAGCTCACTGCTGTGTCTGCAGAAATTAGGAGGATAAGACTACAGGCAAGAAATTAAGGAAGCAAATCACTGTGACCCTGGTATGAGGAGGAGGAGGGAATGGAAGGGAAGGGGTCTAAAAACAGGGTGATTAAGAATAAAAGAGAGGGGGCAGCTGAGGAGGACTTGTGGGTCCTTCAGCATGAGGACCAAATGGCTGGTAAGAGATAATCCAGGAGGGGAGAGGGGGCAGGAGATAAGAGAAATAGGTTTTGGGTTAAGTTCAGTGCTGATATGTTAAGTTTGTGGAGCTGACAGACATTCAAGTGGAGCTATATCCATTTAGCAAAAAAAAAAAAAAGCTGAGAGAGGTTTGGGCAGAATACATAAATTTAGAAATTTTCAACATCTATCAATGTACAGAAAAATGGTAAACACACCAAAAAGGAATAGGTGGAGACTTTCTGAGGAAACTTTCCCTTTCCTGTTTTCCCCATCTATCTTTAAGTAAATCATGTTTGGAGATTTTGTCCTTTAAGATCTGTGAGTCCCAGGAGTCTCTAGAATATAAAATCTCTTAACAGCTTCCCTTAGATGCTCTTCCTTCCTGTCATCCACTCTTAGAACCCCCTGTAGGGACTTTGTATGCTGGTATTCGTGACCACAGTAAATACCAGGATGTGACAAGTCTTTTTCTTTTATCCCCCCCCCCCCCCCCCCCGTTCATTTGTCTTTTGGGAACTTGATCTACAGTTTTATTTTTCTTCCTTTGACTTCCTCTGAAAAAACAGCAGCATTCTGTTTAAATTATAAGAAAAATATTTGCTAGAAGAACAAATACTTAAATTGACTTTGGAGATGTTTCACTACAGTTCTAACAGGTTCTATAAACAGATCACACAAATGTGGAGACACTAGTTCAATAAAATGACAATTTGCTGACAGAGGAAACAAATGGATAAAATCATATTGGAAACTATTAAAAATAACGTAGGGTAAAAGTGATTTTTGTTATTCTGGTTTTTCATTACTTTTTGAAACGAAATGTTGAACAAATGAGTTTCAGTCCCGTAAGCTCAAAAACACAGACTTCTATGAGCAAAAGGTGGGGGGGGGGGTTGCACATTAGCTCTAATAAATATGAACCTTAAAGTTATTTTGAGCTGGATAAAATAATGATAACCTCTTAAATCTATATAATGTTTTAAAGTTTTTAATGGGTTATGGCGTATACTATTTCAACCTGCTTTAAAGTAGGGCTGGTATTATTGTTTACGGATGTGAAAATTAAGAATCAGAGAAGGAATTATTTAAGATCACACAGCTGGTTTGTAGCAAAATCCAGACAAACTTATGTATACTACCTGGAAACTACTGCTCTTTCTACTATACTGTGCTGTGTGTTTAATAATTCTCATTAAAAACAAACAAAAAACCTTCTACTATACTCAGAAAAAATTCTTGGCTCTAGTTATAGCCTTTTCTGAAACAATATTTAACTAAATTCTGATTTAATCAAAGCTATATCTCCAGAATTGCTGCAAGGGAATTAAACTTGCACCATATCACCTTTGAAGGAATAAGAAAAGGTAATTATAAACACAAGCACACATAACATATATACAAGCATGTGCATCATACTACATATACATATATATCTCTCAATAGGCAGGTAGCGCCAAAAAGGCAACCTAATATGGTTTATCAGAATTGTTTTTAGTGAAATAGCTTGTACAAAGTTTAACTTAAATGGGTTCTTCATAGTTTTACCTATATTTTTCAAGCCTATGATACAACATACTTCAGTTAAAATTCCTAACCCTTTAAAGGGAAACAAAGGAAACAAGAAAACTATTAGCTTTATATTCTTTAAGTTACTAACAAATTATTTTGCTGAAAGGATTTGAAAAAATGACAAATTTACTTATTTACAACTCTATTTTTTTTAAGTCCACTATTATAGTTTATTAGTGGTAGAGTAATATCAAAATCTGCCTTTTAAGATTTAAAGGGCACTAGCATCAGATATATTCTGTGGATGTGGGACTAACGAACCATCTTTCCTCTGACCTTTTGATCTTCTCTGAACTAGGCTTTGAAAAAAGAACATATGCAAAGGCATGAAGTGAAACAGTACAGAATAGCCTGGGGAAGCACCATATACAGTAATAGGGTAGTAACTACAGCCAAGCCCAGAGAAGTATGGGAGGACCTGTAGACAATGATGGGGACTTCGGTCTATAGAAAACTGGGAGTCTCTAAAGATGTTTAGCCAGGTAGTCAGAGAATCAGATCTGACTTATATATAAGGCACCTAGAAAGTATCTTGTATCTTGATACAAGAGATTAGAGCACAACCTATGGCAGCTATTCAGAATGTCTGTTTTGCTGGTTTCTGATATCCAGTTAGCACAATGCTTAGCACATGGTTATGAATTATTTGATTATGCAATACCTTGAATATTTGATTATGCAATATTCACATATGTGAATGAATAGTCTATGGAGCTAATGTGGTCCATACACAGCAGTGGTAAGAGAGAGAAGGGGAAAGGAAGTGAGATGCATGAACATAACTTAGTGCTGATGTGATGGGAAGGCAGAGGGGAAGAGGTGGAGGCTGAATTTTGGGTTCCTAGCCTGGGAAATCAGACAGCAGATAATGACAGGAACTAAATCAGAAAGGGCCAAAAGAGCACTTTTGAGATAGGATAAATGTGTTTGGTATTGGACCTGATAATTATATGGATATTGTAGTACACTGAGGTGATATTCAGAAGCAACTAGAAACACAGTTATGGAAATCAGTCTTGTATTCAGAGCTGAAGATAAATTTGGGACTCATTCTTCCAAGAGATAGTGTCCTAGCCCTTAATCAGATTATGGGTGGACATGTGAACAGTTAACTATGATATCATAGTGAAGGTGTGAGGAAGACACAAAAAATTCTGACAAGATTTTGCACAGAGGTGACAACACAGCTGGAACAAAGGCACGGAGGATAGAAAAGGAAGCCTAGCAAGAACAGTATTTCAGGTAGAAGTAACAGGAACAGCACTGTCTTAAGTGCCAAAAGTAGTGAACAAGAGATTTCTATCAAAGAGTGAGTTAAATATGGAGGAATTATTGGGTGACTTTGGAAGTTGTGAGAAAACGAAGCTGGAGGGGTAGATTGGGGTCAGATTATAAAATGAATGGTTATGGTAAGATTAGATGTGGATTTTAAGCTGTAGGTAATGGGAAGCCAGCTAATCACAGCTAAGATATTTAAGTAGGGAAACAGTTTTTTACTGTTTTTTTTTTTTTAAGTTTTATTAAGTAATCTCTAAACCCAACGTGGGGCTCGAACTCACAACCCTGAGATCAAGCATTGCATGCTCTTCTGACTTGAGCCAGCCAGGCGCCCCTTTATTGTTTTAAAAAAAGATATATATTTCATAACAAAAGAGAATGCTTCTGAAGAAAAAGATTAGGAAAAAAAAGAAGTGACAAGTTGCTGCAATGTTCTAAGTGAGAGATGATGACGAAGGCCCTAAAACAGGACAGTGGTAGAAGTTACAGTTAATGGAGAGAGTTCTAAGGTAGAATGGTTGCAATATGGTAACTGATAGGTTACTACTCTGGTGTCATCACTAATAAAGATTTGTTTCTAAGAGAGTGAGAGATAAATCATTTCTTTTGGTCTTTGGGAGTCTGAGGCTAGAGTGGATACTTGGTGCATGGTTAGACTCCTCTTTCAGGAATGAGGCACTCAACCCCCAGCTCCTAGGAGTGTTGGAGGGTGAAAGCTCTCACTGGAGCTCCTCTCTAGGAACTGGCAATGGGAACACTGGGAGGGAAGATAGTTGGTATGCCCAAGGTCATGTTCCCTCCCTTGAGGCAGGCTCCCTGTCAGAAGGGCCACCCCACTCCAGAGCTCCCATGGTTTCAGCTGAAATGAGTGCCGCAACTGCATTTCAGTTTGACTTTTCGCTCTGCTGAATTGTGGTTCCTTCACACAGTTACAAGTATTGTTCCTGACAGCACTCACCAATGAGTTTCTTGCACACAATCTCAGGGTCCACTTCCTGGGGAACTAAACCTATGACAGGTAACTGCAGATCATTTAGGTGATGCTGCCCAGGAGGCAACTACATCTGATTCTGGAGGTCAACAGAGATGACATGGCTAGGTAAGAATTTTAGGGGACTAAACTGGGATATGGAAGAGTGCTAAAGGAACAGCCAAACCACAATGGAACAGCCAAGATCACAATAACAAAAAGTTGACTGAAGAATTGATTCCTATAGAACTCTGATGCTTAAAGGTTGGGCAGAGAGTCATTACAAGAGAGAGAAAAAGGTAAGTCATTGAGGGAGGCAAGGGAACCAGAAGAGAGTACCATCATGAAATCAAGAGGGGTAAATTTTATGAACAAGATGGCCATAATGGTTCAATGTGACGAAGATCAAGTAAAAAGGAAAAGAGGCCAACAAATCTGGCATTACAGGCTCACTAGTGATCTGTGCTGGTGCATATGGTTTAAGGGATGAACAGACAGTGAGTGATACACAGAAAACACCAGGTACAGAATACTTTCCAAGAGTGCGGTAGTAAAGGAAAGACAGAGGGAGATCTTGACAAACTGGCACACTCACAGGGTAACCTTTCCTCCCCAGGATGAAGGAGACCCAAGTATGTTCAGAGTGGGTGGATAAAGGCCAACAGAGAGAGAAAATTAAAAATATACCAGCAAGAAGTGGCTCAACAGAGGAAAGTTCCAGTGAAGACTCTTCCAGAAGCACATGTAAATGAGTTACCTTTCAAAGAAATAAAAGCATACCTCTTTTGGGATGAAAGGAAAAGCAGGTAAGGAAAAAGAAAATACTGTAGACCAGTGCTGATCAATAAGGTAGCCACTTGCTACACATGGCTGCTGAACACTTACTGAAAATGTTAGCCACAGTTAGTCTGAACTGAGATGTACTACCATGCACACCAGATTTCTAATACTTAGTACAAAAAAAAAAGAATATAACATGTCTCATTCATAAATAATTTCTCTACATTGATATATTTTGAAATAGTATTTTGAACATACTGGGTTAAATGTTAAAATTAATTTTACCTTTTACTTTTTAAATTGTGGCTACTAGAAAAATTAAAACTCTGTAAGTGAGTTGCATTCTACTTCTACTAGACAGCACTGCAGATGCATATCAAGTGACGTTACTTACTGTGGGAATGCAAATCTTGCTTAAGGGGTTTCCATCCAGGAGATACGATCCATTAAATGTCACATATTCATCGTAATACTGAGGCGCTTGAGGAATAACACTACATAACAATTTGCGCTTTTCCTCAATTTTTTTCCGTATGTGCAAGTATTCGAAATACGGATTTGCTCTCTCTGAACTGTACGGCTGAATCTCATCTAGTTTCAGAGAATCTACGATGGCTGCGAGAGACTGCTGAGTTTTCTCTTTTGCCTGTAGTAAAGAGGGACTCACTTGCACAGGCTGAGGTACCCGTGACACTTTCCTTTTCCGTGGGTGGTGAATCTGAGGATCATCTTCTTCAGTCAATCTTATTCTTCCTCTAGGAGATGAAGATTCGCTGTCTTTTTCTGGTAGCAGCGTACAGCTAGCAAGAATCTGTTTGCTTTGATTTGCCACTGTACTTGCTTTGTTTCTAGTCATCCTTTGAGGAACTTGGTTTTCAGTTTTATCATCTTCAGCATTTTCTTCTAATTCTACTTTACCTACTTGACCATATTTATGCATCTCTGGTTGAGATGACTGTTGTAAATGGTTTTCCAGACTTGATAAAGTGCTTTGTTGTGATTCTTCATCTTCAATGGAAAGCAAACACTTTTCCCCTTCAGGGCAATGTTTTGGATTATCTTGTTCATTCAGATTTCCTTTTGGCATCCCTGTACTCATTTCACATAAATCAGAATCACATTTATCACTCAAATGAGTTAAAACCAAACTCTCCAGTTTGTTTTCTTTTTCATGTGAAATAACCTGAAATTCAGAAGTGCTATTTTCAACCTCATGGCCACTGGAAGACTTATATATTAGTTTGCTAAATGTGTAATGTGTATTTAGCTGGGAAGAGGCATCGCTTCCACTAAAGTCTTTTTCTGATGGTAATACAGGCAAAGTATTAGCCTTTTCAAAATTTGGTGATGCTTCTTGAACAGTGCTTTCAGAGTACACTGGGACAAAGGCATCTGTCTTTTGAACATCTGATAGGACAAAAGTATTCTCCATCTCTTTCGCAGATTCATTATCAGTATCTAAAACAGAATTGATAATTTGAATGACATTTTTCTGCTGTAAAATACCCGGCTCTTGATTGGCAATATAGGACATAGACATATGTTTAGAAATAGATTCAGCATCTGAAAGTGATTGGCTGTGGAAAGAGCAAGGTTGTTGTGAAGGCAGAAAGGACGCTGGGTCCTGAGCACAAGAGTTTCCTGGCAGCTCAGCCTGGTGCAGGGATAAAAAATCAGTGTTCTGTTCTTTCAATATTTTGTTTTCAGAATTACAAAAACCCTGAACAGAAGAATCTTGATCAGGTGTACTAGAATTTGGGCAGATCAAGTCACTGGTGCTTAATGACTCCAGTCTGTCAACAGGTACCTCCCATGATTTATTTTGGATCACACCAACCTGATTAGATGGCTCTGAATGTACAGGACTGTCCATTAAAGCACCCACTGGAGCAGTACTCTTGATAACATTTATATCAGCTGAAATATACTTGCTGCTTACAGATCTAGTTGGAGAGGCTGCCAAACTAGAATGTATGTTAGACACATTTGAAAGTTCTCTTTCAGGCACATTTGAGGACACCTCGGATTTGGGAGAAGGACAAATATCTCTTGGCACAGCTAAGCCACCTTGACTGCTTTCTTCTGATATTGTTTGGAATTGTTTTGTATGTTCACAAATGACAGATGGCATGCTACATCTTCGAACTTCTATGGTTGGTCTCCCCTCATTTATAACTAGTTTAACATCTTCCACCGAAGATGATCGGAGATGGGATGTTGGAAGTCTGCTTGTATATGGTGGTTTAATCCTCTCTGGAAGTTCAGCCAAGCTATCTAATTCCCTTTCATGAAGGGCAGGAGATTTGGCAACTGGCAAAAAAGGTGACTGGGAAAAGGACATTTGGGAATCCGAACCCTCTAACATAAAGTCAGAGTCATACTCAACTGGGGGCCTGGGGGTCGTCACTGTAGTATGGCAGGAATCTTCTGAGCTAGCAACTGAAATCATGGATACTGATCTGGAGCTGAGACCTGGCTTTTCACTTTCTGATCTAGGAGATCTGTTTAAGCTATTATCTGAAACAAAAGATGATTTCCCTAAATTTGTTATATTTTTGGCATCAACAGATTGTGATCTGCCACTTATAGCATCTTTAGACTGCTTCTCCTTGGTATAAGCATCAGTCAACTCTGAACTCTTTGACCTAGTAAGTTCTTTATTTTTGGACTCAGCTAGTACGTGCTTTGTTTTTTCTTTCTCTTTTACTTTAAGTTCTAAACAATTACGATTTCTCAACCGCTCCTTTTCTTTTTGCTTAATTTTTTCCTTATGTTTTTTGTGCCACTGCTCTATTTCTAGGTCTTTAAGGCTTAGCATTCGTTCAAAACTTGTCTGCATTAAATCATCGTTCACTAACCTCTTTTCTTTAGGTCGAGTATCTTTTGAGGCTGGTGATGACTTAAGTTTAGGCTTATCTGCTTCAGATTTTAGTTTGAGTAAACTATTTAGTTGAATTTTATCCTTATGCTTGTCTCGTTCTTTGTATCTGTCTATATCTTTATCTTTTTTATCTTTTTCTTTTCCATCTGGGGTTTTCAAAGGTTCATCTTTTGTTTTTTCTTTAAGGGATAAAGTTTTTTCATGTTGTGCTTTACTACTGTCTGCTATACTTGACTTTTTCTCTTCCTGGAAGTGTTTGGAAATAGTTATATTTACGCCTTCCTTATCTCTAGATTTTTCCTTTTTATCTACCTCCCTGTCTTTATTTTTGCTTTTTTCTGATTTAGCATAGTCACTATTGTCTGCTTGTTTGTTTTTTTTTTCTATCAAGTGCTTTTCTTTGTTTTCTGCTAGATGCCTCTCTTTTTCAGGTTTTTCTTTGTCATGTTTTCTATCCATTTTTTCTCTACTTTTCTCTCTATCTTCAGTTTTTTTCACGGTGGTGGTATTTTTTATCTTCTCGCCTTCTTTATGGCACCTCTCGGTGTGATGTGAATACAGCTTGTCTTTTTCTTTTATTCTATCAATACAGTCACTAAGATCTAACTTGTCTTTCTCTGACTTATGCTCATGTTTGGTTTTCTTTTCTTTTTCAGAATTTTTTCTTTCAGTCTTCTCAACATCCTTTTCTTTAGTTTGAAACCGCCTCTCAGATTTTTCCTTACTTTCTTTTATATGTTTTTCTTGTTTTTCCATCTCTGCTTCCTTTTCCATTGAGTGTAATCCTATAGATTCTTCACTGGCATTTGTTCCTAAAGAACTGCATTCTGTTTCTTTATCTATCGGTATGTTCTCTCTTTCTTCTTTCAAATCTTTTATTTTTTCTTCCCTGAAAGATTTCTCACTTTCCTTTTTAATCTTCTCTCGTTCTTCTTTAAAATTCCTCTCTTTTGAAACATACTTTTCCTTGGTTGATTTATCATCTTTTATATTTTTTTCCAATTTTGATTTTTTTTCTGTTAAGGACTCATGTTCCATATTTAAAAACAGATCTTCAGTCTCATCACTTTTAAAAAAATTCTCTTTCCAAAATTCTCTATCAAATTCTACACTCCGCTGCAGCTCTTTAGCACTGTCTCTATTTTTGTATTTTTCCTTTTCACCTTCAATTTCTTTTTTATGCTTTTCTTTTTCTCTCTCTTTATGCTTCAATTTATGCTTTTTTAACGTTTTACCCTCTTTATCCATTTTTTTCAGTGTGCAATCTGAATTTTCGAATGTTGGACTATGATCTTCATCCTTTACTTTGGCATTTGACTTTTCACCAAATTCTAAGTGGAAATCTTTCTGATGTTTACTTTTTTCCTTATGCTTACAAGATTTTACACTTGAACTTTCTGGCAAGAATTCAGATTCCGTGTTATCATACCGAACAAGATCAGGCTGTAATGACATTTCAGAACTTCCTGGTGATAAACATGTTTTAGTATGTTCTTGTTTTAGTGGTGTTGACTGCTTTTCACTAAGTCCACAAGAATGCTTAGGAGATTTACCTGTGGAGATATGAAATAAATGTAACGAAGTATCATCTTTGGGGCTAAAAGATTTTCTAAAATTCCCCTCCTCTCTGGTCTTTTCTGAGCAATCTAGTGCAGTATTAACTGTCAAATTTGTTACTCTGGTATTTTCTTTCCCCTCTTTTTCTTGCTTCAACTCTTGGTTCTCTTTATTTTTGTTCTGGTTCTTTAATTTTCTTTTAACTTTGCCTTTCTGTTTGTGTTCATTTGAAACTCCATATTCCTTTTTGGTTTGTGTATCAGAATTTGATGTTTCAGGGAGAGAACATGGAGCAGAAACCTTTTTATTCTGAAGAATTTCTTCATCTGAACTTTCAGAACTTGAATATAAAACTCTAGATGGTTTTTGTTTTTTACTTTTAAATGATTTAGGATAGAAAGCTTTCTCCTGTTTTGTAAATAAACTATTCTTTTCTACTTCAGCTTCATTCTCTTTTCGTAGCTCTTTCCTAAGAATATGTCTGTCATCAATCATTTTATTTATTTCTTCATCATCATCATCTTTGAACTCATATTCATCAAGAGCAGATGGAAGAGGTGCTTTACTGGGAATTATCTGTTTACTTTCACAGATGAGAGAGTCTTTCTCTGTCTCAGAGTCAATATTTTCATCAACACTGGAAGGATTTACAGACCGAGCCTCTTCAGAATCTAGAATAAGAAGAGAAAATCTGTTGTTGGTCAAGAGACAATTGCCAGAAAAATAAGGCTGAGAGAAAAATACAGCATATAAAGTAACTATTTCAATTCAGAAAGAAAACTTCAGAATTATATGTGAATAATGCAATAAAATATGTAAGAACTCTGCTACAGTATTGCAGAAAACGTTTATAAAGAATCTGCTTCATTATACGATCCCTTGACACTTCTAAAAACACACAGTATAATGAATTCTGAATTCATATATCAAAGATACATGACATAAAAATGTATAATATAAAGCAGAAAATCCAGAGGACTGGATTTAGGGGAAACACTGGTTATATAAACTTTTACATACATGTACATTTTTTTTTCTGGATAAAGAATATTGAAGTAAGAGTCTCTGATGCAAAAAGGATTAAGAACCACTAACTTAAAGGGATTAATTAAGTAAATATCACATATGGTCTTATATGTTTCAGAATTTTTATGAATAAAATCATGAGGGATCAAGTGATTCTCATAAAGTATAGTAACTTAAATAAAGGTGAATGGTTTTGCCTATACAAGACACATGATTATCTGGTTAAAAAAAATAAAGACATGTATCCCCCAATTACATAATCAAGATTATACCAGACAAACTGAACCTATATGTAATTTGAAAAAAGCTATGATGTTCTTTAGTTTTCTTATCTATAATTTAGACTAGACACTAATATACACTTTAGTACAATGGGGGGGGAAATAATGGGCTCAATTTCTACACATTTTTAAGTACGTCAAAATTAATTTTAAGTACTTGAAAGCTTAATTGCATTCAAGTTGTATAAATGTAGCCAAAACATTGCCAAGTTCTATTTTATTATACATCTTTTTTAAAGATTTTATTTTTAAGTAATCTCTACATCCAATGTGGTGCTCAAACTCATAACCCCAAGAGTCACATGCTCCACTGACTGAGCCAGCCAGGTGTCCCTTATATCATTTATTTAAGGAAAAGATTTTTTCTTTTTCCTAGGTGGACATCTTTTTTTTAGCTGAAATGTATGTTGTATACATTGGGCCTCAATCTGAAAAGAAAACCTAAGCTTCTAACTAAAGGTAAAGAAGACGGAGGCCTCTGACCAAGGAGGAAACACCAAACTCAGTATAAAAATGATAAATTTGCTAAGTATTTATTAAAATTGTAAATTTAAGACATTAAGCTTCCTCTAAACTGATCTAGCCCCCAAATATTCTTCTCACATAAAAATGCGAGTTCCAGAAGCATTTTGGGGTATCTGTAAGCTACTGGGCGCTGTATAGGAGCTCTGGAGAGATCACAATCTTATTTTTGGAGAAGAGGAATATTCTGATGAGTGATATGGTTATACTGACACATGGTACAAAAAAAGAACATTTTTGGAATTATAACTGCTTGTATAGATGTTGCAAATGCTCCCCATTCCTAGACATCAATATTGCAATATATAGTATCAAACTACAGAACTTTATGTTGCAAAAAGGAACATCTATTTTGGAAGCAGTGTTTATTTTGGTCCCTGATTAAGTGACTACAAGAATATGTACTTATACAATAGATGTTATTTTCTATTGTTAATACTTTATTTATAATTTGCTCTTGAGAACTCATCTCTGTGTAGTTTTCAAGGATTTAATTCATTATGATTTATATATATTCTATTTATATCGTCTCTCATGAGACGATTACTTTTACTGGAAATTAGGAATGATTTTTTCCTTTGTAAACCCCCAAAACCTCAGTTCTACACTAAGAATCAGACTTCAATAAATATTTATTCTGTTCCACCAGGCACATAGCGTTAGGTGCCAGGGGGAGACAAGATGAAACGACAGTCCTGCCTCTTTAACAGTTACACAACCTGATTATAGCTATAAAGGCAATAGATACTAGGTTGAAAAGGGTGCACTTGGGAAGCAGTCTGCTTGGGAAAACTAGAGAAGGAAAGCAGGATTCTCAAAGAAGTGGCACTGAAGCTGAGGCATGAAAGATGTACGGGGATTTCAGGGCATGGAAATAACTACGACATAAACAAGCAGATCCAGTTACAGCACATATACCATTTTACATATGGCTTTTTTCCACTGAACAGATCATATTTTCTTCTGAAATTAAACCTTTTCATTACTCTTTTTAAAGGCTGCATATTACATTGAGTTAATCTGTAATCATTTAAACTGATCCTTTTACTGAGGGGACATTCAGGTTGTTCCCAATTATTTGGTATTATAGATATCTAATAACGTAGAAAAAAATTTTTTGTATATGTTACTTGAAAGTAGCAAAGTATCAATTTGTGTATGAAAAAAGAAACGAGAAATGCATCAAAAGAGTACCTGTGCTAAACTTTTGCTGGAGGAATTATGGGTGATTTTTATTTTCTTCTTCACACTTTTCTCTATTTTCCAAATTCCTAGCATAGCCAGATGTATTATTTTTATCATCAGAAAACCCTTTTTTTTTTTTTTTTAAAGGGCGCCTGGGTGGCTCAGTCAATTAAGTGTCCAACTCTCAATCTCAGCTCAGGTCTTGATCTCAGGGTGATGAGTTCAAGCCCTATGTTGGACTCCTTGCTGGGTGTGGAGCCTACTATATATAAAAAGTTCACTAATAGGTATAAAATACCATCACTATTTTTTTGATTATTGGTGCGGCTCACTTTGTCATGTGTTTGTATTTCCTCCTGTGTAATGTCACTTTATAATTTCTTCAGCCTATTTTCTCCTGTTTTTTTGGGGGGGGTCTACGCATATTATTACTTAAATTATACCACACATACAATCTCATGTATGTTTTGCTTATATCATAGTGCTTACCTTGAATATATACATTCAAGATTAAATGCATATTCTTTAAGGGAATTACACATATATGTGCACACTGAGAAATGTAAGGTTTGTCATTTATGTTTCTGATTCATCAACTGAAGGTAATTAAACAATGCTCTCCAATCCAGATATACTTTTTTTCCTATGGTTCTTTTTCAAAGACATTTTTATTTATTTATTTTTAAAGATTATTTATTTATTTATTTGACAGAGAGACAGCCAGTGAGAGAGGGAACACAGGCAGGGGGAGTGGGAGAGGAAGAAGCAGGCTCCCAGCAGAGGAGCCTGATGTGGGGCTCAATCCCAGAATGCCGGGATCATGCCCTGAGCCGAAGGCAGACGCTTAATGATTGAGCCACCCAGGCGCCCCACAAAGACATTTTTAAAAGGGGAAAAAATGCAAGTTTTAGAGTGAAAAAATTAGCTTGACACTAATTAATGTCCATGATGAGAGTGTGGCATTATTCCAGTGAAGGACTGTAACCTGGCTCTGGTCACTGAGCTGCACGTTCCCACTGGGCTCACTCCACTGCAGGGTGGTTCTCAGCAGCCATTATTGGTGGCAATAATCCGGTGCTGCTCTCATGAAGCTGGGGAGTTTGATCTTAGCAAAGGTACTACACCTCCATGACATCATTTCACTTGCGGACCAGGCTGAAATCTCTTTTTCCCTAAGCGACCCTAAACCTTCTGATTTACTTTAACAGGAACACAGGGCTGGTCTTGCAATTATAGTGTGGTAGTAATTTAAAAAAAAAGGGATTGTTTTGCCTTTCTTAGGAGATGGTCCTTACAGTGAGAAAATCACCTAGACTCTCCAAATCCTCAAATTCTTGTAGTCAAATGGCATGGCTATCATTATACTGTTATTTTCCATTTTGTTCCAATCTTTTAGTCTTCTATTATCTAGTTAATCAGTCAATTTGAATTTGTATTTTAAACATATATCAAATTATTTCTGACAAAAAGTTCCCTTAAAAAATGTTAATGTCTGGGGTGCCTGGGTGGTTCAGCTAATTATGTGTCTGACTCTTGATTTTGGCTCAGGTGATGATGTCAGGGTTGTGAAAGCCAGGCCTGCATTGGGCTCTGTGCTGAGCATGAAGCCTGCTTAAGATTTTCTCCCTCCCTCTCTCTGCCCCTCCCCCAATGTACACACTTGCTCTCTATTTGAGAGGCAACACAAGGGGGGGGAGGGGCAGTGGGAGAGGGAGAAACAGACTCCCTGATGAGCAGGGAGCAGGAGGACATGGGGCTCAATCCCAGGACCCTGGGATCATGACTTTCGCGCTCTCTCAATTAAAAAAAATAAATAAATAAAAATTAATGTTTAGCATCTCAAACAATTTTACTTGGGAAACTAGGAAGGAAGATGAGAAATACATAAGCAATCACTCAAGCATTAAACTTTTCGTTAAAGCATTTTTCTTCTTCATAAAAAATTGCTAAATAATAAAAGTTTAACTGGTTAAAAACACTTAAATAATTTGAAATTTGCTCTTGTACTCCTCAAGGCACTTTTAGATATTTGCAACAAACACTAGTAACACTTACAGAATAGTTCAATGTTATTTGAGGTCACTATTATTCTTAGGCTTGACTTTCTTCCCTACTGAGGCTACCATACATTTCCATCTTTTCTTGTATGGTATCCAAAAAGGGGCAGCAAACAGAG
Source organism: Ailuropoda melanoleuca (assembly GCF_002007445.2). Taxonomy (NCBI): domain Eukaryota; kingdom Metazoa; phylum Chordata; class Mammalia; order Carnivora; family Ursidae; genus Ailuropoda; species Ailuropoda melanoleuca. The sequence goes on from NC_048231.1 coordinate 49,953,603, forward strand.
CACATGTGACCAATGCAGAGAGATGATATAATATATAAAATAAGTCCCTCTTTCAAAATCTCTCCAAAACCACCAGTGTGCACTTGACAAACCAATTACATCTCACAAGCCTAATAGTTCAGTAGAGGCTGGGCTTTTAAAATGGTTTGAATTATAATAGCTTTTAGGAAACACAGAATTATTCTAATGTCACATATTCTGGGAGTGGATGAGGATGATTATACAAAACTAAATACACCATGACTCTAAAACTTGAACTCAGAATGAAGTCCAGGTCTCTACTTTTCCTCAGAGCTTCAGATGCCTAACACGGATGTTCTTAGACTCCTTCCAACCATCCTAACTCAAAATTGAGGACATTCAACTCCTTACTTTCTCTTCCGAAGCTTTTTCTTCTCGCTGCTTAAAGTCACTATTTCCACTTCTGTAGCATACCAATCAACCTACTTTGTCCAACTGAACATTTCTGAGCCATTTTTAACATTCTCAATTCCTCGATTTCCAAAATTAACTGTTCAAAGTTTCAATCTCTTGACTAACTCTTAAATCCATGTTCTATTCCCACTACCACTGCTCAGGTTCTCATCATTTCTTGCCTAGATCAGTTACCACCTTAACCACAATGTGGCCAGCATTACAGAATATATTATGTCTTCTCATCTGAGGGTTCCCTACTCTAGGATAAAATAAAAACTCCAAAGACGATGGTATGAGACTTTTGAAAATCTAAAATACTATTCTTCTACTACCATTTATTCATAACATCAATTATTATTCCTATTTAAGAGACATGTAAACAAAGTCTGAGCCAGGTTAAGTAGCTTGTCCAAGGTTACCTCACCCTTAGGAAATGTAGCCCAGAATGCTTCTGTCCAACTTCACAGTATTTTCTACACTGTCTCCCACCTCTCATTTCTTCTTGCTATTCGCATTAGCCATACCAGTATACTACTCACTCTTGCCCAAGTTTACATGTGTATTTATGTGGATTCTGATCAGTTGCTCTTTAGTATTTCCCAACTACTTAACTAGAAGATATTCTAGATTAGATGTTAGGGGTAGGAGCACTTCAAGAATTTATATATAGAAAGAGCTTGGGGTAGTCACCTGTTATGGGGAAGGTGTGGGAAGGGGACTTGTCTTGAGGCTATGTTTGCATTGGTATTCATGGAGAGTATGTTTATTTGGAATGGTTTGGAAGGAGCTATATTTAACTTCTCATTTATCCTTTGGGAACATCACTTCCAAAAGCTGTGCATTTTTTTTTTAATGTTATTCTTATCACCTGGGATATGGGAGGTTAAAGATTGTCTGTTTCCCAAAAAAGGCAAAGGGCAAAGGGAAGGCTGTCTGGTCCACTATATCCTCAATGCATTCCACCTATTCTAGATAAGTGCTTAAATACACACACACACACACACACACACACACACACACACACACACACACGATTCAGCTTCCTATAAACCTATAATACTTTATTTTTAACAGCACCTGCCTAAATCTATAGCATCCAGAAAATGAAAAACTTGTATTTTGTATTTGTGGGATGGAGCATGGTAGGGATGGTAGTGTGCTTACTGGAAAAAAAAAAAAAAAAAGGCCTGTTTATGGAATTTGAGACTCCATTGTGGGAAGGTAACCTTCAGTGAGGTAGCTGTAATTTTCTCCTTATTTTCCACATTATTCAACAGATTTTTAAACATAAGTCCATGACTTACACTTGGGGACTTTCATTATAACATATAGTAGGTGCTTAGTAAATATAGAATATGCAAATAGGGTGTTTTAGAACCACAGTAAGAAATCAAGTGGGGGTACATATGGTAGAACAGGAGGACCGTAGAAAGGGATATAAACATGAAATACAAATTTATCCACTCTACAAATCTGTATAGTATCCAGGTGGCAAATGATGTTGCCACTGATACTATCTGGGTAATTCATTGCCCTTTAAACTCAGCAATTTGAAGAGATGGCAAACATTTCATCCACACGCCATTAGTTCCATATCAGCTGTCATGGGGAACACAGCTCTGCTATTTGATTTCCTTTAAGCCACCTTGAATTTTCATATAGCTTGCACTTTCACACATTATGCACTAACATGCCTATTTTCCTATATTGACCTCATGATCTTATGTATCAGCTGGTGAACATTTTTAGCTAGCCAGAAATTTATTTTTAAGCAATGGTACCATTTTTATATAGTGTTTATACAGTTATTTGAATACATATGTATTTTGTTTGTATTTATCAGAAAAACTGCTGATACTATAACAGCACAATTAAGATAGAAAATGAACTGATGTAATAAAAGTAGCAAATCTTTAGCCTCCATCAGAAGCTCAATGAAGACTGTTCAATTGCAAAGAACAGGATAATTAGAGAACCCATATGAAATAATAGATGTATGTACAGTGTGTTGATATTCTGAAAAGTAGTCATGAAAATAAGGTTTTAAAATTATGGGCAAAATCAGCGTGTAAAAAAAAATATATATTTATTTATTGGACAGAGAGAGAGAGAGAGCACAAGCAGGGGGAGTGGCAAGCAGAGGGACAGGAGAAGCAGGCTCCCTGCAGAGCAGGGGGAGCTCGATGTGGGACTCAATCCCAGGACCCCTCGATCATGACCTGTGCCGAAGGCAGTCGCTTAACCAAGTGAGCCATCCAGGTGCCCGCCATGTAAAATATTTTAATAATTTATACAAAGAGTTTATGCCAATACTGCCAGAAATTAGTTTCAAAAGAAGCCCAATGTTCACCTCAGTCTTGACAAAAACTAAGAAAATTGATCAGAACCATTAAAACAATCTGCTCAACCTCCAGCAAAATTTCTTTGTAATAACCGCAAGCAGCTTTTCCTTCTCAATGTTAAAGCCAGTTTACCATTAAACTCATTGTAGGTAAATTAAGAAAATTTGAAATTCAGGCAAGATAATACTTGGAAAAATAATTTTCCTTAAATGAAATCATGGGAGATGCAATGAGCAAAATCCAGACTTTGGGAAAATTTACCAGCAAATGATCAGTGTATTTCAACCAAAAATTGCAAGAACATAGAATGCAAGGGAGATAGCTATAGATTTAAAAGATACTTGGGACATATAACCCAATTTGCAACATATGGACTTTATTTGGATTCCGACTTTGAAAAAGTTAAACAAAAACCTTTTGATTTTATGAGGCAATCAGAACTTGGAACAGTAACTGGATATTTAACAGTAATAACATTTAGTTAGTTTAGGTATGATGATGGTATTGTGGTTATGTTTAAAGTAAAAAAAGTTCCTTCTTTATAAATAACCACTGAAACATTTTCCAGTGAAATGACTTCAAAATGATGGGGTATGAAAGAATGGAGAGAGGCAAAACAAATTAGCCTAAAGTAATTAGTAAAATTGGGTCATAAATACATATGGGTTCATAATACTGTTCTTTCTATTTCTGAATATATTTGAAAAATTTGATAGTAAAGGTAAAATCATTAATTTGTTTACAATTACACTGTAATCTATTTAAAAATATTTTGAAAAATGATTATGTTATACAATATACAAAATAAAATTAAAAACCCTAAACATATATACTATACTTAGGGTTTTTTTTTTTTTTTAAGATTTTATTTGAGAGAGCGAGCATGTGACCGTGAGAGAGAGACAGAGATCATGAGAGGGGGATGGGAGAGTAGAGGGAGAAGCAGACTCCCTGCTGAGCAAGGAGCCTGATGTGGGACTCTATCGCTCATGACCTGAGTCGAAGGCAGATGCTTAACCTACTGAGCCAACCAGGTGCCCAGAGGTTTTTTATTTTTTTTAATAATTTTCTTTATTTTTTTGAGTACAGAATCAGGTAACATGTAAGCACATTTTCAGGAATGCTATATATATGAAAATATAAACTTTCATTAAGGATTTTAAATTAATGAATGGTAGACTCTATGGCAAAAACAAAAATGCCAGCTATTTTATTTCAGAAGAGAAAGGTGCAACATTCAAACATAACGAACATGAGTCTGATCATGGCACACTTCGAGACAGTTATTGTTAAGTCAAATAAATATACACTAAACTCATATTGTGGTTTTATGCTGATATCAGGATCATCAGACTTGGAAATTTTCATACCCAGCGATAATCAGCATGGTACAATGGAAAAGTACACAGGTTCTGTCATTAGCCCTAGGTTTGAATCTTTCCCACTTAACAGTCAGTAATCTAATATTAGGGATTAACTCACAGGGCTATTGTATTAGATGAATTTACACAATGTGCCTAGTATATCCTGGTACATACCATACATTTGATAAATATTAACTCATTGCTTAGATAAAAAGAGAAAAATATATCATTAAATTAAAAGCACTTAAAATGTACATTAACACGCCAAATTCAATAAAGCACACGTTAACTTAAAAAGCCAAAACCGAATCCCATAACTTTTCGTATTTGTATCAGAAAATTGAAGACAAAAAGATTCAAGCTGACTCCAGGCACTTATTTCACTTACTACAGGGTTACAATGGAGGTAGGTGGTCCTTCAGAATGAGGGCAACCACCAGTCTTTCAAGTAAAACATGGACGTATGTAGATAAAGACTTTTCCTGGGGTCAGGAGAAGGGGCACGTGGAGGCAGTGAGGGGAAAGAAGAAATAGAGTGAACCAAGAAACAATTTTCTTATATTAGTGTCTGGTGGAATTTATATTTTTTTTTTTTTTTTAAAGATTTTATTTATTTATTTGACAGAGATAGAGACAGCCAGCGAGAGAGGGAACACAAGCAGGGGGAGTGGGAGAGGAAGAAGCAGGCTCATAGCAGAGGAGCCTGATGTGGGGCTCGATCCCATAACGCCAGGATCACGCCCTGAGCCGAAGGCAGACGCTTAACCGCTGTGCCACCCAGGCGCCCCTGGAATTTATATTTTTAAGCATAAAAGTACTAGCCATAAAAAGGCAACTACTTAGGTAAAAGATTTTTTAGTACTCCTCAAAGAAGGGAGGGGAAATGGGAACGGGAATAGAGAATGGGAGACACAATTATTTAATTGTTTCATTTGCTAATTGAAATGTAATGCCATTATAGAATGATTTGAAACAAGTGTTTCTTCTACAACTTAATAAGTAGATGAGAACTTTTTGTTGAAAATAATCCATGGGGAAGGTTTAAAATACTATATTTATGCAAATCTATAAATTACCTCATTCATTTTTGTACCCACCTTATATGTCTGGGATACCACTACATTACACTATGTAATAATGTTAATAATAAATTTGTCCATGACCATACAGTTAGTACATGTCAGAGCTAGGTCTTCAAACCCATTTTCTCTGACTCTAAAACTGGTATTCATAACCGACATGCTGTTATTTCTGAGTACATAAAAACTCTAAATGTAGTCAAGATGAACTATACAAGCACCCAGTAAAACCATGCCATAATCCATAAGCATTCATACGAAGAACTTCTACTTCTATGTTTATTTCATGATTGAGTATATCAAGAAAATAACTGCCACGAAAACCTAAGCTCTACAATACAGCATTATATTAAATGAGATTTACTGTTAATCTAACATGTAAAATATTTGAATTAAGTAACAAATAATGGTGTTAAACATACCCACCTGAGGGTAAAGTTGAATTTCAAATATGAACTCGCTATCTCTCTATTCTTTGTGTGATTTTGAGATATTCACATCTTAGATATACAAGACCTTGATTTATATACTCCATAAAAACATGAAGTAAGAGATTAAAAACACCTCACTCATGACTATTAATACAATTCATAAAGGAAAAAAAGTCAGAAATGGTGAAGACAGGTGAAGGTAGTTAAAGGGTACAAATTTCCAGTTATGAGTAAGTTGGAGGATATAATGCACAGCATGATGACTATAGTTAACAACACTGTATTGTATATTTGAAAGTTGTTAAAAGTAGACTTTAAGAGTTTTCACCACACACACAAAATTGTAGCTACGTGAGGCCCTGGATGTGTTCTCTAACCTTACTGTGGTAGTTCTGTAGTATACACATATATCAAATCATTACACTGTACACTTATGCAATGTTATAGCTCTATTACATCTCAATAAAGCTGCTAGAAATAAAAGAAATAAAGGAAAAACAGCCATGCTGTGACTACCTTAACTGACTACAAACCTGTGAACTGATTAGATTGTAGTAAATACAAACAACATTTTTAATTTAAAGATTACAAAGCTACAGTATGATATAAGTATGGTTCTTGACATATCATTTTAAATAACTGGACATGTCTAAACGTGCTAACCTTATTTCAGATTTTCACTATTTTTAAAACTAATATTTATAAAGTGTACTCTCTGCCAGCTGATATTCTACATGTACTCATGTATTAATTCATTTAACCTTTGTTTACCACACCTCCATGAGGTTTGTACCGTAATCTCTATTTTAGATGTGGAACTTAGTACATACAGGTTAACTAACTTGCCCACAATTAGAGATCCAGGGATCAAATCTAGATAGTATGGAATACTAAAATCTGAGCTTTTATTATTGAACAGCTATTTCAAAGAGTAGGAAAAAATGCTTTATGACTTGATTTCCATTACCAAAATATCTACAATGTTGAAAGCTGTATATATATATACGTGTGTGTGTAATGTACTCAAACAGAACTAAGTATTCTTTTAACACAAGGAATATTACTTAAAAAAAAGAAAAAGCAAACTTTACATTTGGAATGATGTTTGCTTATATGTTATTTTTATTCAGAGATGGGCTAGTGCATAAAAAGTCCTAAGCTATACTTCTTTGGTAATCTTTATTTATTATGAAGATTGTTTTCATTTCATTTATTTTCAAGAAGCATTTACTCTTCTGTAATTATAAAACAGTTCATGATAGAAAACCGAGAAATAGAGAGATGGGTAAAGAAAAAATCTACCCATAAAATAATCCCACCACCCAAGAGAATCATTCTTCGTAACTTAAAGTACATTTGATTTTACTTGAATTTAACTAGCTTAGAAATAATAAAGGGAACAGAATTTCTGAACTTCAGAGCTGTTCTCTTGACTCTTCTAAATTACCTGACCAATAGACAGCTTTTGCTGCCATTTCAGAAACCATGAATGTGCTCCATGAGCAGCCCAAAATCATGTCACATTTTAGCCTGCTTTATAATTAGGCCATGAATTGTTCGTATGTTTTATTTTCCCTGGGGTTTTCACTTTTTTTCTTGTTCACCAGCTCAGACAATATGCCTTCATATCAATAATACCAGACACAGTTAACTCTCAGAATCTAATTTATACAATATGCGTATTGTTATCTACTACTTTCTTGGTAACATTCCTTATAAAGCTGACATTTTGTTCAAAAATATGCCAATTGCTCATTGCTGTCACTCTGGAATTTTTCACCAAAATCCTGAGTTAGTCTTTTTATCTTCCTTTTTAGACTTGTATTTTGTGTCACTGAAGAGTAATAGTAATATATGTGAATAATTTTTTCAGAAAACGAATAGAAAGCATGTCCAAGGAGGTTTTTCTTTAGCCTTTACACTTGAGTGATAGTTGGGTGGGAATGGAATTCTAGGTTCAAAATAATATTTTACAGAATGTGTAACTGTAGCTCTACCTGTCTTCTAAAACATTTAAGAATGAGAAATCTGATGCCAATCTCTTTCCTTTGTAGGGTAACATGTTTCCCTGTGATTCTGGGAGCTTATAGGATTAAAAAAAATCTTTATCCTTGAAGTTGCGATGTATCTAGGTGTAGGTTTTTTTTCCCCCCCTTTCTTCCTTTCTTTCTATTCTTTCACATTCCCCTTTGATCCACAAACATAAATCTTTCCTTAAAGGACATTTTCTTCAATTAAAAAATTTATTTTCTTCTTAGCATTTGCTCTTTTTGTAAGATGAATACTGTATTATCCTGGGCATGAGTTTTGTTTGTTTTAAATAATTTTTCTCATATTTCCAATGTCTTTTTAAAAATGTTTTATACATTGCTCTTCTCTTTGATCTCAAGACCTTCAGCAATGCCCAGCCTGTTCTTTAGTCCTGTATAGAATATCTATTTTCAGTAATGATAAATATTTTGAATTCCAAGGACTTTCCAGGTTTACTTTTTCACAGCAGCCTTTTGTTGTTATGGTTAGTTGACTGTCTGCCCTCTAAAGATCTCCAAGAACACAAAGAATTTATCCTTCTGCTTTCTGTATTATTTATATTTTCCAAGATCAATTGTTCTGTTTGTTCATCTTGGCCCTTCTTATCTTTCATTCACTTGACTTTCCTTAAATCTCCGTATTTCCTTTTGTATTGGTAAAGGGAAAAACTCCTTTCTTCAGCAGTTTTGTGGTGAATCTCTACAAGCGGCCTCTCCTCCTCCGAGAAGACTTTGCAATGATCTGTGGCTCTCTCTAATCTCAGTCCTCTGCTGAGACTGTTTCCTGAAAAAACTGATTCTAAGTTTCAGAAATTCTCTGGGGCATCATTGGAGGAGTACTTCACAACAGTTGCAGGCCTCTCACATGTATTTTGGGTTGTTCCTTTGCTCTGTATTAAATAGTTTACTAACCACAGCTAATATATTTAAGGACTAATTATATAAGTTATTTATATTATAGAGCCAAAGAAGTAACAATAAAAAAAAATACACCTGCATTTTAGGAAACAAATCATTACAGCTTTCATATCCCCAAACTGATTGAGAAATATACTTTAGAGACCGGGAAATAAAACATCAGGTAATTTTATATAGTCTCTTGTAAATCTCGACTTCTAAGCCACAATATTCCTAAGTTTAGGTATTTTAAAGATTTTATTTTTAAGTCATCTCTACACCCAACGTGGGGCCTGAACTTACAATCCCGAGATCAAGAGTTGCATGCTCTGACTGAGCCAGCTGGGCGCCCCAAAGTTTAGGTATTTTAATTCTGCTTTATAGAAGAGCAGTCATACATCTATTTGGAAATAAGTATGCCATATGAGGACATAGTTTCCCTGTATTTCTATAGTAATAGATGTAGGTAAGAGAATTATAGTCAAGAGTTTAGGGGCGAGCTGGGGAAGGAAGAGAATATAATCAACAGTTGAAAATACTAAGTCTAAAAGCAAAATCTACATAGGAAATAAAATCAAGTACCACAACACTCTGTATACTCCCTCACTTAATTATAATTAGTTATACATTGCCTTTCTACTAAAATGTCAGTAACATAGAAACTAATTCTATAAAGTATAAATTAATCAAGATTTTTCTCCTAAAAATAAGACTAGTATCACTACAAAAATTTTGATGTCACTAAAGGAAACTGACAAAATCACCCAGTCTCAGCTAATTCCATAACATATATATATATATATATATTACACTATCATACTATGTATGTGTGTGTATGTATATATATATACATATATATATATATATATATATAGCTAGATAGATAGACAGATGTATGTACATTACATGGAGGTCCTTTTAACCATGACTAGATAAAACATTTTTCTGCAGACAGGATGGATGATACAGCTAAGGCTGAACTCATTCAAATGTATGTGTATATAATAACTATTTTTAAAAGTCAAAGATCTTTAAGGGTTCTGCCCAAATGTACCCTTTACAGAGCTTTAGTCTTAAATATTCAGCAATATCTCAACTACCATAATTATGTGACAGACTCACTTTAAGTTGCTAGACACTGGTGGGGATTCAGTTTGTAATGAAAACCATCAAGATAACATACTATTAACAAAAAAAACCTATTAGTCTGGTATTTATGATAAATAATTTTACTTACATATTTTGGGCAAATACACTTGAAATATCTTGACTACTATATGTACGTGAACTTCTAAGAGGGATATTTAGCAGAATATTATTTAACATAAAATTTAAAGACTTATGAAGTATTCATTTGCAGACATCCAAAAAACACCTCAGCTGCAATCACAATCCTCCACTTATTTTTCTGATATATGATCAAGGAAAAAATACAGAACTGTGTAATTTTTACAGACACTGCTAAAAAATGAGTATCTACAGTAAATGGTAATTTAGTTAATTTTGTTTCCTTTTTCTCCACTTAACAAACTTTGACATATATATTTTAAAAAAACACTCCATGTAGAATTAAAAATTCTTAAGCTTTGAACTAGGTTGCTATAATTAATCCACATAAGACATATGATAAAATCTATATTAATTTGGAAGTACTGATTTTCAAATAAGTGTAGAGTTTTTTTTTTTTGTTTGTTTAGGATTCAGGAAGAAACAGCTGGTGATATTTAGAAAAAAGTTTGAAAAATTAAAATTCAGAACTCTGTGTGTAAAGTGTACCATGTATGTCACAAAGCAGAGGAGAAAAAGCAGAGCATGCGAAAACACTATGCAAAACACTATGGAATTTCTTCTAGTTGGTCATTAAAGAATATCTCATTGCCTATCATGCTGTATGCTCAGCCCTCTGTACATAATGGTTATCTAAGTGTCTTTCATTTCTTCTAAGCACTGGTACTACAGGGATATGTGAAAAATAAAGGGTGCTAAACACCCAACACTGTGCTTGCTGCCACTCAACAATTTCAGAAACAGATTCAATCAAAGAGGTTGCTAACAGTCCTAATCAAATTAAATAAGACTCTTGGGTTATAAATGGATTATAATTTTCCACACTTGACCTAACCCACTTCCTAACATTTATACTGGAAGGGATTTAAAAATGCCATTTGGAAAGCAAGAAGATAAAATATTCTTTACATCTTAAACAGAAGAATCCTTAATTTTAGATAGACTAACATGCAAACTCCTTTACCCTTTAAAATGCTCTATCAAGTCTAAATTCCTAATGATCAAGTATGTTGATATATATTTTAACTCTAAAAACATCTTATGTATTTTCTTCCTGTAGATATCTTCATACGTCTAAGGTCACAAAGTTTGCTTTAAAACTTCCTAAGGTGATGCTTCTTCCTATGGTTAAGCTGTTAACATCGCATAATCCATTTAATAAAATTTCTGGTATATTTTTACTTAAATAATTGGGTTTTTTGATCTCTTGATTTATTAACTGTTATAATTCCATGTATGCATGTATCAACCAGTCATATATTCATAGCTTCTGAAATATAAAACTGAGGAAGTGAGTTTCACAAATTATGACAATATATTTAGAACAGTTAACAATTTACTATTTTAATATTAAGAATATAAGGCTTCAAAATACTGGTCATTTTGTGTATTTTATGACACAGAAATGTACTCAGTAAACACCAGTGGGTAACAATATATCACTGTCTTTTTAAAAGTTTCTTAATCTGTTTTTACAGCAGATGCTAAAATGTAGCTCATCTATTTACTATAACGGAGCACCTCCTTGCCTAAGTGGAAATATCCAAGTGAGCAAAGTTTATAGCAGCTGCTTAATTAACAAGGCCAGATTTCTGGTGGTCAACATAAAAGAAAAAGGTGAATAACTTTTTTGACAATGACTGGCATTTTCAATTTTGTTCACTGGCCACTTCGTTTAAGTACTAAAGTCAATGTCTGCAAATTTGCAACAGAATCTCTACTTTGGCAATTAATGAATGTCAGAAAGTACTTGGGGGGGGTCACTGTGTGACACAGAGTTACCCACTTCTCCATCACCATAATTATGTTTCATGAGCATGATATGGCTCTCTGAATATGACTGAGTCCTCAGCAGGGTAGCAAGAAGCAAATATTTGTAGCCAACACCATTTTTAGACAGAATTTCTGTGCAGGAAGATAATGTGGAATAAGACTAGAAAAAGGGCAGAAGCTGGCGGGGTGGGAGGCAGGGAGGAAAGTCTAAAGAATTATGCAAATTTAAAAGTGCCACACATTTGTATACAAATAAGCTGTACTAACCAGGGCATGTATTCCTGCAACAATATCATAAATGTTTGATATGGATGACAAAGGACAGCTACTCAGTGTCATCCTTGAACTGAGGCCAGTCTGCAAATTGTTTATTACTAATCTGTGAAGAAATAAGGAGCCTGCACCAAAAATGGAAATCAATTACGTCACTAGCACGTTGTTTAGTTCAGCTGATATTTACTCACAGCCTTTTTTCCTTTTTGATAAAGGAAGGAATGCATTGATTTACATTCTTGCACAAGTTCCTTATCTTGAGGACCAGTAAAAGTTTGTGGAACAGCTACCTTGACTTGAGCAGCACTGTCATAAAGCACAATGCCTAATGGAATAAAACATACTTAAAATGTTACATACTTAACACCTTTATTTCCTCCAAATTTATTAATTTCTAAAATTCAATGTCTTGGTTATATTCTCTAACTTGGCAGCACTTAAAGTGTATCTGTCACATGGATGATGTGATATACCAGATGGGTAATGATGCTATCGGGCCTTATACATACAAACATCTACGGGCAGTTAAATTAATTCTCGATTAAATAGTAATACATTCTAAATTTAGATTGGATGAAGTTTGAAAAAGTTAAGTCTAACAAGGACCTCATGTAAATTAAGCAATAAATTGGGTATTTTCATCAGTCTTTTTCAGCAACTCCAAAATCTTTGTATGATACTTACTGATGATTTTTGCATCATTTCTTGAGGGACTTTGATCAAGCAATAATTCAGGCACATTCATCATGTGGAAAATAAATATTCTGAAAAATCAATACATAGTTGATGAACACATGAAACAGTCCAAATCACTGAAAATCAAAAAAGGTTCTAGAAGATGTGTTTCACACTAATTGAACATTTAAGTTCAAATAAGATACCTTCCCTTTTCCATGGGAAAAATTTGTTGTAGCACCTCTTTCTAATGGAAAGTTTTATAATAAAACCTTCTTTTTTTCTGAGGAGACTAGAATTATAGAGTTTGTAGCCAAAATCGGAAAATTAACATATCATATAAAAATTTTCTAATTTTCAAATCTTATTTTCTTACTTTCTTATGAAAGCCAATATAATTTCAGCTACTATGGTCTTGATTTCATATAGCACAAAGATATTCAAATGACTTGCAGCTTAAAACTGGTAGATGGATTTACAAATATTTTAGAAGTAGAAACTGACAGGGGTAGGTGGATGATTATGTTAATATCTCTATTTTCTTAATCAGCTGTATCTCTAGTACTTAAATAATGCCTAACACATAATGAGTGCTCCAAAATAGTTGCTGAATAACTGAACTGAAGGAAAAGGAGGAAGAAGAGCTTAGGATGACTAACAAATGACATATGTATAGCTGAATGATGCTATCATCAATTGAGACAGGAAAAACAAGAAAAGGAGTGTAAATGGAAGAAAAAGAAGTTCTACTCAGTGCTACTGACTTCTGTGGAATTCAAACGGTAATATCCAGAGGGCAGCTAAATATACAAGTTTGAGGCTTAAGACAAAGATAGAGCAATATCTGGAAGGCCTCACCACACTGATGATAATTAAAATTGTGAGTGTGGATGAAATTTATCTGTGAGAATATGTGTCGTGAGAGTATGTGTCATGAGAAAAGAGTCCAGAAAGTAAAATCTTTGGAAAAACCAACACAGGGGTGTATGGGAATGAGGAAGAAATGAAGATGAGATTCTATAAGGAAACCGAGAAGAAACAGTTCAGGAAACTAGATGAAAGCCAGGAGAGAATTACATCCCAAAAACCAACACAGGAGAATTTTAGAAAGAATGTGGTCAGCACTGTCAAAATGTACAGAAAGACTGAAAAGACAGCTAAGGGATCTGGCAGTTAGAAGATCATGTGTGATGTTAGCAAACAGATTCAACAGAGCATATTTAGCTAGGTATGTATCCTTTCAGATTCTGCTCCACGCTTATAAGATTTTACACAAATCACGTACATATACAAGCATACACAGAGGTTTTAAAAACATTATTCATTTTACAAAAAAGAGATATTAAGATTATTTATCTTGATTTTTCTAACTCAAAAATATCTTATGAAAATATCTCCAAGTAAGAGCAGTAAGAAATGCTATTTTACATGGTTGTATAATAAATAGTCCATTGTGTGGTTAGCTACCTCAATTTATGCAACCAATCCCTTATATCACTATATATTTTTTCTTTTGTCACTCAAAACAGTGCTGTAAATAAACATGAGATACTTCCAGAAGTGTCATTGCTAGATCAAGGAGCATATGTATTTTAAAAAACATTTTTATCATGGTAAATTTTGAACTTACACAAAAGTAGACAATGTTATACTGAACCACCATATCAGGTACCCATCACTCAGCTCCAACAGCCATCAATGCTTGGCCAATCCATACCTCTATTCATCCTATCCCTATATCATTTTGAAGCACATCCCATTCAATCTATCACTTCATCCAGAAATTATTCAGGACATATCTCTAAAAGATAAGGGCTCTTGTATTTTGTTAGCTGTTGTCAGACTGTTTTTCAAAAAAACTGTGACAATTCATATACCTCCCTTTTTATCCCTTCTCCTATTAGGTAACTTTTATAAGTTGTTGGTTTATTTTTCCAGTATTTTTTCTTTTAAAATATAAGAAAATACACATATTGATGCATCTTCTAAATGCTTAAATGTCTGCTATTATCTTTCTTTTACCCTGTCATGTGGAATAATACCTTGGTCATGTACAGAATTGTTATGGTGCAGTTCTTTTCTCTCAAGATTCTACCTTTCACTGTTACAAGTTAAAAGTCCAATGCCAATGTGATAACTTGTTACATCCAGAACAAAGGAAACTGACCAATATATGTCTGGGGTATGTGTGTGCATTTTCATTAAACCATCCAGAACTCACTGACCTTTATCATTGATGGACTGAGGCTATCTTCAGCTCAGGAAAATTTTCTTCTATTTGTTTAATTGTGGACTATCCTTCACCGGTTTCTTTTTTCCCTTTTAAATTCCCATAAATATTTCTCACATGTTAGATCTGTTAGGTCTCCTAGATCTATTCCCTAAGTCTATTATCTTTTTTCAGCATTCTTTCGTTTTGTATTTTTGCTGTGCTGTGAGCATATATTTTACTTGATTTTTCCAGTCTCATAATTTAAGTCCTAACAATGACCACTCTTCAGTGGAGTTCTTCTTACCTAACTGTGATTTTTATTAGCTGAATCTGCATTTCCTTCGGTGTTCACTTTTATCATTCAAGTTATCTGTTTCCTCTAGTAGCTTTATTTATTCTGTTGGTTCAGAATGATCCTTCTCTTGAATTTGTAGGTCTCTCGGAAGTGTTGCCTTTCTTTGTTAGCAACTGGAACCCTATGTTGGAGTGGTCAAAGCAGCGGCTTTCCTCTGAGTAGTGGAAGGTAAAGTGGCCTTCACCCTTGGGACTGCCAGTTAGCAGCTGAAGTACCAGGAGGAAGGCTCTCTGGTGTTTAATTATAGGTCTTTTCAAACTCTTCTAGTCTCAGTAATGGATGAACTCAGCCTACGGGTTCAGCTACTCCCTGGATTTGTGGAGGTTGAAGAAGAGTCCTGGCATAATCCCTAAGGGCCAATAACCCCTCCCCACCAAGTCAACAAATATTTATTGAGCAGCATTTATGTGCCACTTAAGGAGTTTGTATCTACTGGATGGTGAAGAGATGAAAATAGAAACTAAAAGGAATGTTGCCACCCTTACAATTTTGCCTATAGTTTTAGTTTCATTCATTAACATTACCACTACACCAAATACTGCTATCAACCCTTTAACCAACATTATATTTTTCTCTCCTTATTTACAACCCCCTACTGCCCATCTCCTCTTCCTATAATCAGTCCCACTTTTGGATAGGTGATAGTTAAGTAACAGCACTGATCATTTCCTAAGTGAAATAAAGGAACTATCACTATTGCTGGTCCCTCTCAAAACTACTACCTATCATCTTACATATCATCTTAAGAATTTCTTATTATTTAAGAAACCTAATATCCTGGATCTTCTATGTGCCATTTATTGTGACTGAGTTTTGCACAAAATTCCCCCAGAAAAGTATAAATCACCTGGTAAATACATTTAATTTTTTAGTCTTTACTCCTTTTAAACATTTTAATTTTTTCCTATGGGTTATACTTTTTCATTTTCCTGCAATCTATCTCTTGAAGAACTGGAGCTGTTTGGGTTTCCCACAGTCTAGATTTGGCTGGACGCAGCTCAGCACATCTCTCTAACCTTCGTATTTCCTGCAAGTTGCAGCTGGACCCTGAGAACTGGTATTCTTTCATTGGGGGCATGCAATATTTTCTTTTTTAAAAGTTTAATGTTAGCAACTACTGATCCTCAATGCTTAGATATATTAAGTAATTGGGGGTTGCAAAATAGTTAATTTTTTTTCCCTCATTCTTTTGGCTGGATTAATCTTAAAAGAAAATACTTCTCCTCATCTATAATGAGGTCATCCAATGATAAAGTTCATATAGGAAAGGCAAAATAAATCATTTTTTTCCAGTTCTGCCTCATTTTTAAGATAACAAATTAGTTCTCCGACGATGAGTTAATTAAAAAATTTACCACTATAGAATCATTCACTTAAACATAAATGATGATGGGTTTTAAATATTTGTAATTAATACCCTTATTGAAACTCAAACTATCCCATCTCTCGCCAGTGTGAACTGCTCCAAGTTGTCTCCTAAGGTTTTTTGACAAGTCTTTGACAGTTTCCTTTGAATCTGTAATGACAAGATGTTTCAAGCTTATCATATATTTCCTGTCCCAGACATAGAATCATCCATTTTTTTCCCAAGAAGTCCTGGTTTTCTTTTAGTAGAAAATTAGGAATGATTATTGGTTACTGTCTTAATGTCATTACTTTTATATCTTTTCAATGGACAAAGCAAGGAAATTTTATGTATTAATATATATTCTAAATTTCATTTGGAATTAATTTCAAACTCACAAAAAGCTAGAAAGAATAAAATACTAAATATTACATATCCTTTACCCAGATTTGCCTATTATTGTTATACTCTCTTGTTTTGTAATTTGCATTCTCTCTATACATGTATATATACATTTTTTCCTTTGAACTGCATGAAGGAAAATTATATACATCATGGCTCTTTATCCCTATACAGTGAATATTTCCTAAGAAATAAGTATTTCCTAAGACATAAGGATATTCTTTGTCACCACAGTTTGGTGTCAACTTCATAAATTTACATTGATACAACACATTTAATCTACTGTCCATTTTCCTTGTTAAATGTCCTCTATAGTCACTTGCCCCCTCCAGTATAGGATACAGCCAAGGAACAGGTACTGCCTTTAATTATTATCTCTTTACATAGTCTGGAACATTTCTATTGCTTTATGACACTGACATTTCTTAATCTTTCATGGCACTGGCTTTTAAAAAGGAAAAAAACAGAACATTCTTCATGGTTATGCATTCACAGCCAGAATGTTACAAAAGTAATGTTATATCCTTCTCACACTATCACATCTGAAGGCACATGATCTGCATCCGTCCCTCCTTTGATGATGTTAATTTTAATCACACAGTTCAGGTGGTACTAAATTTCTCTTCCCCATTATCACTGTTTCCCCACACTCTCCTCTCTTGTAAATGTGAAAAAGACATGTAAATATCCTGCTCTTCATCAAAAAAATCCCCTCTAGATTATCAGCCATTAGTGATTCTTGCCTAATCATTTTTACCATAAAAGGTGTGAATGAGCAGGTAGCGGTGGGAACTGACTACGAGAAGGCTTAAGGAACTTTCTGAAGTGACGGAGATAGTATCTTGATAAGATTGGATTATACAGGTCTACACATTTCTCAAAACTCAGAGAATGTTTTATTAAAGAAAAGAATTATTAATTTCACAAGTGTAAATAACAATTTACAAATTATTAAATAATAATACACAAACATTGAACTCTAGTTAATGAAATGCATGCTGAAGTATTTAGAAATGTTTGCAACTTATTTTGAAAGGGATCAAAAAAATAAGATGGATTGTGCGTAGATGGATAGGTATGTGATAATGTAATAAAGGAAATATAGTAAAAAGTTAATAACTAAAAAATGTAGTTGGTGGGTACAGGGTGTTCACTGTATAATTCTTTGAGCTTTGCTGTATGTTTGAACATTTTCATAATAAAATACTGGGATTCTAACTTCTGCACAACAAAGGAAATCATAAAATGAAAAGGCAACCTAGTGAATGGTAGAAAATATCTGGAAATTATAGCTCACAAAAATACCTAAAACATACAGAGAACTCATACAACTCAAAAGCAAACAATCCAATTAAAAAATCGGCAGAGGATATAGACATTTTTCCAAATAAGACATACCTATGGCCAACAGTATATAAAAAGATGCTCAATATCACTAATTATCAGGGAAATGCAAACCACAATGAGATACCCCTTACACCTGTGAGAATGGCTATTATCAAAAAGACAAGAAATAAAAAGTGTTAGCAAAGATGTGGAAAAGATGTAGAGAAAATAGAACCTTCGTGTACCGTTGGTGGGAATGTAAATTAGTGCGACCACTATGGAAAACAGTATGGAAGTTCCTCAAAAAATTAAAAATGGAATTACCATAAGATCCAGTAATTCCACTTCTGGGTATTTATCTGAAGAACAAAAAAACACTAACTCAAAAAGATACATGCACCCCCATGTTCACTACAGCATTATTTACAATAGCCAAGATATGGAAGCAACCTAAGTATCCATCTATGGATGAATGGCAAAAGATATTCATATGAATAAAATGTTACTCAGCCATAAAAAAGAATGAAATCTTGCCATTTGCAGTAACATGGATGGACCTTGAGGTCATTATGCTAGTGAGATAAGTCAGATAGAGAAAGACAAATACCGTTATGCTCTCACTTATATGTGGAATCTAAAAACAAAACAAAACAAAAAACCAAGCTCATTGATACAGAGAACGGATTATTGGTTGCCAGAAGCAGGCGCGAGGCAAAATGGGTCAAAAGGTACAAACTTTCAGTAATAAAATAAGTTAAGTCATGGGAATGTAATATATAACATGGTGACTACAGTTAATAATACTGTACTGCATAGTTGAAAGTTGCTAGGACAGTCGGTCTTAATATTCCTTATCAGAAGGAAAAATAAAAGAAAAAATACTGTAACTATGTAGGATGACGAATGTTAACTAGCCTTATTGTAGTGATCATTTTGCAATGTATACAAAGATCAAATCAAGTGGTACACCTGAAACTAATACAATGTTATGTGTCAACTATATTTCAAAAAAAAAAAAAAAAAAAAAAAGTAAGGGGTAGATCTTTCGGCCTCAAAACTATTATAGGTGTTGTTTCATTGCCTTCTGGCAATGGCTGAGATTAAATGAATATTGTTTGATTTTTATTCCCTCGTGTATAATAAGTAGTATTACCTAATTTCTTGTAGAAAGTCTTTTAAAATTTTGTGAGAATATGGCTAGTTATGATTTTTCTTTTTTTCTTTAAGTAGGATCCACACCCAGTGTGGAGCCCAGTGTGGAGCCCGAACTCACAACCCTGAGATCAAGACCCGAGCCAAGATCAAGAATCAAATGCTCAACTGACTGAGCCATCCAGGCACCCAGCCAATTATGATTCTGAATCAATTCTTTTTCGGTGATTTTTGCCTGAAAACATGAACCCTTCCAATCTGCACACAAAAGACTTTCCTCAATGCAGGAAATTTTGTTACATTTTTAATTGTTTATGTTTAAAAGAAAATGGGAGCATGCCAAAAGTTTTCTCAAATATTCTTTCAGATCTCTCCTTTTTAAAACTGTGTTTGTAAAACTGTGCCCTATGTTGCAACAAGGACCACAGTTCAACCACCTAAATCAAAGAAGTAAAAATGCAAAGATGACTCATTAATGCCAGGAAAAACAGGAAGGGTTTGGTTAGTAGCTCTCTAATTTATAAAAGAATGAAAGAAGTCAGAGTAGCACTGCTGATAGCTGTTAATGGGGAAAGGTTCTGCAGTAGACTTGAATGTGATAGCAGTGGGTGTCATGAAAACACGGCAAAGACATTATATTTTCATTTACACAGGGGACATGTACCAAATACCTAGGTTACTAAATTCATAATTCTTAATAGCTGGCTAGCATTACTCTAAGGAACTCAAACATTTTATTTATTGTAAAGCAAAATCAGAATGTTCTACTAAATACCATGTCAAACAGTTGAATGTAGATTATCTGAAACGAACCTGTGTAACTTTCATCATCATCAGATAAAGGCACCTCTCTTTTTAGCAGCAATTCCAACTCCTCTGTCTCTGCTACATCCACTGGACGCTCCCCGTGTTTATTAGCTTGAAATGGATTTCCACCATGACGAAGTAACAGTTTCACTATCTGCAATATTAAACAGGAGGAAGATTTAGTCTCTTCAGAGATACGTATCATTTCAACCACTCTCTTGAGAACACAACATCCTTCTGCCTCATCTGCTCTGCCTCCCTTCCTCAGTGTCTATTCTAAATCACGATTGCTCTCTTCAAGTTCCATTTTCATTGCCATCTACCCTCCATCCAATGATCTTATCTATTATGAAAACATTTCCTCCTTAAAATTTAAGGTGGGCTCTTTGGGCATTATATCTCATCATTTTTCTTCCATCATATGTTCAACAAATATTTACTGAGGACCTAATTAATAAGCACTATTCCAAGTTTCACAGACAAATCAATGGTCAAGATTAACACGCTTCTTGGCCTCTTATAATGTGTATTCTAGAGGGAGTCTCAAAAGAGGTATCATCCTTCTCTGTAAGGCTAATATCACTACCAATGCTCTTAATCTTCTGGAGATTTTAACTATCAGGAACTGACATGGATTTATTTTGAACTAATCTTAAAGTTTAAGGCTGTCTCTTTCATGGTCCCCTTACAGTTTCCTGGATCTAATTTTGTATTCATTACTTTGACATTTTTCTTAAGCCCTTGTCTCCCCTACCACGTAAAGTAAGCTCTGGGCTCCACAAAACCGGGATGTGCCTGATTAGCCATCATTTCATTTCTTTTGTTTGTTGTTTTTATCCTCTTCCTTCTATGTCTTTAAACCTCTTTGGCTCCTTTCTAGAAGCCAGTCTTTCCAGCTCATGTCTCTCTCACCTTAAAAAAAAATGGCAATAAAGAAATGAAACAGATAAAATAAGAAACCTATATTCCCCTCCTCTAGTTAAATCTGTCTTCTTTCCTTTACAGTCAAGCTTATGAAAAGATACTCACCCTTGCAGCCTTGACTTTATTGGCTCTTCATTCTTTTACCTACAATTATGCTAACATCAGTCCTGTTGGGTCTCCCAAGATCTATAAAGATCTAAGCCAATGACTGTTTTCCCTAGGGCTCTGCCCTTGATTCACTTCTCATGCTCCAGTCTACATCATCTATTTGGAGTTCTCACCCACTCTGTTTGAATGTGATTAAAAATTATGCGATCCATTCATTTATTTTCATTCTCCTGCTTGCTCTTTCTCAGCCCTCTTTTTTGAGCTCCAAACACAAACATTCTGGATATATCCAATGAGTATATATTTGTATTTCAATGCAACACCTGAAACCAATAGGTTCCAAACACAGTTCATTAAACGTGCACCTTATCTTTTATCTATTTCCATTCTCAGTGACCAGCACCAAAATATACTCAGTCACTGAAGCCAGAAGGCTGGGAGTCATCACTGATTTTTGTTTCTTTACTCATCCTCTACATCAAATAAGTGGCCAAGTATTATTAATTCTGCTTCTTCACTGTCTCTTCTTGTTTTCACCTTCAATTTCCGTTGACATTAGTGTGTTCCATCACATGCAAATCTAACCTATAATTAACACATTTCTCCCCTTATTCTAGACCACAAACTTCATGAGTGATCAAGTATTTGTTCCCAACGCCAATTCTATGGTGCTTTCTGGTTTTTAGGAAATCATGTCTTTTTAAAGAAACAATATTAAACAAAATATTGTAAATCAGGAATTCCTAACATGAAAAAATACTTAAGAATAATGGAAACTCATATTGAATAATGGAACATTTTTTCTGGACTATGAAAGAATAAACTATCAATGTAGAAAATCTGAAATATAAGAATGTATAAAGAAAATAAATTACTCATGACCCCAACAGTTAATATTTTATCTCCCTCTTTGTCCACTAATTTTTATCAAATTACATATGCTTGTGATTTTAAAAAATCAACTAGCTTTTCAAGGCCACTGGTAAAGAACAACTGCCTCCAAAACATCTCTCTATATACTTAAGTAACAGATTTGAGTTTGCTGCTTCCGTATTATTCAGTTTTAGGCATTGCCTACTGTCTTAAAATGGAAGATGTGGATTCAGCTGTCTTTTACCAACTCTCATCCCCTCTACTTCCATACACATACACTCCCCTTCCTCCTAGCTTACTAATATAGTTATGTATTTCTTGTGCATTAGGACTAATAAAAATGTTAAATCAAGCAGTGCACTATGACTAAATTTCCATTCTTACACAACTTTATTTTCCCCATGGAGTTAAATGTCTTGATTTTTCATTTGCTCAGTTTTCTACATAATCATCTTTAATTCATCCCCCATTCTGCTTTAAGTACAGATCTCTTTGATTCAATACACTATCACTTTTTTTGTTGTAGAGACTCCTTTCTCCAAACCTTCTAATGTGCTCTAAAGTGGACTGGATGGCCTGTAGATTTGCTTTCCAGCTGTTACTTCCCTTCAATCCTATCATCCCAGAAATACCCTTCCCTCAATTTTCTGTTGGATTCTTTAAATCCTATCTTCTTTTCTGATTTACTCCCTCATTTTGCTGAATCACCAGCTCCAGAAAATTCCTAAGTAAAGATTTTTTACATATCAGGAAATGCCTTTATTCTATCTACACTCAATTAATACTTAGTCTAGATAAAGGACAATTTTCCCTCCAATTTTGAAGGCATCACTCCATTATCTTCTAGCTTCTAGTGCTGTTAATGAAAAGTCTAATGCCACTCTGATTTTTTTTTATCTTATATAACGATTTGCTTTTTCTCCCTGTAAACTTCAGGACATTCTTTGCCCCTACTCTTCTGAAATTCTAGGATAAATGTATCTTTTTTTTTTTTTTTAAGATTTATTTATTTGAGAGAGAGAGAGCGAGAGCGTGAGCATGTGAGCAGGGGGAAGGACAGAGGGAGAGGGGAAGCAGGCTCCCTGCTGAGTGGGGAGCCGGACAAAGGCCTCAATTCCAGAACCCTGAGATCATCACCTCAAAGGAAACCAAGAGTTGGACACTCAACAGACTGAGCTCCCCAGGATAAATGTATCTTGACCTTGGTCTTTTTTATATCCATGTGCTGAGCATTCCACTGCCCTTTCAATTTGAAGACCCATGTGCCTTTAGTTCCAGGAAAACTTCTAGTTTTATTTGATAATGTCCTAAGTTTTCACTGTTCTGTCTTCAAAGAACTCTTACAAAGATACTAGATCTCCTGAAGTAATCATCTTTTTTCTCATTTCCGCTCCTTCACCTTTATCTTTTTGCTTCCCGGTTTCTGGGAGACTTCCTCAACTTTATCTTTACTCCTCAACACAAATGACCCTTGAACAATGTGGGCGGTGTCAGGAACACTGACCCCTGTGTAGTCGAAAATCCACGTACAACTTTTGACTCCCCAAGAGCTTAATTACTAATAGCCTACTACTGACTGGAAGCCGTAGCAATTACATCAACAGTCAGTTAACACATATTTTGCATGTTATTATGTATCATATGCTATATTCTTACAATAAAGCTAGAGGAAAGAGAATATTATTAAGAAAATGACAAGAGAAAATACATGTACAGTACTGTACTGCACTTTTCAAAAAAAATCTGCACGTAAGTGGCCCCATGCAGTTGAAACCTGTGCTGTTCAAGGGTCAACTGACATCTATTTTTCATTTTTGCTACCATATTATTAATTTCCAAGGAGATTGTCCCTTCATTGACTGTTCCTCGTTTAATGCATTCAGGTCTTATTTCATACCTAAAATAAACTCTTATCTCTTTGGAGAAATTGGTGGATTTTGGGAAAGTTCCTCATGGCATTATCCTGCCCTCCAAGTTCCTACTTTTCCATTTGCTTGTTTTGTATTTGTCCTCTATATTAGAGACTTTTTTCAAATGTAGGTGGATCACTGGCTGTCCACACATAAGAGTAAGGCACCAAAAGGCTTACTGAAAGTTTTGTTGGCATGGTTAGGACTTGCTAGATGAAGATGGACTTCATGCCAGTGTGGTATGACAGGACCATTTCATCAGACTCCCTTCTTGGCTAGTTCAATTTCCTGTGGAGAAATCTTCCAACTCATGCCTAAAACTGTAAGCCTTACTATAAGCATTCTGGTTGCTGAAAGGAGGCTGGGGTTTTAACATTCAATATGTTTCACTTAATTAACTTACACTTAATTCTTACTCTTACCTATTTTTGTGGTATGTCAGTCCAGAATATATGGTTCATACTTGCCAGGAAATCAACCTCCATTCATCTTCCAGGGTCAGAGAGGTACAGTCATCTGGCTATGTAAGGTTAGGAAGGGGATATAATGGTCAAAAAGACTTTGATCCATTTCTCTTGTCTTCAGTTCTACCTTAACGGGCACTTCCAGAAGTACCAATAGAAGGTGGTACACTTCCAGGCACCACCAATTCCTGAGCTTTAGTCTTTCTGGGATTCTGTGTTGGAATGGTTCCGGTTTCAATTTTCTGTGATTTTCTAAATTAGGAGTTGGCAAATTTGGTCTATAGACTAAATCCAGCCTGCTGATGAAGAATAGTTTTGATATTCTTTTAAAATACTTTAGGGCACCTGGGTGGCTCAGTCGGTTAAGCTTCCGGCTCTTGATTTTGGCTCAGGTCATGATCTCAGGGTTCTTGAGACAGAGCCCTGCGTCGGGCTCTGTGCAGAGTATGGAGCTTGTTTAAGATTCTCTTTCTCTCCCTCTCTCTCTGCTACTTTAAAAAGGATTCATAAAGGAGAATTAGTTCAGAGGAAGAGAGAGGAAGAAAAGAGGGAGGAGAAAGGAAGGGATGTTGGAGGCAGCACGGGGCCAGCAAAATCTAAAATATTTACTATCTGGCCCTTTACAGAAAAATTTTGCCAAACCCTGTTCTAGATCAGTAACCAGTCATTCTTCTAGTTTCCATCTCCCAAAATATTGGTTTTCTTATTTCTTCTGTTTTTGTCCTTGTGCATCTGTCATTTAGAGTCTCCTCTTACTGTCATTTTAGGAGTTTGAGAAAGTAACTGAAATAAAAACTTACAGTTATTATAAATAATACTGTAGTGTACATCTTTATAAGTTGAAAATTTTACATTTTTAGGCTTATTTCCTTATGCTAGAGCCCTAGGATACGAAAATAGGATGCAGGATCTTGATATTGCTGAAAACTTTCAACAACCAACAGGAAATAATTGGCAAATATTTATTACATGTCTACGATGAGTCAGGGACAGCTGGTTAATTCAAACATGTTATAAAAACCCCAACCTAGATAATCCTTTACAGACTATCTTCATATGCAAATAATTATTTATTCTAAAAAGGATCTATAAAGTAACTTAAAGTTGCTTAAAACAAAAGAGACAAATCTGAAATAGGTATAAATGATGAAATCAGAGACAGGTATCTAAAACAGAACTAGGGGGGCGCCTGGGTGGCGCAGTCATTAAGCGTCTGCCTTTGGCTCAGGACGTGATCCCAGAGTCCTGGGATCGAGCCCCCCATCAGGCTGCTCCGCTGGGAGGCTGCTTCTTCCTCTCCCACTCCCCCAGCCTGTGTTTCCTCTCTCCCTGGCTGTCTCTCTGTCAGATAAATAAATAAAATCTTAAAAAAAAAAAAACCAAAAAACCAGAACTAGGAACAAAGCATTACAAAAATATTATATGTGTGTGTGTATATATATATGTGTGTGTGTGTGTGTATATATATATATATATATCATTAAGTACCATATACACTTGCAAATGGTAAGCTAAAGATTAGGTTCTTAGTAAGCTACGTTAGTCCTTTTATGCTAAATAATTTAGAAAAGGACACAAAATTGCTATCTTTCTGCTGCTCCCACCTTAGAAATGTTTTATGGATGGCTGAAGTTCTCATAAGTATTACTGAGTAATACTTTTACTCATAAGTAAAAGAACAAGGAGAAAATAGCTCTCAATAGCTCTGAATTGTGACTCCTACTATCCTAGGCATGCTGGTAGGAGGAAAAGCAAAGGTCTCTTCAAAGTAGCATGCCAGTCTCCCTCTGAAAAGAGACTGGAAATAGTGTTTGAGTCTCTGTAAGTATAGGAGCTCAAAGGTCAGCCTCTGGAAATATTTGCAGCTCTGTGCACATTTAGAAACTTGAATTCATAGAAACATGTCCAACAAGGCATAATTCTTTAACATTATATTTAGAAATTAGGAAATGTTTATCTAAACCATCAATAATGCCTTTAAAAAGAAGAGCAAAAAGTACAGTATTTAAAATATCACAGCTGGGGTGCCTGGATGGCTCTGACGGGGAATGAGACTGACTCTTGAGATCAAGCCCTCCGTGCTCAGCACGGAGTCGGCCTGAGATCCTCTCTCTTTCCATCCCTCCCCCTGTTCACACATGCGTGCTCGCTCTCTCCTTAAAAAAAAAAAAAAAAATCACAGCCAGAAAGTAAGTCACTTTCTGATAAATGCAGTGGAAAAGTAAATGTACCCTATATATACTGTCAGGCCTTATAAATTAAGTCCTTGGTATTCTGCTTATCTTTGCTCACTTATGTATTCATCCATCCATCCACATACCTACACATACACCCATGGGGAATTTATTATGATGTGTTTATTAAGTCTTAAACGTGACAAGAATTTCCACGGGTCACTAACACAAACCAATACAAAAAAGCCTGTATGCATGGTACTCACAGTGCAGTGCAGGAAACATACAAGTATATTAGTAAAAAAAATGTTTTAAGTGCTATCATATAGGCATATACAAATTGCCAAGGGAGCAGAAAAGACTGGTTCAATGCTAAGCAAAAACCAACTTAGGAAAAATAACATTTATAGGTTGTGTTTTTCTTCAAAATTAGAACTTTGAGAATCATGAAAAATACCTTAGGAAAAAAAGTAAAAGAAAAATAGCATTTTCAGTTTCCAAATTTTAGTTTCTAAAATATTTGGGTATATTTGAAAAACAATAATATAATCTTTTATCTCTGACATTTTTCTTTTTTTTTAAGATTTTATTTATTTATTTGACAGAGAGAGAAACAGCCAGTGAGAGAGGGAACACAAGCAGGGGGAGTACGAGAGGAAGAAGCAGGCTCCCAGCGGAGGAGCCTGATGTGGGGCTCGATCCCAGAACTCTGGGATCACGCCCTGAGCCGAAGGCAGACGCTTAATGACTGAGCCACCCAGGTACCCCAACCTCTGACATTTCTATACCATTTTAGATTTCAAGGTGTGCTTACAAGCACAGTGTCTTTTTTCCTTCAAATACCCCCTTTAGATAGGTATTATTTATTACATAATTTAAAAATGAGGAAATAGAGATTCAGAGGAGAAAAGTAACTTGTTCAAAATCACATAGTTGGTAAACTGGCCAGGCCACAACTGAATTCGTATCTACTTTCACTTCAAATTCCATTTTTTTCTCAGCTAGAGTAAAATTGGCTTTTTAGACATGCAGCTTGACACTGAAATTTTTATTGCATGTCAAAAAAGAAAATAAGGCAGAGGATGATTGCTGCTAAAGAGAGAAAAAAAAGGATTTTTCAGCAGAAAAGAATGAGATGATATCAACATCCGAACTAGGACATTACAAAGCATGTCCTATCTTTCTCACTAGAGAGTGGAGACTGTATTAAATAATGATTCTTCCAGGTTACTGAATCATCATCTCATTTTTTTGTCTTAAAAAGACAGAGATTAAGGAGCGCCTGGGTGGTGCAGTTGGTTAAGCTTGGTTTCGGCTCAGGTAGCGATCCCAGGGTCCTGATATCGAGCCCCAAGAGTCAGGCTATACCTTCAGTGCCGAATCTGCTTGAGATTCTCTCTCTCTTCCCATTCGTGCTCTCTCTCTCACATAAACAAATAAATCTTAAAAAAAAAAAAAGAAGACATTGAGATTTGTCCCTTCTGGTCCCTTAATCTGGAGTCATATTAATTTGATAAACATGGGAGTGTCTTGGAAGAGTGGGACTTATGTCAATGCTCCTCCATGCTCATGGAAAGGCTGAGGGCACTGAAATGTAATAGGCCACACAGTCTTAACAAGACACACCGGAAGCTTATTTGCTTATTGTGATGACTGAAAGAATTAATACATATAAAACATTTAGAACACTTCTTGTCCCACAGTGAAAACACAAATACTGCCATGAGAAGTTAATGTAATGTAGTTCACAAAATAATAACACAAAATAAATGATCACAGAGGGAAAGTTACTCATATTTAGTTTCATACCCCAGTCATTTTATCATGTGAATACTGAGGATTTTTCTTACTGTAAAATCTAATTTTCATTTTTGTCACCCAGTTGGTTTTTCACATTATTTGACTTTGGGAAATATTCACTGAAGGCTATTAAGTCAAAGAAGACAAACAACTACCTGAAAATGCAAAGTTACAGGAACCTCAGATGAATAATTTCTGTGACACTTCGTTACCAAGTCTTCCTTAATATGAAAAATTTCAGTAGTTCCAAATGTTTTTCAGATCATTAAGCAATTATATCTTCATTTGTAATGAAACGGTGCCACTTACATGCAGACTGTTAAATATTCCTCAAAGAAAATGTTATTTATGGCACAGTTTCAAGCATTAAAAAATTGCTGACTTCATGGAATTCAGAGTACAAGATATTAAACATGATAGTGGTGAAGACTAAGTGTTCGTCCAGCTTAAAAAGAAATGCTGTGTATAATGCCAGACTTGCTAAAAGATACGCAAATCCTCTCCTCCTCTTTTATCATTATCGTTGGTCTATTCAATAGGAAAACAATGTTTTAAAGGGAATTTCCTGACCTTATACCGGATGAGGTTCACCTGGGATTAGGTCACCATGAAAATAAAGTTCTACCTGAGTGTCAGGAGTTTGGGTTCACATAGGCCAGTGTTTGCCTCTTGCCTAGAGAAACCTGAGAGTGAACGGCTGATGGGATTTGCTGCTGATAAGCAAGGAAGGAGGGCAGTCATGGAAACAGATCTGCATGCTCACTAGCTGTGGGAAACGGTGTGTGTTTCTCTGGGCCCCACCTGTACTGCGGATTGGAGTGAAGGGGCAGCTGCATATGGATCAACAGGGCCAGGTAACCTAACAGTGCCAGGCAGAAGCTTCCATCTGAAGTTTATAGTGGATATTGTGCACTGCTCAGATATCCGCTTCTAGACCAAGATACTTATACCTCCAGATGCTAGGGGTATTGCTCACTAACAACTGCTAGCTAAGTTCCTCACCAGGAACTGCCGTGGCCAAAGGGAGCAGCAGCACTTAAGGGGTGTGCCTCCTTGCCATCAGCAGCTTACATCCCCCCCCCACGTGAGGGCACACAGACCTAGCCCTTACCTCAAATCAGAGCATCTCAGAAGTGCATCCTAGTATCAAGGACTCACTGTGAGATTGGCTGAAGCTCTGGTGCAGCTGCATTGCAGTACAGTTTCTCCCTTTGTTCTATCCTGCTCCTGTCACATCCTTACAGGTGTTGTTCCCGAGATCACATCCCTCTTTCCTCCCATCCTCTGCAATCATCTGCAAATTTCTGTCTCAGAGTCCCAGGGCACCCAACCTATGCTACAGGTGAGAGTGGTCCTAGGTGCAGATTCTAAAAACTCTAAAACAGGATTTCTGAACTGGATTACATGCTGGCTGCCATGAGATGGAGTACTGATAGTCCTGGCATACAGTGGTCATGTAACTGTTCAAACTTCCAGGCCTTTGAGAGGTCCTGGGGAAGTACTAATTGTAATGACTGCTTCTCTTCTCTCCTCAAAACCAGGAGAACGTACCTTCTCCATCCCTGAAGAAGAGATTTTACTCAAGAGTAAGTTTCTGGGTTTACATAGCACAGTGGAGAACAGTTTAACAGTGTTTTACTGTAAGTCAGGAGGATTGAATATAAGTGTCTCTAAGACAAAATGGGTTTATAGTCTCTCCTCACTATTGCTGAACAAAAACTCCTCCTATGGTTGGCTTCTAAAATGCTAGAAAACATTCCTATGTCATCCAGACAGGAAAGTAGAATATTGCTTTCTGGAGAAACTATCTGTCTCAAGAGAAGGACCTACAGGTACTGACATTTAGGAGACTTCTGACTAAACAGCCATCTTGTCCACCAGACATACTACAGAGAAGCCCACCAGCCAACAAGCTCTGTATATTACACATCTTGTCAATCAGGCTTTTTAAGCTTCATTCAAATATGAATGAACAGAAGTTAACAGAAGATCTCTAATGTGAGAAATACACCTAGTCAGAGCAATAATGTGAAGGATCTGTGGGAAATCTGTGACCATGTAGGAAGTGGAGCAAACCATTTAATTAATATCCTCAGAGAGTTAAGATGGGCACCCAGGAACTGGAAATTTCATGGAGAGCCTGAGAATCCCATATGGGATTAATGGTAAAGCTATATTCCAGGACAGCATCTATGCTACAGATCTAGAGAGCAACTAGTCCCAATCAGATCAGGATACAAGATATCTCATATACAGGGATACGAGAAATCCCACAGGTATTTCTCAAAAGCAGTTAAGGTGATCAATGTGCTTTACCTTATTTAGAGGCATTTTATAGTTATGTCAGAGAGAGTAAAGAAGAACAAAAATAGATGCACGGAAAACTAACAAAAAAAGAACAAAGCAATGTGTTAACCCAAGTAATAAAAAGTCCAAAAAAGAAAATACAATTATAGATAGTACAGTATGGACTAGTATAGACTAGATAGTATAGATTCTGTGAGTCTCTGGGCAGCAATAAAATCCTTTGCAGGAGGTCAAGAAAGAATAACTAATAATTAAAAAGCAAACAGCTTCACCTTAGAAATATAGAGGTAACTACTAGAAGAAACACCCACAATAGTTGCTTTTGGTGAAAGATACTGGAAAATGGGGAAGAATGGGAGGGAGCTTACGGTTGTCTTTATAAGCGGAATACTACTTTTCAACTTTCTTAAACTATGTCCAAATATTCTTTGACAAAAGTAAGAGCTATGTAAAGAGAAAACCTATTTACTTGAAAACATGAAAATCTGCTTTAGAATCATTGCTAATAGTGCCCCAGGTTCATGTGTTCTCACTGCAAGCAGATTACTGTAATGCAATAAAGCATTAAACACACTTAAAACATGAGTTTCATTACAACAAAAATGGGTTTAGCTTTTTTATTTTAAGATGCGCTTACCTTTGATATTAACATGTCAAAGACTGAAAATGCAAATGGATTTAAAACCTACCATGGTTCATAAAATTACATCAAAACAAATTAAACATGATGTTCAAAGAAGCCATTAATTTGTAAGCATAAATAATCATGTTTGATTATGTTTTACTACTATACACATAAGTCATCTGAATATATTAAATAAATAATGTCTGCTAAAATTCAGGAATGAAGGTTGTATAGGAAGAGATCATTAAATATTAATAAGTCTAAAAAATATATAGGCAGGGGGACTCAGTATAATTTTTATTTTAATTAAAATCTTCTTTAACCACTATTATCTAGTTATCTAACAGAAGGCTTTGCAATAAAAATTTTGCCAACCTGCTGTCAAGTTATACAGATTTTATGAAAAGATAATGCTAAATCTGACTATGCTAGGAATTAGCAATTAGAAGGCAGAAAAAAGGGAAAATAAAACATAGATGAGCTGACCAGGCATCGGGTGAAATAAGAAATGAGATGGTATGACTAAAAAGTGAACTAAATGACTCTCGGATGAATTAATATTTTGCAAATGTATACTGATTTTTCTATCATACTTACATCTCTGTGCCCACTGCTAGCAGAATCATGGAGTGGAGTGTCATCATCTAATCCTTGTGTGTTAACATCTGCTCCAGCTGCTATAAGTATCTTAGCAACATCGTAATATCCAACGTTGCAAGCTTCATGCAGTGGTGTCCAGCCTAAAGTTAGAATATTAATTTAACAAATGGTTAATCTGTACTAATTCAGAATATGTGCTTTTTATATACAAAGCCGTGTGAGATATACTGATTCTAATTACAGAAGGAAAAAGGAATGATAAACAAGCTACTGGAAATACATACCTAAGAACACCACCAATTCTACAGAAGGTTCATTTATGTTAATATTATTTCCACTGGGGCTAAATTATTTTACCATATATTAAACATTTAAGCTTATCCAATCAATATAAACTTGCTGTAACTTATAATAATCATCTGAACTATGGAAAAAGAAAAGAAGGAGATAAAAATATTAATAAGCTTGTTAGGGGATTTTGACAAACAAAAACCCCTACGTTTAAGGGTTTTTCATCTTTTCCAGACTTAATACCTACTTTAACTAAAATAAATTTACCTTTGCAATAACTTTGGTGATTAAAAAAAGTTACATGCTCATGAAAGAAAAATTAGGAAACAAAAAATACAAAGCAGAAAAGAAGCATCACCCATAATTCCACCACCCAGATATAATAATTTGAAGACTCTAGTTTAAATCCTAACTTCTCTCCCTCTTAGATTTATAATAATTTTTTTTTTTTTTAAAGGTAGGCTCCATGCTCAGTGCGGAGCCCAACATAGGGCTTGAACTCATGATCCTGAGGACCAAGACCTGAGCTGAGATCAGGAGCTGGACACTTAACTGACTGAGCCACCTAGGCACCCCTAGATTTATAATTTTAAAATGAAACTGGGAAAGTTGTTTAACCCTCTTCTACTTACTGCAGTGGAAATAATTTCCCCGTCATTAAATTTTCTACAACACAGTATAACATCGATTGATATACCCGTAATTTATTTAAGGAAGATCCTATTACTGGGCGTTTAGATTATTTCTAATTTTTTTTCAAGATTTTATTTATTTGAGAGAGAGAGAGTGAGTGCACAAGCAGGGGGAACGGTGGGGTGGGGGGGGAGGGAGAAGCAGGTTCCCCATGGAGCAGGGAGCCTGATATGGCAATCAATGACCTGATCCGTAGGCAGACACTTAACCAACTGAGCCACCCAGGTGCCCCAGGTTATGTCTAATTTTTAAAATATTAAAAACAATGATGCAACAAATATCCTTACAACTAAATCTTTATGCACAGCCATTACTAGATATTTAAGGTAAGTCTTTGGAAGTGGAATTGTTAGATCAAAGTACTTTCTGGTTTCTGTAATACCAAATTTTCTTCTAGAATGGATGCTATGCATTTTAAGTTTCATTCTTTAAAGTAGACCCTGTTCATTGTCTCTTTTCTACTCACAACAAATAGAGAAATAAATTTCAGGTGTATTCTAACAGAGTTCCATGTAAAAGCAAAACAAAAACAAAGTTGGGAAATGAGAAAATGGGTATAGTTTTATAATACAGGAACAAAGAAGGCCTCCTTAAAAAACATCATAGAACCCACAAACAAAAAGATTAACTGGTATTACATAAAAAATTAAAACTTTAGTATAATAAACATTGAAGTGAAAATTCAAACAAAGTACAATGAAAACCTTTACATATCTGATAGAGAATTAAAACCTACACTAAACAAAGGGCTTTTACACATAATAATACTGCCATAAGACAAATGGGCAAAAGACTCCATCTGGCAAGTCACAATATACACATAAATTTTAGTATGCACTAGAAAAAATATTCACTGTCACTATTAAGAAAATCCAAATAAGGTCTTTTTTTCATTTGTCAGATATTTAATAATTAAATTGATAATATCCAGTTTTAGTGAAGATGTGAGGAAAAGGGCTCTTTAACCTACTCTTGATGGTAGTGTAAACTGATAAAAGATTCTTTTGGAGGGCCACTTGACTGTATTTACAAAAATTTTAAATATGCATCCCCTTAAAAGTTTCCATTCTAAAATTCTGAAATCCTTCTGTAACTATACATTTTTTTTTTTCTTAAGGATTTTATTTATTCATCTGAAGAGAGACAGCAGGAGTAGGGGGAGAGGCAGAAGGAGAAGCAAACAGACTCCCTGCTGAGCCAGGAGCCCAATGACGTGGGGCTCGATCCCAGGACATGGAGATCATGACCTGAGTTGAAGGCAGACGCTTAACCATCTGAGCCATCCAGGTGCCCCTATACACTTATTTCTTTTTTTTTTCTTTTTATTTATTTATTTATTTATTTATTTATTTATTTATTTATTTATTTATTTATTTGACAGAGACAGAGACAGCCAGCGAGAGAGGGAACACAAGCAGGGGGAGTGGGAGAGGAAGAAGCAGGCTCATAGCGGGAGCCTGATGTGGGGCTCAATCCCATAACGCCGGGATCACGCCCTGAGCCGAAGGCAGACACTTAACCGCTGTGCCACCCGGGCGCCCCTATACACTTATTTCTATACAAATGTTCACTAAGTATTGTCCATGGAATGTATACTGTGGAATAGTATTCAGCTGCTAAAATGAATAAAACAGAACTACCTATACATTCTGACAGAAATATCTGTAAGAGATTAAGTAAAAAAGGCAGGTTGTAGAACTACAGACTGATAATATAGATGGGATGATTTAATTTTTCTAAAAAGCCGATATACGAATAAATGTTCACTTTATATATATTATAAAAATGCACAGAAGGGATAACTTCCAAATTGTTAACAACGGTTCTGTGGCAAAAAAAGAAACTGTATTGTAGTATGTGAAACTAAAGGGAATCTCTATATTGTTCCCTGCATGTTTTTACTGTTTAATTCTTTACAGTAAGAATGTACTGGTTTGGTATTTGAGTTATTAAAATGAAACACCACCATGCTCTCTTAAAGTCCTCATGCTCAAGTGAATAAATGTTCTTGAAAGACTTACGAATGAATTAACACTTTGAAAACATTACATAATTCTAATTCATCTAGAATAGAAGAACCTAAATGGGATAAAGAATTTTATGGTAATATGTCAACTAATATAGAAGTTTAATATTTAAAAATTTGAGTAGTTCTTGACTTGGAATTGCAGCAGAGGATCAAGGTTTTATATACACAGTCTGAAAGAATTTTGTAGTAAAGTACACTTTTAGAACACTTTTGTTTCAGCAAGAGGAATATAGGACTACAGATTTATTGTAACAAGAATCTGTCTAGATGATAAATTTTAGTTTCTGAGCATTAGTCTTTATTACTAATCTTACCTGCAAAATCTTTCACATTCACATTTGCCCCTAAACTTATTAATTCTTTGACTTGTTTCACATCTCCTCGAATAGCTGCCATGTGTAAAGGAGTTTCACCACGTTCATTTCTTTTATTAACTTTATCTTTTTGTCGAGATGAGGAACTGGGAGTTTTCTTCTGGGCTGGTGTTGTTTGTGATGGATGATTTGGTGTAGAATCTGTAAGAAAAAAGGAAATTAACAAAAGTTCTAAGGCTAAATATTTTGTATGTTCATTGAAAGGTTTGTAATGTGCAATTTCCTGGAATGCGGGAATATCTTCTCACCCTAACACTCCAAAACTTGGTGTAGATGATATATTAATAATTTAACCAAATACATGGAGTAGGTCTTCCTTTAGGGTTATCAAACACTGCATAAGCAAATTCAGAAAAAATGCTTTATTCTGTCAATTCATAAAATTGGCTTAAAGTGATAACAAAGCATCAAGTATGTCCCCTAAAAGTGTTTGCTCAATGAATAATTTGATAAACTACAAAAAACAAAAAACCCAACATATTTTTCATGGCATGTTATTCTATTAGTCCAACACCTAGATGAAATGACATCGAAGGCCAGAGTTCACACTTCTAACTCAGACAAAGTATTAGAGTTCTATGCTGATATTAAGTGCAAATTGAGGTCATGGATGATTTTAGCATAAAAATAAAGCTTAAGATGTATAAGAAATAAGGATAGTCTGGGAAGGCCTTTAAAAAGGGGGCTGATAAAAGAGAAAAAAACTTGCTTTGCTTTGATTCTCACCCTTTGATTTTCTGTTCCAGTTTCCATACCAAAAACAAAAAAATTGAACAAGATGATGCCCAAAGTTTTCCCTCTTGTTTCAGAACTACTGGGGGCAGGGGGGAACCAACCACAAAATAGGTTTCTTAATCTGTTAGGGATTCCAGACATATGTACAGTGTTAATAATTAATTCTGAAAATTTATAACTATTTAAAAGAAAGCAACTGTTCTAAGAGAAAAAAAGTCTATGGAAAGTAAATTTCCAGCATCATACAATTTTCTTGCAAACTGACATGATTAGAGTACTAAAGTACTATCATTCCTTCCTCAATAAGAAAAAAGTTTAAAATTTACATTTTGGGGGCACCTGGGTGGCACAGCGGTTAAAGCGTCTGCCTTCGGCTCAGGGCGTGATCCCGGCGTTATGGGATCGAGCCCCACGTCAGGCTCCTCTGCTATGAGCCTGCTTCTTCCTCTCCCATTCCCCCTGCTTGTGTTCCCTCTCTCGCTGGCTGTCTCTATCTCTGTTGAATAAATAAATAAAATCTTTAAAAAAAAAAAATAAAATTTACATTTTGGATTTTAAAGTACATTGCATCAGTAACAGTTTCCTATCTGTACTTCTATAAGGTACAACTCCATAGGAGCTAGGACAACTGTCTACCTTATTCATTACTGTTTCTCAATTGTTTAGAAGACTTCTTGGGACATGGTGGTAATCATGCATGAATAAATGAATTTTACTATCATCTTTTTTTTTTTTTTTTAAAGATCTTATTTATTTATTTGAAAGAGAGCAGGAGCAGGGGGAGGGGCAGAGGGAGAACCAGCCTCCCTGCTGAGTGTGGAGACTGACAGGGGGCTTGATCCCAGGACCTGAGATCATGACCTGAGCTGAAGTCAGACAATTAACCGACTGAGCCACCCAGGCACCCCATGAATATTACTATGATCTTTATAGTCAAATTATTTATTAAGAAAACTAGCTGTTCAACTTCTTAAAAATGAAACATTTCATACAACTTGCAAGGAATTAATTCATGTAAAATTTTATTAGCCATTTCAAAGTAATATTCTCATACATAAAATAATATTATCCATAATGGCAATCAGGGTAAACATAACATAAACATGCAAAATTAACTGTGTAATGGATAAAATAATGAACCCTAAACTGCAAGTATGTTTATATTTTAGCAAACAGCTCTGTATTTCAAAAAGCTTTCCACTCTAGTTCTACATATAATAAAATTGGCTAAAAATCCTTAAATGAAAAGGATCAATTGCATTATAGTGTGATCTTATCTGTATTTTAAACACAAACAACACAGGGGGCCTGCTGGCTCAATCAGTGGATCATGTGAGTCTTGATCTTGGGGTTGTGAGCTCAAGCCCCATGTTGGGGGTAGAGTTTACTTAAAAAAAAAAAAAAAGACCCACAAAACAAAAAATACAAACAACAACAAAAGGTATGTATTTGCATACAGATTTCCAGAAGAAATATTGGAGATGAGGCAAGATTAATTTTTTGCCTTTTAATTTATTCTAAGAATAGAGGTTCCTGGTATTAAGAAAATTAGTTTTTATTTTTATTTTTTATTTTTTTATAATTTTTTATTACGTTATGTTAGTCATCATACAGTATATCCTTAGTTTTTGATGTAGTGTTCCACGATTCATTATTTGCGTATACCCAGTGCACCATGCAATATGTGCCCTCCTTAATACCCATCACCGGCCTATCCCAGTCCCCCACCTCCCCTCCCCTCTGAAGCCCTCAGTTTGTTTCCCAGAGTCCACGTCTCTAAGAAAATGAGTTTTTAAAAGTAAAAGTCTTCTCCGGGTGCCTGGGTGGCTCAGTTGGTTAAGAGTCTGACTCTTGATTTCAGCTCAGGTCATGATCTCAGGGTCATGAATCAAGCCTATCGCTGGGCATGGAGCCTGCTTAAGATTCTCTCTTTCTCTCTCTGCCCGCTCCCCGCCCCCAAACCTGCTCACGCATGCTTACCCTCTCAGAAGAATTAAGAAACTAAAAAAATAAGTCTTCTATTAAATCTGACACAAGGTCAACATTTTATAGAAACATTTAAAGTTTTAACAATGTATAATATCTTTCATTTGGCTATAGTCTTTCAGAAATTGGGGGTGGAAAGGTAGAAGAATAACGCCAAATAACACACTCTTATTAAAAAAGCAGGAAGCCCTAAAATGTGTTTATCAGTAAAAGATATCAGACATACCATTTGATGGAAATATAATATAGAGAGAAACTCAAAGAATTTTACCATGTTGTCATAGTTTTTTTTAAAAAAAGAGCCAGTATGAGAAAACTGCAGTAGAGAAACTATCCTTTTCAACGCATTTCAACAGGGTCTGTTACATTACCCAAAATCTTACATAAAGATGCCTTGAATTCAGAGTCAAAAGGATTTTTTTTCCCTCTAGATAAAACTGATTTACTTTATCAGTTAATAAGAACTGTAAAACTTAAAATTTTTTTGTATTGCTGCCAGAATGCCTTCAATACTCAATAGTAATTACCATCTCAGCCCAGCTATCTAGATTTTATCTACATTTTTATAGCTCCTTTTAATTAATTAGCAGGTTGGGTGGTTTGTTCCCTTGTTGTTTTGGTTCTGCTGAAACCCATCTATTATTTTTGGAGGGCACAGTATAGGAATAACTCCCCCCCAAACATACATGTAGTATACCACCTTAATTGGAAGGGTACAATAAAATACGAGATAAATTTACATATAGTATGCTGCAGGCATTTTTCCTTTTAAAATAATTTCGATCTCAAACAAAAAAACATGGATTACACTATTGCATCTCAAAGTACTCATGTGATAAGATTACCAGTTTATCAGCAGCATGCTAGCAAACTTTAAACTATAAACCTAGAAGCAGCTTTACAGAAACGGTGGGAAAAGATTCTTTAGTAAGGTAAAAGTACACAGTGCTACGATGAATTTCTCAAGGCGACTGACCATTTCTAAATAACCCATTTTAGTTGACAAATATTTACTGAATGTCCACTAAATGCAAAGATCCCTGCTCTTGTATAAATCCTTATCTGGCGGAAGATACACAAGATAGACAATTACCATGCAAATAAATGTAAAATTACAAACATGCTATAAGAAATTTTTATTAAATCCAAGAAAAAAAATTAAAATTAGGAGTTTAAAGTAGTTAACTGTTAAGGTAAGGGTAGAGAGTCTGAGTAAAACTAAGAATACACATGTACTCAAAGATGGTGTCACCTGGACTGTTGTCTCTTGCCGTCATCTGCATAAGAAGTGCCATCTGCTTCCGCTCAGAGAGTGGATAACCAAAAAGAATGCTAACTGGTGTGGACTTCTTATTTCCAGCTTCCTTTTTTGTTTTCTTCTTTTCTGGACCTTCTTTCTCTGGAATTATTAATATGTAAGAATTTGAAACAAATGTAAGCACTGAAAAGCAAAACATAAGAAAACTTTTAAAAAAAACCAGATGCTATACACCTATATGAGAAACGTGTAATATACAGACTAGCAAAATGTTCACAAAAGAGCACCAGACTTTCAATATATAAGCAATTTTCTTCCTGAATGCTTTGAAAAAAATATATTATTAATGCTACTGTTTTCTGAAATTAAGAACATTTGGAAATTCATTCCTAGTAAAATCTGTATTTTAATGATTTGTTCTTTTAAATTTTAACTTCTTCAATAATATTTCAAACATTCCTTAGTCTTTTATCTTTAAAACTTTTCATTCATTATAATTTTATTCTTAATTATTACTAAGCCCTTATAGCAATGTTCCTTCAAATTATTTCCCTAATTCCACTGATGATTTGTACAATCTTCTAACAAGGTAAGTATTTAAGACAAGTCTCAACACATTGTAAAAAAAGGCAAAGGATCACTTTATTCCAGGCACTGGACAGCTGAACATGGAATGTTATTAATCAAAGCTAAAACTGAGCAAATTAAAGATTCTGTGTGTGTGTAGGTAGGGGTCTTTAACAGAGATTCTGCAAAGATCCAAAATGTCTAAGGATTTTTTTCAAAGAGATTTGATACATCAAAAAGCCAGCTCCTAGGTTGAGCTATTTGGGAAATCTTTTGGCAATACAGCCAGCATTCCCCATCAAGTTCCAGGAATTTCAGATGGAACTGAATTCTGTAAGTCAAAGAGATACGGGTATCTGTCTTGTAGGACTTCTCTGGGAGAGAATTCCGGTGAGAGCTAATGCAGAGGGTATGCGTGTTAACTGTCTAGGCATCTATTTCTTGGGAAATCCTATACAAATACATGAGATTTACTGATCTGGGTTTGAGGGTCCCTGCAAAGACAGGCTACAAAGATAAATAAATAAATTTTAAAAGTAAGTGTAAAACATAGCAAAAATGGAAGAAGGGAAGGCTTGGTAGTCGATACTGTGGTTTTTTAAGGCAGATGTGGCCAGCGAATAGACTACTCTAGGAGATAATAAGCATTTATTAATCTAGCAAGTTTCAAGAAACCAGTAATAGTTTGATATTATTTAAATATTATTATTTAAGGCGTAAGAACTTAAAGTAGTAATTCTTGCAGTGCACCACTTAATTAGGATATGATGGCTGGCATCCTAATGGCCTAGAAAAATTAAGAGATCAGAATATTTAAATTTTGCTGCCCACAAATCACACTCAAACTTCAAAAGCTTCAAAATGTCCACTGTATCGATACTTTACATAACAAATACAAAAAACTTCAAGATTCACTTAAGTCAGCCTTTACTAGTTCTAATATTTTATTTTCATATTTCTCATTTCATTATCATTAATGGTCTGATTTAGTATAAATCCAGTTTCAGCACAGTGTTTCACCTAACTTACTAAGTTTGTTAATTAAAAGTCCTTAACAGGTTTTTCAGAGAAGCCCATTTTTTTCCTGAAACATTTACTTTCTTCTAATCATGTTCTGTATGCTTTGGTTCTCTCATATTTAATAAGGAACTGAACTGTTTTAATGATTTTCCATCTAAACAAATCCTTAAGTATAATGAATGTACTTCTTACCTAAAATTAAAATATTTAAGTGTAAAAATTTTATAAAAAGAAGAATTTTTTTAAAAAGAAGTAAAATCTAATAATTAGAGGAAACAAAATGAAGAAAATGTACATAGAATCTATCCTTAAAATATTTTCTAAAATTCTGGGGAAAATTTTGTATTTGCAAAATAATGGATTTTCTGCTTTTCTAATGGCATTTCCATGTAATGTTTTAAAAAGAATATGCTCTAAAGTGATACTCA
Source organism: Ailuropoda melanoleuca (assembly GCF_002007445.2). Lineage (NCBI taxonomy): Eukaryota > Metazoa > Chordata > Mammalia > Carnivora > Ursidae > Ailuropoda > Ailuropoda melanoleuca. Next base: position 49,994,936 of record NC_048231.1, read on the forward strand.
GTTGACAGGAAAAAGTGAGATACTTATAAATTCATCTTAGCATTCTAGCTGCCAAATGATCAAAGACACAATGATTATATTTTGGAAAAGAATATAATTGTACATATTCCAAATATTCAAGCAAAAAATTCAAATTAGATATTAGCATCTAATCTGAACTCTTTTTTTCTTTAAATTGAGTTACCTTAGTCATTTGTCTGAGTTCATGCTTTACATGAGATAGGAAAAGAAGGTAAGAAAACAGAAGCTGGTAGCTATGTTAAAGATAACTATATACCATTCTTTGGAATTTTGTTACATTAGTATGTTCCAAAGTATGCTTTTTCAAGTTTAAAGCATTCAACGAAACTTGGACTATCTGGGATCTATTCTGTGAAGAACTTGTTTCCTGACCTGTCATAAATAAAAAATGATCATATAAATTTGAGAAAGTCTCATGTTTCTCAAGTTTAACTAAAATACTTTGTCCAAATAATGAGTCAGAATTTTAAAATTTAAACGTAGGAGTACTGACACATGTGCTCATTTAGTACAGTCTCCTATAGATTTGAAATTCCACTGAGCCACTCAAGAGATTTTTAAAGAAAAATCCAAGTGCTTTACTTAAGACTAAACAAAAACAGAGAAATGGATTTTCAGCAATCCAACATTCTTTATTTTCAAGGTTCAGAGGAACTTTAGAAATATAGAGATGTCTCAGTCTTGAAACTGTGAAAATTAATGCTTTCTTTTCAGGACTTGGAATAAACAGAAAGGTCAACACTGTCACATCTCAATTAAGTGTAAAGTATATTAAGGAGAAGAGACAAAATTTCTTTCTTGGGGAACCAGTTCATAATCCAATCAGTGTTTCAGAAACTAAAGAATATGATACTTTCCCACAAAGCAGTAATTGTGGAAGGAACAGAGCAATGGAGCTGTAACTCAATTGGAATGTGTATATTTCGATTCTGAGAAAAAATGCTGCCATTGCTCTCCAGTTCTAAAGCATCTACACATATCTCTAAAAGTTAGGTACTTGTATCTTTTATTTCCAGCCCTGATACTCAGATCATAGATGGTTTCATCCCATATAGCTCTTTCAGGTACACCCGGGCTGTGGGGAGTCCTGTTTTAGAAAAGTACACCTAATTCCACAGTAAGTGTAGGCCTTTTAAACTTAATGCTGATTGTAAACATGTCCTTCAACCCCCAAATTTTGATAACCAAGTACTACAAACTTTTAATAATAATTTGGCTCTATACCACCCTCACCCAAACCCTACAAATTTATAAAATAATAAAAAATATACCCAAAACAGAAGGTTTCTTTCAAGTTTTTATATCTAAATGTCATATGCTGAAAGCTGGACACTTGGCTACCCGGGGACTAAATAATATTTTACATTACAAAAAGATAAAAATGTAAACCTTTTTTTTTTTTTAAAAGGATAATCAAAACACTTAACTAGTTAGTTTTCACATACTAGATAGAACTGATATAAATTCTCCTGTATTCGTCTATCTGGAGCAATTATGAAGCATAATATGTGGAGCCATAGCCAAACAGAGCTGTTTCAACACAGTTAATGGTAATGGCATTTATCCAGGAAAGCTGGTGTTTTAATCCACTGTTAAATTCAACAAGGGCAGCAAAGTCAACAGACCAAAGATAGTTCAACCAAAAATTAAAAAAAAAATTAAAAAAAATACTGTATGATTCAAGTGGAAGAGTACACTGTCTATGAAGACCAGTACACTTGGTATATCTTGTGAAGAGTAGAGAGCAAAAGAGATCAACGACCTTGGGTATCTTCCCACAGGGACTGCTGCACTGCCACGGGGCTGATTTTTATATTGTTTTCTATGTGAACGGTGGCCCCCACATTGTGTTATACAACTACTAAGTGGCGGTACACAGTAGTCCTGCTTATAATGTTCATACACAGCATGCGTTGGTTATGATGCACTAGATACCTCAAACAAAAACTGGAAAATTCAGTGTCACTTGGTGTAAGTTCACTTATTTAACCAAAGATCTCTATATACTGGTTTGAAAGAAAGTTATTTATAGTACAATAATTACTTGTAAATGTGAAAGAAACCACTGGCTGAACAGATGCCCCTGATAATCTAATTACCTGAGTATGTCCTGTAAGAAGATATAAGTCTCTCCCCCCAATTTTCACTTGTATGTCCTGGATCTGAATCTACAGAATGAGAAGAGACAGGAGAAAAGAAAAAAAGCACACGAAGGGAAATGCAGAATTCAACAAACCAACATTTTTCAAAAGATCACTAGTCAATGATCTATCATTGTTTTTCCAAAAGATTATTTTTAAAGTAAAGCCAAAAGCACATTTAAAACACAGGTTTGGCTGAAGATTTCAGTCTGGCTAAGATTTCAGTTTCTTCAACTGGAGTATTAAAGTTGAGAAAGTCAACCATGCAGTTTGCAATAACAGATATTACTGATGCTGCTTATTAAAAGATATCTCCTTTGAGGCTATGTATTTTTTCAATCTTTGAGTATAATAAAAGAGGCAGTACTCTATTACTGTTTTTCTGTTTAGAATTTGTCTTTAGAAAACCTGAATAAAGGACGTAAATAACCCTTTTTGTTCTATGAATGCCAAACTACTCAGAAGACAATGAACACTTTGGACAGCAGTATCATTGTAGACCACAGACCTTTCTATAAATTATATACATTTTGAGTGGTATGAATTACTACAATAGCCACTATGTAAAAGACCTCTTAGAAAGAAAGCAGCCTAAAATCAGAACAAAGTTTATCAGCTAAGATAAGAATATGGAATTCTGCCTAACAATTTATGACAAGTAAAAATATTTCCAATTGACTTTTGGCAGTATGGCCAGAGCAGATATATTTACTTGTAAACAGTATGCTGTTTTAACACAATATTATTTTGATCTTCATATACTCAACTTATTGACATACACTTTTCTTTCTGGGATCATTATTATAGATATTATTCATGAGTTCAGTTAGGTATAAAGAAACAAGTGTTGAAAAAAAAAAGAAATCAATTTAGGAGAACAAATAAAACATAGTAGTTGAAACTTTTAAAGATAAGCCTGAAAGTTTAGCGATGAGAAGGCTCACTCAACTGAAAGGGAAATAACTGATAAAATAATAACATTTAGGCCAATTCTAAACCAAGTGGGTAAATGGATTCAATGACAAGGCTTTCAATGAACACTTATATTTCAAAACTGAACACATTAAGTTAGCAACCAGAAAAATTCCATGATGAATATCTGACGTTTCATTTAAAGACAAGCAAAAATGGCCCCCATATACTGCAAAGAAAAGAAAAAGCAGTAACCAATAAGTTGTGCCAACAAATCGAATGGATTACTGAAAGAAGATCATCTTATTGTGACAGATTACAGCATAACTGTTAAACTGAACTTTAAATTATATTCATTAATATAAGGAAGTGGTATAACAGTTTATTCAAATCTTCATTTGGTAGTAAATTAATCCACCCCTGACTCCATATACCCTTTGGCTTTTACTCAAGTATGTTTATATTTGATGCCTTTGAATGACTATTCTATTAAGATTTAATTCAGGAGCTGAATTAAAAGCTTCCATATCTGGTCCCTTGACTCGCCCACTTTTCCCTCTGTGCTATACTGAGGCCAGTGCTCCCTATTAGGTTTTTGTAAAACACTGAGTGCTAAGCAGAGCAATTCTCTCTCCCTGATATGTTCTCTGCAGAAGGCAAGACAAATAATATTTGTACTTTAAAAGCCATCTTTTTCATATTGTGTTTTAGGTTGCAAGAGAATAAGAGAAAAAAATCAAGAATGATTAAAAAGGTTTGCACTGTATGTTTGAAAATTTTTAAAGTAAAAGTTTTAAAGATGGGGGAGGAACAAGAGAAAATCTGTAATAAATAATCTCCATGAATATCATCAAAAGGTGGTCTTCCTTATTAAGCAAAGCACTGATTTTATCTGCTACTTTAACGTAGTTACCAGAAAAATATTCGTTTTCTTTTTAAAAAAGTTCCTCACTCCAAAATTGTTTGAGTCCTATTAAACAGGATAAATCCTTCAATGGCATCAGGAAACTAGAACTGCTAAGGCTGGATGGCAGAGAAGATTTAGTTTAACACATGTGAACACGCTCACAACTGCCACCATGGACTTTGGGAACAGATCAGACTGTGCCTCTTTGGATTTTCTCATGCTGCATTATCTATACATGCCAAAAGAAAAAAAATTAGTAAATAAATAATGCTTACGAAGAGAAGACAAGTATTTTAAAAAGTGAAGGACACTATATCTTTCTACTTATTTAAATAACATACAAACTAAAATGATGGAAGTACCACTGGTTTACTTCTATAGAACATTAGAGCTATCAAACCTAAAGAAAAACATGTGCCCCAATGTTATTTGAGGTTCAAGAACATTCATACACTGCTGGTGGCTTTGTACCTCTATATAATTATTTTGGAGAAACATCATAGACATATTGAACCCCTAATCATGTAACCCCATCCTGGGAATGAATAAGAAAAAGAATTCAGGGTATAATAAAAATACAATCGGCAAAGATGCTCGTGATGGCATTATTCATAAAAAAAATAATCACAAATTTAGTCTGAAGGCCAACAAGAGACTTCCATGTGTGCCCTCAAGAGAGTTGTTTGGTACTTTCATATCAAGGGATTGTAGCTTTCCCCTGAATGCCATTAGACTAGAAAAGAAAAGTATGATTTTTTGATTGACAATGCAGTAATAAAGATAGCTTAGGTAAGAAACATTAATAGCTATTATAGATAAAAGCAATTTTCAGTTATTAATTACCGTACTAAAAACTACATACAGCGTCAGTATTGTAAGATGCCTACTCGCTATTCATTCTCTCCTTGTTAGCAGAAATACTCCAATTCTGATTAGGGTGACAATAAGCCCAACTAAAAGTAGTTAACTTTCCAGACTCCCCTGCAACTAGGATAGCATAACCAATGAGATGCAGGCAGAATAGTTCCTAGGGATGTTGTTTCATCAATAAAAAAGCAAAGTCTCATTGGAAGAAAGATACTTTTGTCGTTCGTCCTTCCTCTCCTACTTTCTGTCCAGGAGAAGGCAGAAGATATTGTGTGACTATAAAGCAACATATTAAGAACAAAGCCCATGTATGAGTTAAGGGTGAGAGAGCAGAATGATGAAAACCCAGTCCTTGATGGCATTACTGAACTACTTACACCAACCTGGACTGCTTATGCCTGGTCTTATTACATTAGATTTAAAAAATCCCAATCTATTTAAGCCAGCGTTAGTTTTCTGTTTTAATTAACGTATCACAAACTAATTTTACACCTCCTTATGTCACTTAAAGATCACAATTCTCTGAAGTTGGTATTACATGCACTTTTACAGATGAGAAAATCAGAGTTATAAAGGGCTCAAATTTTTTGCCCAGCGCTAACAGGGAGCTGAGCAGGGACTCAACAATGATCTGTCAGACTCCAAAGCCTCTGATAATAAATACTATGCTCTGATTTACCTCTATTTTAACTATAATTAACTAATTCTGCCAGGATTCTAGACAAGGAAAGATTGAAAGTAAAAGCTAAAAGTAAGTGATAAAACAAGCTGTGTATAAGGAATAATTTGTCTTCTAGATAAACAGTTGCTTCCATAGGTTCAATGAGTCACTCTATACATTGGCCCCTTAACATTTCATGGGAAAAAATTTATGGGAATTCTCTGATAGGACAACATGGGATAGATACTGAAATGATATATGCATATATATTAGAGATTTGCTGAAATAAACAGAATTATGATACAGCTGTAAGGATCCACTGGCATGACCTCAAATTATGCTGTAATTTCCCCCACATTTTTGTCTAGTCAAGCAATTACTTTTTTACAGTGTTATCTTTTTTTTTTTAAAGTTCTATTTATTTATTTGAGGGGGTAGGTCAGACGGAGAGGTTAAGAATTGCAAGCAGACTCCATGCTGAGTACAGAGCCCAATGTGGGGCTCTATCTCATGACCCTGAGATCATGACCTGAGCTGAAATCAAGAGTTGGAGGCTTAACCAAATGAGCCACCCAGGTGCCCCTACAATGTTATCTTTTAAAAAATTAATAAATATTAAATAATTAAGAATTAGGAAGTTTAAGACATACTAGGGTATCTCAAAATAAAGACTAAGAATGACTCATTCAGTTGATGGCATTATTGCTAATTTTGGTGACCACTGAACCTTCCTTGAATAGTATGAGCATCTTTTTAGAAAAAATGTGTTTTACAGAAATAATTATGTTCATTATTTTAAAAATTCAAGCCATACAAAAAACAGAGACAGTAAAAAATGATCCCACATCCAGGAAATAAAATGTTAACATCTATTGAGCATCATTCCAAACATCTCTCTAATATATATAAAAAGAAAAGAACTGGCAGGGGTGGTGGTGGGGGGATGACTAACTTACATACAAATAGAAAAATATAATATATGTGTACTATTTAAAAATAAAAAGCTGAAAGATTTTATTTTAATACAATGTAAGAGAAAGTAGGGCACCCAGCTGGCTACTCTTGATCAGGGTCATGAATTCAAGCCCCACACTGGGCACAGAGTTAACGTAACAAAAAAAAAAGAAAGAAAGAAAGAAACTAAAGGAATTGCTTCTCTAAAAGAGGTATCATATAATAAAATATAAACATACATAAATGTAAATGTATATATGAAAGAATTTTAAATAAAGATTATAATTTTTAAGTAATTATTTTTAAAAACTATGTATTTCAGTTGTAGACAACATCAGTTATTTCCTTGCTGTGAGAGATAAGCTGAGTAGCATTGTTAACATTTTCTCTTATTCCCAACTCCCCACTCTTTTATTTAACCTACATCAGGGTTTACAATATTTACATTTTTGTTCTGGGCTCATAATACACCCACTAGGTTTAGGCTTAGTTCTACAACGAAATAGTCTCTTATATTTAAACAATCTTATCTTTCAATATGTGTGTTAATATATGCCCTGTGTACACATACATACAAATACACAAAATATGACTTTTAATGCCATCAAACAGTACATATTATTTCATAACCTATTTTTAAATGCTGTATGCTATGAACATCTTCCCATTTCATGTATTCTTCTACAATGTTATTCTATAGTTTTGGATAAATGTGTTCATATTTACTGCCAACAAAATATTCCTATTATTTAGACCAACTAAAGTAAGTTCCTATTTCTGGCCAGTGACCACCTGGTACGATTTAGGCCAAACAATTTGTCAATTGTTATATATTGTATTTCTTTGATTACTGTTGATATATTTTTAAAATATATTTCTTTGCCAAGAGCAATTCTGTTTTAAACTACTTGCTTGTATCTTTTCTCCATTTTCTCATTTTTTTTCTCTTCATATTTCAGAGACCTTTAAATACTAAATATATTAAGAAACAAGGATTGTCACATATGTTGTAAATATTTCCCCCTTTATATCTTTGTAATTTCAACTACTCATTTAAAATATAGTATACTTTAGGGGCACCTGGGTGGCGCAGTCGTTAAGCGTCTGCCTTCAGCTCAGGGCGTGATCCCGGTGTTATGGGATCGAGCCCCGCATCAGGCTCCTCCACTATGAGCCTGCTTCTTCCTCTCCCACTCCCCCTGCTTCTGTTCCCTCTCTCGCTGGCTGTCTCTCTCTTTAAATAAATAAAAATAAAATCTTTTAAAAAATAAAAAATAAAATAAAATATAGTATACTTTAGGGGCGCCTGGGTGGCACAGCGGTTAAGCGTCTGCCTTCGGCTCAGGGCGTGATCCCGGCATTATGGGATTGAGCCCCACATCAGGCTCCTCTGCTGGGAGCCTGCTTCTTCCTCTCCCACTCCCCCTGCTTGTGTTCCCTCTCTTGCTGGCTGTCTCTCTCTCTGTCAAATAAATAAATAAAATCTTTAAAAAAAAAAATAAAATAAAATATAGTATACTTTAAGAAAGATTAATGTAAGATGTGGGGCTTGGAGCTATAATTATCTTTCATATGGAAAATACCACTTGATGGTACTTTGGATTCTACATTATTTTTTTAAATTATGAAAATAAGACAGATGGATTGTAAATAAGACATTTTGCTTTGGGCCTGCAGAAATTCTTACTAATGCTCTGGGGGGTGTGTATTGTGTGTATGCGTGTGCATGTGTGCACACATGCATGCATATACAACGAAAACTAAAGCCTAGATCTACGTTTTACTAAAATTTATAAATTTAGCCTACCAAAAATGTTTAAATCCATTAAAATCTTGTTTAGCATATAATCTTTCCAAAAGATATGTAAGAGTTTGTTACAAAACAATCTTTATGAGAGAGACCTGCAACATTCTGCTACATTCAAGTAGTGGAAAAATTGTAGCAGGGAAAAATATATAATCTAGTTAATAAAATATGAATTAGATTATGTTTATTCAGTGTTTAAACTCTGTGCCTTCCTAAGTAACCTTTTCTCCTTTATTTTACAATAAATAAAAGACAAATAATCTAGCTGATCTGATAACAAGGTTCTCATGGGAAGATTATTTTGAAATCTTATCTGCTTCTAAAAATATATTAACATTGTTTGGATTTATCTAAATCCCTTCTTCAATTACTAGTAGAAATATCACTGTCATTGGAAAACAAAACCTGGTTAATGCAAGTACTTCAAAAATGACAAGCAATAGGACTTCCACGGAGAAAAATATAAGAAAAGTTAAACCTTATCTAAAGGCACATAAGCACCTTCTCAGCTAAGTGATCAACTAATCGTTTGAGAATACTGCTTAAGGACAAGGAGTCATTCTTTAGAAAAAAAGACTGAATCTCTAGAAATCAGTGTAACTTAAAATGAACAAAACACAAAATATCTCAACCACTGCAAAAAAGAACAATTTTGAAGGATTAAAAAATGTCATGTTTAAGGACAATTTCTAATTCAAGCTAAGAGAGCAAAATACACAAAACAAGGCCTACCTACTAAAAGTGTCAGATAAAATTTAAGTACTTTCTAAAGCTATGTTAGCATAGGGCATTTCAAAAGTCTTTAGAGTATTTTCAGATTCTGGAGTCAAGATCATTTCCATATTGATGATTAAGATGGCTAGAAAAGTATAAGTAGAATATAATCTCTGTATATAAACTCAGATTAGGACACTAACTTTCTATGAGTGAAGCTGAAACATTCTTAAAAACAATTATTAGTATTTCATGCAAAGGATAAAGCAATTATGATAAATACATAACAAACACTGAAGTTTATATTAGTTTCAAGAAATGATTAACTCAGGGCTACAACACCATCTAGTGATTTGGTAGATAGTGGTAATGAGAGTCTAATCTATTGTGAACAACTGGGATTGACTGATGTCAAGGATCATTCCTGACATATTAGAGTTTGAGGGAAAAAAGTACCATGAATTGGGCTTAGGTGGTAAATTTCAGTAATTTTTTTTTTTCAGGGTAGGGGAGGGCATATTTTGGATTCATTTCTGAATCTAAAATGCCTATAATGTTTTCTCTGGTGGGTTCAATACTGTGTCTACAAAAACTCAACAACTGTTACTCAACTCTAACATATCTTATGCTCCCTATCACAGTAAATTTTCATCACTAAAATGCTCCCCAAGAAATTAAGTTCTGAAAGTGGTAAGAGATTTGTAAAAAACACTGAGAGTAAGGAAAGAAGGAAATTGTTGTTTTCTGATTAGAGATCATGTTTGGGTGAGAAATATATGAATTTCTGCCCCAAAATGATAAATCTGAATACTGAAATACAAATATTTCTCTATAAAATGGGGTGCAAGAGGAATGATATGAAGAAAATCACAGTAAAAGAATGAATGAGATTTTACCAGAGAACAACAAATTATTCTACCTGTGTCTGAATCTCGTTCTTCATTTCTTGATGGGCTAATGGTAAAAGGAAGTTTACGTTTCATGGATGATTTCTCTTTCATCTCCTTGCCCACATCACTTCGGTCAATTTTTGGAGTTTTACTATATGATGCAATCTTGTCTTTACTCTATTAAAAATCAAATATGAATAAAGTTGTAACAATATTAGCTAAGCAATACAGTATCTAAAAAAATTTATGAAGAAAATTTTCAAATATATACTAAAGTAGAGAGGTATTATAAACCACTGTCTTCAATGTATTCAAGACCCAGTTTCAACAAATTTAACATTTTTTTGACTTGTCTCATATTCCCCTACTTTTACTTAATGAATTTTAAAATAATAAAACAAAATATCTTGAATATAATAAAACTCTGTATCTAAGTATAATATAGATGTTATCATCAACAAACAAATACACAAATCTGAAAAAGTGATTCTGGATATAATTAAACATACTGTGCTTTGTTAATATCCTGTGCCCACCCATTCAGGTGAGTATCCTACCTTTACGATCTATAACCATCATCAAGTTCACATTTACTCTCCAAATATCTGAATTGGTACTGCATATTAAACTGGGCTATAACAGTTCCTTTGTGAAAAACCTGCTAGATACTAAGAGTTAAGCCATATCACCTTAGCAAGAGAGCTTAAAAGAACTGTGATATGAGGGAGCCTAGGTGGCTTAGTCGGTTAAGTGTCTGCCTTCGGCTCAGGTCATGATCCCAGGGGGCTGGGATCAAGTCCCACATCGGGCTCCCTGCATGGCAAGGAATCTGCTTCTCCCTCTATCCCTCCCCCCTGCTTATTCTCTCTTTCAAATACATATTAAAAATAGTGATACGATAATAAATGGCAGATATAATAACTTATAGAGACTCTCAGAAGCAAATTAAAAGTAGACTCAGATTGCAGCTCTCAAACCAAGACAGAAAATGAAGAAGAGGCGGAAGAGGAGGCATAAAAAATTAAATAGTGCTTTTTTAAGCAGAATTTATCAATTAAAATCAAACCCCCATAAGGGTTATTAAAAAGTCTAAAAAAATACTGTATTCATTTTTATAGGCCTAGAAAAATAGACTATTTAAGAGGCCTCATTTAAGAGGCCTAGAAAAATAGACTATTCTCTTGGAAAACACACACTACTAAAAACTGGCTCATGAAAGACATACAAAACCTGTATAGATCAATGATCACAGAAGACCATAAATCCATAGCTAAAGATTTTAAATTTAAAAAAGGTACCTAGCCCAGAAGATTTTATAAGAGATTAAAAAAAATTCAAGGGACAGATATTTCACATGTCATGTAAATTATACTACAGCATGAAGGTATGATAAGAAGTAACAATCCATCTTATAAGTCTAAAATAAAACTGATACCAAAAGGGAATACAAGACAGAAATAAAAAACTAAATTGCTTATGAAATAAACACAAAAATAAACTATCCTAAATAAAATGTCAAATCAAATTTAGTGTCTTAGAACTTAGATAATATCATAATCAAGCAGGGTTCACCCAAAGAATACAAGAATAGTTCATTATTAGAGAATCTCTTAAGACAATTCACTGTATCAGAAGATTAAAGAAAAACTATACGATGATCTTAACAGGTGACAAAAATAACATTTTGACAGAGTCTACATTCATTTTTGATAAATCTATTAGCAAAATCAGGAAGAGAATGTGACTTCCTTGTATCTTAACTGGTAAAGATTACTGAAAAATAACAGCCTCGTATTACTTATTTCTCAGTTACAAAGGTAAATCTTCTTGAGCTGTTTTTCCACTTCTGCCAATGATACCAAGCTTCGCAGGCATGTATTTTCTTTATAAGGTTGTTTTAAAATGTAGGTTTTATTATTACTCAGGTATGGTGAAGCCAACAGATAAGGCTACCACTGCCACTGAAAAGACAGTTTGTTACAATTCTCAAGAAGAGGGGGCATGCCACATTACACAGGGCCACAAAGGGTAGTACCAAGGTGGGTTGGGAGGCAGAAGGAGAAAAGGGAAACGTGGGGAAAAGCTTTTACGTGGTTTCCTCAGGAAAGAAAAGGCAAGGCAGAGTAAGCAGGCTCAGGATTGGCTATTTTGAGTAACATCAGCAGTTTCTGGGCTATGGGCGCTTTTTCTCTTATTGTCTGGTACCCGGCTGTGATTTATTAAGGCAGGGGGACAGTGGCCCAGAGTGGGAGAGTTGGATACAGCTGGTGGCTGGGTCTGGACCCCGGATTGGTTAGTTTGCATATGAAATGTTGGCCATAGCGAGTTGTTTACTATCTTTGGGAATTGGCTAGCCCTGGAAGTGGCAATCTCCCCGATGTCAGCAGGCCCCAGATGTCAAAGCATCAGAAATAAAAAGGTACGATTAATACAAAGGTTAACCAACAAAATTCTAGAGACTTGCCTTAGAAATAGGAGTCTCTGTTATTAATAAAAGAATCTAAGAAAAATGTGAACATGTCCTTTTTCCCTTGCACCTGTGTAAGTAAAGATACTGTTCTGTACTATAAAACAAGTTAAAAGAAACCAATTTAATAACATGCTAAGTGGAAAATGTTCACAAGAACATAAAGATCGCACTCTCCTCTGCGATATGGTGATTAGTGTGAATATTTGTAACTGCTACCAACCAGTTCTGTTCTCTGTAAAATAAAACTATCCTGGGAATTATTACTTGAACAAAGGGTTTTTGTGAGATTCTTACACACTTTAAAAATTATTTTCAGATCTGGGGAGAGAAACTTTCAAAATAGACAATTACGTCTGATTGTCTTGAAATTTCTGTATTACCAAATGGTATAAATACTCTATCAATTCAGGAGCCAATCACAGGCACATTCTTCTTCCATTTCCATGACATAGAAAAGTCTAGGACTCTTAGATTATTTTAAAATATTTTAAGTCTTTTTCATTTATGTTAATGCTATTCTTTCAGTAACCTACAACAGCTACCATGCACAGTAATGAAATCAATGTAAACATCTGGGGCCTACTATACATTAATAAAAGAACAATGACAACAAAAATCAATGGCAAGTGAGAATGACCTTCTATCACTGTTACTGTTAGGCAATATATGGGTAGCCTTTACCAACTAGGTAAGATGGAAAAAAGAAGAGGTAAAAATTTACCAAGATATAAAAAAATAGAAAATAGAAAACTCTTGAAGGACACAACCCAAAATACGAAGCGCTATCTGTAGGTAATAGCATTACTGGTGTGTTGGGAGAGAATTCTAAATGGCTCTCCTGGATATCTGCACATCTTACAAACACAGGCACTATCTCCCTTTGTTCTGGACTATCTTTTCAAGAGTATCTATATGGAGAACAGCCTTGGAAGGTAGTATCTTCCCCTGGAGCAAAGGGCAGATCTGTTTACTGTTCTGTAAAATAAATAATTTCTCCCTTTAGTGGGAGTAAGTCAGGTAGACTTACTGCCCATTATTAAAGATTTGGGGTTCCTCTCTGGTACTGCATCCACCTTTATATGTAGTTGTCACCTGGCTCTCTTTGCATCCCATTGTGAGAAACAGAGCTCAGATTACAGACACAAATGCTGATAGATGGCTACTGCTATTGTTATGAGAAATTAGCTTTCCTTTATATCCCACTCAGGATTCTTGCATCTCCTGCCAGCATCCATGAAATTGATCAGCTTGCAAGAAGGATAGGGCACAATACAATCTCAGATTCTTGATGGTTTTTTACAAGGCAATTTCTATTTTCACTATTCTTCTTTTTCTAATTTTTCTACAACCAACATGTATTATATTACTTGAATAGTAAAATAAAAATTTCTCTATTATCACTTTGATGTAAAATAATGAGGTCTGAATTATGTTGATGAAAAGGATAAGACAGGTACTTAGGAGGTTAAATGATTAATATCCACTCTCACACTTCATGAATTTAACCTAGGTTTTAGATTTTCATAGAAGATTTTATCAAAGATGTTTTTTTCTACAAACCATAAATACTAGCTTATAGCTGAAAACAGTACAAAATAATTTCTAAACTAAAATCAATGGAAAAAATCCCACAGATTGCACTGAAAGGATAAAATATTTGAAGAACTGTGAGTAGATGTTTTTGATGAACTCCTATCGTAATATTTAATGAGGTAATGAGAGTACTTTATATTAAATTTATACTGCTATAGAGTGTGATTATTATTTAAAATTATGCTCTACTTAAATGCATTTATAAGAAATTAAATTTTGGTTCAGGTTATTAAGTCAGGATCTCATAACAGCACTAGTCTGTGTCATATTAAACTAAATAAGGTCTCTATCAGAAGAACTGTATATTCATTTCTAAAACTGTATGGGAAGAAAAAACTCATAAGAAGCTTGAGGCTGGCTTCTAGGCCAATCACTCACTAAGTTAAATATCGACTTAAAACTCAAGAAAACCACTTCTAACAACAGTTTTCCATGTCAAGCTGCTCAGAAATCCTAAAACATGGCCATGAGCACCATGCATATTGCTTCAGAAGAGCTTCTGACCCTTACCCAAACAAACAAGTATGTGATCTTGAAAAAGCAGAGTGACTGAAAAGAGAATGAGAAGAGTTAAATATATCACTTTGGGTAAACCAAAAATTAATAAATGAAAAACCTAATAGTCTGTATTATTCTTCCCATTTATTATATAATTCTAATGATTAATAAATTCTTAACTTACCAAAGAAATGTTTTTAACAGAAGTATGTTAGTGAAAAGTGTTTGCTTTTTGCTAGTTGTTTCTACACTTTTATGAAGGCAATGCTTAGCCATTACTGTATATTTAGTGGCAGCTTTCAAAAGATACATACAAAGTACCTAGGAAGAATAAAAGCTTTATCAGCCATATAAATTCAACCCTCCAAATGATATCAAGCAGCCCAGATATAATTTCACAAATGCAACCTTTCCTATATTCAAATATTTAGAAATAAAAGTTCTCATTGTCTCCTCAAATCTAGCACTGCATTCTGTCCCTACAACTCTACTGACGTAATACTTTTACCAAGCAAAATCATTTTAAGGTATCTCAACTGACAAAATCCAATGGTCTCACCCTTCCTGTTAACCTCTGTGGCATTTGGCATACAGACTCCCTTAGCTACTCTACTCTGTTTAGCCTCTCCTGGTTCTCTCTGACCACATTTCCTGTCTCTTGGCGACTCTTAAAGTATTCGAATTCCTCAGAGTATACTCTCCTTCATTCTCACTCCACTATCTTTGGGTGACATCTCCATAATGATAAAGTTATTTTTCCACTAATCCTCATATATTTATTTCCAATGAGCTGTTTTGAGCTCTGGATTTATATCTAACTGCCTATTAATACTTCCAGTTGGATATTCCAATGGCCAACTCAACAAGTACAAACCAAACATTCTTCTCAAAACAACCCATTCCATTTCTTGGATTCCTTCTCAGGGAATAGTAGTTCAATCAACCTCAGGGTGGACCCAGATTACTTTTTCTACATACTCAAGTTTAATTCATGCAACATCTTTTAGATCTGCCAACTTCTTTCTATTCTCATAGCCACTGCCCACACTATCTTTTGCTTGGATTTTTAAAATAACACTCTAACTGCTCTCTACCATGGCCCTTCCCTTTTGACTCAATGGCTACAGGATAAATTTCAAGTTCCTTGGCAAGACACATAAGGCCATAATGAACCGACCCCTGTCTAATGCTCATCTTCTACCCTCCATCCTCCACAAGGTACATCCTAACTTTACATGTACTGCTCTAATGTTAAGATTCATGTCTTTTTTACATCTTGGACTGTCCTCTGCTTCCACTTTCCTGCTGGCCACATACTCATTCATCTTTGAGAATTCAGATTAAGTATCTTTTCTACTGTGAAACTATCCCTGAACCCTGTACAGTCGATTGCTTCTCTCTTTTTTGTCCCATTACTGTACACTCAATACTCCATTAATGTGCTTCTTACAATGGTAGAGCAATTCTCAAAGTATGGTACCTGAGACCATTTCAGAGGATCTGCAAGGTCAGAAATATGCTCACAATAACCCTAAGGTAATACTGTACCTTGCTCATTCTCTCAAGAATACATACTGAGTTTTCTAGAGACTACAGGACAAGTAATATCCAAATACCCTGCATGCAGAAGCAGATGACAATTTGGTAGTCTTCTGTTAAATCAGACATTAAAGATACGTGCAAAACCAAAGACACTCTTCTAATATTTTTTGTTTTGGAATATATAGTTGTTTTCCATAAAAATATATTATGTGTGTATTAAACCAGTTAATATACATTTAATTTTTTTCTCAGTTCTAATTTCTGATATTGTAAATATCAACAGATGTACCCACATTTAAAAAGCTTTTGGGATATTTTTCCCCAAAAAAATTATATTTACTTATTTGAGAGAGAGAGAGAGAGAGAGAGAGAGAGAGAGAGAGAGAGAGCGTGCGCACAAGCAGGGGGAGAGGCAGAGGGAGAAGTAGAAGCAGACTCCCTGCTGAGCTGGGAGCCTGATGTGGGACTCAATCCCAGGACCTGGAGATCATGACCAAAGGCAGACGCTTAACCATCTGAGCCACCCAGGCGTCCTTTTTTGGGATCTTTGATTATGTTGAAGGGGTCCTGAGAGCAAAACATTTCAGACAAACAGGAAGACTAATTAGTTAAGAGTCTTCATAAAGATTTAGATCATGCTTAACCACCTGTTGTTTTATTCTTAGTATCATAAAAGAGTACATAACACACCAGGAATCCCATAGAAGGTTTGTTAGATAAACTAATAATGGAATCATTCTGCTTAAGATTTGTCACATTTGGTACATTAAAATACATTTGGGGAAACTTGTCTATGGTGGAGTGAAGATACTGGCAACTTATCTCCCCAAGAAACAACTATAAATCTAGACAATTGTCAAAAATAACGACTTCAAGGCTCCAGAAATTGAAAAAAAACAAACAACAAACTGAGCAGCTTTTTTTTCAAGAAAAACTGCTTAACTATGGATAAGAACAGTGAGTATCTTTGGCGTTCTTGCCTGGGGAATGCTTTCATTCCCTGGCTGATGCTTAGTTTGCATGAAGTGCTACTGGGGTGGGGTTGGCAATGAAAACTAGCATCTTTACTGCCAGAGAGTGTCAACTTGAATTGGTATAGAAGGCCAAAAGCCCACACCCAGCTGCACTGTTTACAAAAATAGCAAACAGGGTAGGAAACAACTGGAGGGGGCAAAACACATAGTCCTATTAGCCTAAGGTTGTGTTCCTGCTGCAGAAGAGCAGCAGCTAGTGAATAAGCCAGAAATATACCAGGGAGACTGCAGAAATGAGAGAGCCATAGGGTGTACCCGGTAAGACTTGCTTGCACATATCCTTGGCTGAGTGGGAAACCTATGTCAATGTATAGGGAAGATCTGAGAAGGGCTAAGCTCTCCATATATCCTTCACTGACTGGGGGATTATATGTGAGAGAGGAAATCTGGGAGGGTCCAAGCTCTCTACATATCCTTAGTTGACTGCACACAAGCAAAAGGAAGACCTGGGTGAGCCCAACAGAAAGTAAATGCCAGGGAAGATCTCAAAAATGCCTGAATGGGGGCGCCTGGGCGGCTCAGGTCATGATCCCAGAGCCCTGGGATCACGCCCTGCATTGGGCTCATTGCTCAGGAGGGAGCCTATTTCTCCCTCTCCCTTTCCCTCTGCCTGCTTTTGCTCTGTCAAATAAATAAATAAAATCTTAAAAAAACAAAACAAAAATGCCTGAATGTTGAATGCACTCCCCAACACACAGGCAAGTCTGTCAGTAGAAGGTGGAAGTCTTACTGGCTCCTGGTATTTGAGTACAACCTCTGATCAATCCACTGCTGCTGACTAATCTACACAGACACAGGGGTAACCCTGTGGAAGCAAGACTAAAAAAGAAAAAAAAAAATGGATACCAGTGGTCAAGAAAAATACTGAAGATAAATTCCTAACATTCTATTATAAATTAATTTAAAAACTTAGCAACAGTTAAAACTTTCAGGTGGGAAATAACGAGAACCCAGAATTGCAGAACTGCTACAGTACATATGACCCTAAATTATCCAGTTTTCAATAAAAATTATGACATACAAGAAAAAAGGAAAAAAGTATTTAATAGAAATTTCTCTGAGTAAGCCGAAATACTAGATTTAACAATTATAAACTAAAAAATTAAAGTATGACAATAACACCTTATCAAATAGAAAATACTAAAAAGAAAAATTACAAAAAGAGCCAAATGGAAATACTGGATTTGAAAAGCAAGAGTAACTGAATATGCAGGAGAAAGAAATGTTCAACAGCAGATGTGAGAGGGGAAAAAAAAAAAAAATATTCCAAATTTCAAGAAACCTTTAATCTACAGATCTAAGAAGCTCAAGAAACCCCAAATAGAATAAACAACAGGGAAATCCTAAGCACATGACAGTCAAAGAGTTCTGAGAAGCAATAAAAAAAAATTCATCTTGACAAGGGTACAAAACAGCTGACTTCTTATCAGAAACAGTTAAAGCAAGAAAGAAGTAGGGTGACATTCAATCAAATTTTCTTTAAAAAAATCAGCTAAGAAATCTATACCCAACAAAACTGCCCTTTGAAAACAGTCACCAAAGACCACAATTCTATGTATAACTCAATTTGTATGAAACATCCAGAACAGGCAATTCTACAGAGACAGAAAGTAGATTAGTGACTGCCGAGGGCAGTGGGGGTTGGGGACAGAATGAGGAGTGAATGCTGATGGATACACAAGGTTTCTTTTTTGGGTGAAAATGCTCTAAAATCAATAGTGGAGATAACTGCACAACTGTGTAAATATACTAAAGACTACTGAATTGTACACTTTAAATAACTGAATCATATGGTATGTGAATTACATCTCAATAAAGCTGTTTTTAAAATACAGCAAAACCAAGATATTCCTAGATCAATGGAGACTGAGAAATCTAATCATGGCTGAAGATCTGTCTTTCAGTAAATACTGAAATTCTTTTTTTTTTTTTTTTAAGATTTTATTTGTTTGACAGAGACAGAGACAGTGAGAGAAGGAACACAAACAAGGCGAGAGGGAGAAGCAGGCTTCCTGCTGAACAGGGAGCCCGATGCGGGGCTTGATCCCAGGACCCCGGGATCATGACCTGAGCTGAAGGCAGACACTTAACCAACTGAGCCACCCAGGTGCCCCTGAAATTCGTAAAGACTGTAAGGAAATAACAACCAGACAATAACTTCAGTGTATAGGAAGAAGAAATTAAGAGTAGCAAAACTGGTAAATTTGTAGGTAAAAACTGTATGAATATGTATTTCTCCTTTCTTCTTTTATTTCTTTAAAAGATTGTATAAAACTGTAACAGTTTATTTTGGGGCTAGTAACAAATGTTGATGAATCTATAGATAGATACACACAAAAAAAGGGAGGAAATGGAGCGATACAGGAACAAAGTTGCTATATTTTACTGGAATTAAGTCAATATTAATTTACAATAATTAGATGCATGTTATAATCCAGAGATCGATCTCTTAAGATTCTAATTCAAGAAATCAGAAATTTAAGTTTAAGAAATCAGAAATTTAAATAGTACACTGAAAAATATTTAGAATACAAAAAGGCAGCACAGACGGGAGAAAAACAAAAATATATGAAACATATAAGAACACAGAGCAAAATGGCAGATATAAATCCAACCCTATGAATAATTATATTAAATGTAAATGGATTAATCATTTTAATCACAAGGCAGAGATTGCCAGTGCAATCAGGCGAGAAAAAAACAGAAGTATCTATATTGGAAATAAGTAAAAGTATCTTTATATGGAGAGGACATGATCCCATGTGTAGAAAATCCTAAGGAATCCACAAACTTTTAGAACCAATAAATGAGTTTAGTAAGGTCACAGAATACAAAATCACTATATAAAAATCAACTGTATTTCTAAAAACTAGCAATGAAAAATCCAAAATGAAATTAACTACAACAGCATCCAAAAGAATAAACCACTAATAATTCAGCAAAAGAAGTGCAAGATTTGTACACTAAAAACTATAAAGTGTTGCTCAGGGAAACTGAAGGTCTAAATAAACAGAGATATTCAGCGGTGATGGACTGGAAGACATACTGTTAAGATTTCAATACTACCCAAACTGATTTATTCAACAAAATCCCCATGGGTTTTTTGTAGAAACTGACAACTTGTCTGGAAACGTAAAGGACCCTGAATAGCCAAAACAGTTTTTGAAAATGACAAAGTCTGAAAACTTAAAATTCCTGATTTTGAAAGCAGACTTGGGGTTGCCTAAGGGTTGGGTGGGAATAGGGACTGAATGCAAAAGGGCATGAGGATCATTTAGCAATTATGAAAATGGTGTAAACTGGATTGTGATGATGGCTGCACAACTTAATAAGTTTACCATGAATCACTGGATAAATGAGTGAATTTTAAGAGTATATAAATTATATACCTCAATAAAGCGATTTAAAAAAAAAGACTTGTACATGAATGCTCATTGCAGCTCTATTGGTATTGGCCAAAACCCAGAAACATTTCAGATGTCCTTCAATAAGAAAATGACTTAGGGGGAAGAAAAGACTTAAAAGGAAAACAGAAAAACAAAAAGGAAAATTCAAAGATAATGTGTAAAGTTAACTAGATAAAGGAGAGTGAAAGCAGTTAGGAGACAATTGTAGAAATCTAAATGAAGGTTTTGAGGGCTAAATTAAATAGGAATGAAGAAGGATAGATGTAAAAAGAATCATGGGTCACTGGCAATGACTAATAAACAACAAAAACTGTTAGCATTTATTAAACACATATTATGAAACAAGCACTGCATTAGGCACAACACTTACGCCATTTCACTGCAATTCTCTAAAGTACTCTTGTCCTCCATTACAGAGAGAGACACTGAGGTTGGAATTATCCAAGGTTAAAGACATGGAAAATGCAACCACTACCGTGTATGTGTGTTTTACTACTGGGAGTCAGGAGGTGGAGAAAATAATGCCAAATGATTGTGAGGTCTTGGATTTTTTTTTTCCACCCCCTCTCAATGATTATTTAAGTAAATATGCCATATTAATAATTGTGTTATCTCAGGGAATGAAAAACAATCTTATTCCTAGGAATCCAATTTAATTCTAAAGGATTTAGATAAATGGTTTGGATTTATCTGGCATCCAACTGCTTTTTATTTTATGGGTAATTACTAAAAATATTAAACGGGGAGTTTTTCTCAATTCCAAAAGAGTCAACACATCTTTAGTATAATCATATACCTTTCTTCCATATGGTTTTTCTACCATATTGCTGTCACTGTCAGAATTTTCACTCTGAACTGGTTTTGTGAACCCAGATTTGGGCATCTTATAGCTGTTCAGCTAGCTTCTTCTTTTATCAGTCTTCTCATCCTGGATCTGTAAAGAATGGATATATAAGGGTTACTTGTATACATATGCAATGAAACCTACTTACAGGTATATATCACAATTAATGCAATTTGTTATTCTCTATGTCTCTGTAAGTCCTAGCCTAAATTAAGTTTTCATTTAAGAATTCGAGCTTCTAGGGACGCCTGGGTGGCACAGCGGTTGGGTGTCTGCCTTCGGCTCAGGACGTGATCCCGGCGTTATGGGATCGAGCCCCACATCAGGCTCCTCTGCTGTGAGCCTGCTTCTTCCTCTCCCACTCCCCCTGCTTGTGTTCCCTCTCTCGCTGGCTGTCTCTCTGTCAAAAAAATAAATAAAAATCTTTAAAAAAAAAAAAAATACATTCCACAGAAGAAAACTGCCAGAGTTCAAATAGTTCAAATCTTTCATTTATAGAGGAGGAAATAAACCTAAATAAAGAAACTTTGGTACTACATACATGAGGCAGTTTACCCTGGGATCATTCAACTGTTTCAACTATTACCATATAAATAGAATAATTTAAACAAAGCACTGCCCTCAAAACTAGCCTTGTGTAAATCTTACAGAGTTAAAAGTTATGAGTCATATATAAAAAAAAATCTGACTCAAAAGCAAAATGGATCTGCATAGTATCAACAGGCATTAGTCTAGGTGAGACTATAAATATAAAGCACTATCTCCTTTGTAGATCAAGCAAAGCAAGTTACTAGTGAATGTAGGACTGTCAAATATTTTTAAAGAAAATTATACATAGCAACAATATTCTATTAATAGACTATATGTGAGAAAAAGCTTACATTATCTTTCAATAACTTTATTTGGAAAATTTCAGAATAATAAAAATCAAAATTAGATTCTAAAAATATTACTTCCATCAATTAACACTAAGCATTTAAAATATAGTTAGGTTCTGAGCCCATGTTATATAATGTAACTGCTAGAGCCAACCAATATACAAACTATACACGGGATAATCAAAATCACATTAGGTAAACTAAAACAGAATATCTTAAAATGTACAAATAACCAAAACAGAAGGTGGGAAAAGAAAAACTGAGGAATGAAAACAGAAGGAACAAACAAAACAATGACAGACCTAATCCAAAATACCAATACTGATATGAAATGCAAATGGACTAACCACACCAATTAGAAGAGACTGTCAGATTGTACACCTGAAACTACTGTAACACTGTATGTTAACTAAACTGGAATTAAATAGACAAGTGGAACAGTCAGACAGAAAACTGAAAGAAAAAAAAAAAGGGACTATCGGAAGGGGGAAAATGACCATACTATAAGCTAGTAATGAGAAATTTACTTCAAATGTATAATATAGGTAGGTTAAAAGTGAAAGAATGGAAAAAAGATACACCATGCAAGCACTCATCAGGAAAGCTAGAGTAACCACAATATCAGACAAAACAGATCTCAGAGCAAAGGGGAACTTTACATATTACACACTGATAAAAGGATTAGTTCACTAAATGTGTATGCAACTAACAACAGAGCTTCAAAATACAGGAAGCAAAAACTGACAAAACTGACAGGACAAATAGACAAATTTATTATTAAAGTTGAAAGCTTCAACTACTCTCAATAAGACAGAAAATCAACAAGGATATAAAAGAACTGAAAAATGCCATCAATTCAAGTCAACTGGGTCTAACTCGCATTTGTACAAAAATCTGCCCAATAACAGGGAAATATTCATTCTTTTCAAGGGCACAAAGAATATTCACCAAGATAGGCCATGTCATGGGTCAAAAACAAACACTAATAAATTTATAATAATTGGGGTGCCTGGGTGGCTCAGTTGGTTAACCACCCGACTCTTGATCTCAGCTCAGGTCTTGATCTTAGGATTCTGAGTTCAAGCCCTATGTTGGGCTCCACAATGGGTGTGGAACCTACTTAAAACAAACTACAGATCAATATAATAGCTCATGATCATATACCAAAAAACCTTCAATAAAATGTTAGGAAATTAAATTCAGCTATATATATAAAGGACAATCCACCATGACAAGTGGGATTTATCCCAGTAATTGAAGGTCAGCTTAATGTGTGAAAATCAATCTATGCAATTCACTGTATTAACAGACTAAAAGCGAAAAAACAAATGACAGTCTGAACAGATACAGAAAAGGCATTTGATAAAAGTTAATACTCATTAATGGCAAACAACTCCCAGTAATAGAACAGAACTTGAATGCTTTCTTTGTCTCCTAAGATAAACAATGAGACAAGAATGTACACTCTCATCACACTTCATCATCTCTCCCCCCGGCTTTACTGAGGTATAACTGACAAACACTGTATATATCTAAAGTATACAATGTGGTAATTTTATATATATGTATTCCCTGTGAAATGATTACCACAATCAAGCTAAATAAAACATCCATCATGTCACATAATTAACATTTTATCTGTGTGTAGTAACAGCACTTAAGTCTATACTCGCAGAAAATTTCAAGTATATAATACATTATTAACTATAGTCACCATGCTGTACATCTCCCCATTTCCCCCAATCCCCAGCAACCACCATTCTACTCTTTGCTTTTGTGAGTTCATTTTTAGATGCCACACATAAGTGAGATCATACAGTATTTATTTTTCTGTCTCTGGCTTATTTCACTTAATGTAATGTCCTCCAAGTTCATCCATGTTGGCACAAATGGAAGGACTTCCCTTTTTTCAATGGCAGAATAATATTCCATTGTAAATACAAAGACCATATTTTCTTTATCCATTCATCCTTCAACAGACTGATTCTATACTTGGCTATTGTGACAAATGCTGCAACACACATGAGTAAAAATATTACTGTGGGGTATTGATTTAATTTCCTTTAGATATATACCTAAAAGTGGGATTGCTGGATCAGATAGCAATTATATTTTTAATTTTCTGAGGAACCTCCATGCTCTTTTTCCATAGTGGTGCACCAACTTACATTCCAACAAGAGTGTATAAGGGACCCTTCTCACCATACAGTCACCAACTCTTGCTATCTCTTGCCTTTTTAGTGACAGCCATCCTAATAGGTGTAAGGTGAGATCTCATCATGGTTTTGATTTGCATTTCCCTGATGATTAGTGATGTTGAGTTGAGCACCTTTTCATATACTTGGCCATTTGTGTGTCTTCTGGAGAAATGTTCAGGTCCTTTGCCCATTTTTAAATTGAGTTTGTTTGCTATTGAGTTCTATATATTTTGGACATTAATCCCTTACCAGATGTATGGCAGAGAGAGATGTACTTTCTCTCATTCCAAAGGCTGCCTTTCCATTGTTTCCTTTGCTGTGCAAAAGGTTTTTAGTTTAATGTAGTCCTACTTAATAAAAAATTCCTGGAGTGCTTGTTAAAATACACATTTAGTGAGTTTGAAACAGAACCAAGAATTTGTACTTTTAATAAGTATCCCAGTGGTTTTTATCATTAGGAAAATGTGAAAACAAATTAAATGAGTATTTTTACTGATATTATAAAAGATCTCATTAGAAAAGGATTCATTTCATTAATTTTAGACAGGGGATTTCTCTACTATATTAAACCATATATATACACAACATGTATACATGTGGGTGTGTGGGATATCATCTTAATTTAAAAAATAACTACATTAAGCAGCCTGAAATTCTCATTAAAATTTTACAACTGTCATTTTCTTTCTTCACAGGATAACTCTTTGTGAGAATACTTTAACTCACAAGATTGATCATAAAGAGTATTCAAATACTGGTATCATACTTATTCTACTGATTGTTACTTATGCCATAAATGCTCCATAGCTTTCTTCTCTTAGACTGATCTGTTTCCATTTTTCTGGGAAGTATATGCAGCAACTATTAGTTTCTTTTCATTGCCTCTTAATTATCACCTTTAATACTGGCTTCTCTGGAAGTTTATTTTTCCCTCCACTCTAGATAGAAAATTTGTTGCTTACTCAATTACTGTCCTCTGTAGATTGCTGGCAAACCACAGGATATATTTCTTTCTTTCAGATTATAAGCTAAAAAATGACTGAAGTTTTACACAATTCTTTACATTTAAAAAGAACTTTTTTTTTTAAAGGTTTTATTTATTTATTTGACAGAGAGAGAGAGACAGCCAGTGAGAGAGGGAACACAAGCAGGGGGAGTGGGAGAGGAAGCAGCAGGCTCCCAGCGGAGGAGCCTGATGTGGGGCTCGATTCCAGAATGCCGGGATCAGCCCTGAGCCGAAGGCAGACGCTTAGCGACTGAGCCACCCAGGCGCCCCTTAAATAGAACTTTTAACAGCTTTTTCCAAACTGATTTTTTCAAAGCCTCCTTCATTGGGATCTCTAGAAACTGCTTTAGATGTGGGGCGGGGGTGAGGGATGGGAAGGAGAATCACATAACTGGAAGGAAACTACTGTATCTTAAATCTCTTGACCTATGTAAGGTGGTATCCATCTACCTTATCCAATCCTTTTTTCCAGTAGAAAAATATATTCTATAAGCACACTTTCTTGGATTACATATGCATTTGCTTTAGCAAAAGGAGTCTGACTGACTCATTTTTGGGACATTATATAATGCATGCAATCCTAAAAAGTCCAATTATCAGAAATTTGCCAAAAACTATTGATAAAAATGCTTATCACTATCCGCAATGTGAAGTTTAACCAAGCAAGTTAAACTAATTTAGACAGTAGCAATGTCACTAAACTAATGCTGTTATAATTTAATAACAAGAGGAGCAGATTCGAACAACACAGCTAACTCGACAAGAATAATGATACAGATAAGCATCCTTCTTGCAGACTGAGGTAACTGCAATGTCAAGTCTTGCTTGAAAGTCAGACTTCTAAGTATAACAAAACTGATTCTTTAGGAAACATTAATAAGTTGATCTTTTTTGTTTATGACTTACTCTTTATCCTAAGGCTAACAATTTGGAGAAAACTTTATCTTCCTAGCAGAGAGTACAAATAATCAAGAAGGAAATAAGCCTTGGGAGAAGTCTGTAGGGAAAAGCTACCCAACATGACAAAACAAGAGAGGGTTAAAGGAAAAAATCCAAGAAGAGAGAAAAGACTGGTAGACTTTTGGCAAGATAGGGAGGAAAGAAAAAAAAACCAAAACCTCTAGTTAGTAGTATGGCTAGAAGAGAATTTTGAAGAACAGAAGTAGATAATGGAATTTGTGAAGTTATATGCTATGGACATAAAAGATTACATAAAGTAAGAGTGAAAATCTACAGAAGTGTTCCTCTAAAGAAACTAAAGGAAATTCTGTATTTTGAGAACACTTTATAGTCTTATAGTATTCAGTGAGCACTGGATCCTCAGAAATGATGCTTTAAACATTATTTTTTTGTTAGCTCTAGTACTCTATCTTCCAGTTGTAAGTCTAGTCACTCTGTTTTCCAACTATAACTTTGACTTCAAAATTCCTCATAGGGGTATCACACAATGCCAGAATTTGTCTTTAGCTTCTATCTACAAAACAAGAAGATACCAAACTCAAAGTTTGTCAGCAAATCTTTCCCAATTAAGTAATCAGATATGCTTAGCTTTACTACTACAGCTCCATACTTACTTGGCAATTAGTACTCATTCTGTAAGAGTACATTTTTACCAAGGTATTGGTGGCAGGAAGAGGGGAAGCTTTCCTCTAAGTAGGCTAAGACAGGCAGAAGTTTAAAACAAACAAAAAAGTCAGGGGGTTAAAAACACCCAAGAGAAAATAAGCAGAATAAAGTACTGAAACCAAAACTTGGTAATGGATTAATACAGACTACATGGATTAAAAGTTAACTGAAGGGGCGCCTGGGTGGCACAGCGGTTAAGCGTCTGCCTTCGGCTCAGGGCGTGATCCCGGCGTTATGGGATCGAGTCCCACATCAGGCTCCTCTGCTATGAGCCTGCTTCTTCCTCTCCCACTCCCCCTGCTTGTGTTCCCTCTCTCGCTGGCTGTCTCTATCTCTGTCAAATAAATAAATAAAATCTTTAAAAAAATAAAAAAGAAAAAAAAAGTTAACTGAAATCTAAACAGAGATGCAACAAGCTGACATTTTATAAAATGGTTTCTTTCCTCACTTCAACCCTGTCTAAACCGACTTTTAAATTAAAGACAATCAAACTGCACTGGCATTTGTTTTTAGCTTTGATGAGATCCTCTTTGATTCACATTACTACTTCTAGAACATTTCAATTTACTCAAAATATGCTGTTCTTTTAGGCTTATGCCACCGGTAATTCAAACTTGCCTGACTACCAGAGGCAAAGCAGAATGGTTTATTGTTGTTGTTGTTGTTTTTTTAAAGATACAGATGTCTAGCTTTATCTTTAGAACTACTGAATCAGAATATCTGGGAAGGCAGATAAATACCACTTTTTAAAAAGCTGCCTTTAGTGGCTGCCGGGGGCTGGGAGAAGAGAGAAACAGGTTTTTTTTCGGGTAACTAAAAATGTTCTAGAATTAGGTAATGGTGATGGTTGCACAACATTATGAATATACCTAAAACCACTGAATTGTACACTTTAAAATGGTTAAAGTAGTGAATTATATGTGAATTTTATTTCAATTAAAAAAGGTCCCTGGTGGTATAGCTTAACAATTCTGAAACTACTAGACAGTTGAACCCTGAGCAACATGGGTTTGAACTGCACAGGTCCATTTATATGTGGAATTTTTCAACGATTATACATTAGAAAAATTTTTGAGATTTGCAACAATCTGAAAACACATAAGATCTATACAGCCCAGAAACAGTGAAAACAGAAAGAGTTAGGTATCCCATGTATGCATAAAATATGTAGAAACTAGTATCTTTTACCATTTACTACCATAAAATATACTGAAATCTGTAATAAAAAACTGTAATTTATCAAAATGTACACATGCAGAGACGGTACATGGTACCATTTGCAGTCAAGAGAAATGAAAACAAATGTAAAGATACAGTATTAAATAACTGCATAAAATTAACTGTAGCAGACACATCTTGTACTACTGTAGTAATTTCACAGCCACATCCTATTGCTACTGGTGGGTTCAGTATTGCAAGTATCCACTTAAAATGTTGTGTCATGCTAATCATCTCTACATAAATTGTGCACGGCATTAAGAAGTGATCTCTTGTGGTTCGCCCTATTAGTAAGGAGTTAAAAGTAGTTTTTAAATAAGGACTTTTTAAGGAGTTAAAAGCTATATGTGGATTTTTGACTGTGTGGGGAGTTAGAACCCCTAATCTCAGCATGTTGTTCAAGGGTCAAGTGATCTTGTATTCTGGAAGTGAACACTTAAGTAAATGGATAATGAATGGTAGGAGCTATGGTTTCACTGCTTGAGTGGGAGACTGCAGAAAGGCAAGTTAGGAGAAGGCTAAAATGTGGTAATGAATTGTTTGAGAGAGTATGAACTCACATTTAGCTTAATGCACACACAGATGGTTTCATAAAAAAGTATTTATAGATATGCATAGGTAGAATTAGTTTACACACATAGATTTCCTTCTTATGTCAGCTAGCAAGCCCAGGAGCAACAACAAACACCCCAGTAGCAAAGAGAACACCTAACACCAAGATCTTGGTTACTAGTGCCTTTCTCCAAAGGAACTAGGGCTTAGAAAAATGGCTGATCCTAGGATTGAGACAGGAAATATACAAGGTGAGTCTGGAGACTTGTACTATAAAGTAAGGAACTCCTCAAAAAATGTACATAACTATATAAACTCAACAATGGGAAGGTGTCACATGAAAAAGGTCCCAACTGCTAAAGATGGAACATTTTGAGCAAAAGAATACATAAGTAAAGTGGTACTGGGTTATAACCCAAGATATAAATAATCTATGTCCATCCTGATATAAATGATGGAACAAATTAAAAAATGGGAGAGAACAGACAAATTTTCCATGCAGAATTCCAGGTAGTTTATATAGATACTCTGCTCTCAAGGAAGTGAAGCATTACTTCCCACTCTAAGTGTGCGTAGCACGGAGTGACTTCCTTCCAAAGAATACAGTTCAGAAAGAGGGGAAACGAAGAAACTTGAAAAACCTGACAAATAACTATCTCAGCAAAGAGAATTAAGTTAGCATCAACAGTGATAAGTAATGTTGATAGTGTGTACCCCTGATGTGATGAAAACGGCACTTTACCTAGCTGGTCTTCCTCCCTAACACATATAACCCTAGTCTAATTACAAGAAAAATAGAAGACAAATTCCAATAGTGGGGCACCCTACAAAAATACCTGACCCATACTCCTTAAAACGGTCAATACCATCAAAAACAAGGTAAGTCTGAGAAACCATCACAGCCGAGAAGAGCACAGGAGACATGATGACTAAATGTAATGTGGCATCCTGGATGGGATTACTAGAATAGGAATATGACATTAGGTAAAAATTATAGAAATCTGAATAAAGTATGGACTTTAGTTAATAATAATGTATCAATTACGACAACTGTACCATGCTAATGTAAGATAGTAATAACGGAGAAAATTGGTGTGAGGTATATAGAAATTCTATGTTGTCTTTGTAATTTGTCTGTGAATCTATAACTATTTTAAAGTAAAATGTTTACTTATAAAAAAGTTCCCGAGGTAATTTTAATGATTTGGGAACCATTAAATAACTTTTTCTTCTACCCTTTTTACTGCAAACATCTACATACCTCCCAGTTACTTTACCTCATACTGACTTTTATCTCTTAACAGCCTTTACTTCTACCTCAAATCCCTTTCCCATCATGGTTTTCTTCAAAGTTCATGTCTACATCCCATCTCACACTCTGATCCCTTAGGTTCTTGGAGTTCTCACTATCAAAAACCTTTTCACCCCAGTTAGCCACTACTCCATTTTTTTCTCTTCAGAATTTTGTTAGTATCCTTTGCCATTTTTCTACTGTGGTATTTATCATTTTTCTATTGTAAAGGCAGAAAAACGATGCTGTCATTTTTGTTACACACACACACACACACACACACACACACAGGGATATCTCAGAGATACTGTGGGTTTCATTCCAGATTACTGCAATAAAGTGAAAACTGCAATGAAATGAGTCAAATGAATTTTTCAGTTTTCCAGTACACATGAAAGTTAATGTTTTATACTACTCTGTAGTCTATTAAGTTAAAAAAATGGATATACCTTAATTAAAAAAATAACTTTCTTGCTAAAAATGCTAACCATCATCTGAGTTTCGAGCTGTAATCACTGATCACAGATCACTATGACAAACAATGAAAAAGTTTGAGGTATTGCAAAAATTACCAGAATGTGATACAAAGACACAAAGTGAGCAAATGCTGTTGGAAAAATGGCAGACAGACCTGCTGGACACACGGTTGCCGTAACATCCAATTTGTAAAAAAAAGCAGTGTCTGCAAAGCACAATAAAGCAAAACACAATAGAACAAAGTATGCCTGTGTATACATGTAATTACATGTAATTTAAATTTAAATGATAATAATTTAAATTGTGGTTAAATTATAGTAATTACAATTATGCATATATAATTACATATAACTTAAATTTAAAATATATATAAAATTTAAATTGTGGTGAAATATACCTAATATAGAATTTACCACTTTATTTTTATAGAGGTATAACTGACATGTAACAGTTTCAAGCGTAAAACATAAAAATTCAATATTTGTATATATTGTGAAATGATCACAATAAGTCTAGTCAACATTTGTCACCATACAGTTGCAAATTATTTTCCTTGTAATGAGAACTTTAAAGATTTACTCTTAGCAACTTTCAAATTTGCAATAGAGTGTTATCCATGCTGTATATTATACTGTCACCATGCTGTACATTACATCTTTATGACTTTTTTTTTAATCTTTTGACCTCCTTTACCATTTATCCCTCCTCCAACAACCACTGTTCTCTGTATCCATGAACTTGTTTTCTTGATCAATTGTTGTTGCTGTTTTTTTTTTTCAGATCCCAAATTTAAGAGAGATCATACAGTGTTTGTCTTTTTGTCTGACTTATTTCACTTAGCACAACTGTCCTCATGGGGCACCCATGTTGTCGCAAATGGCAAGATTTCATTCTTTATTGCTGAATGATATTCCTGTGTGTGCGCGCGCGCGCGTGTGTATTGTAGGGGCCAAAGTAAGGCCACCCAAAATCTACCACAATGACACATTGATTATTTTGAATTGCAGCTACTTGGGAAACAGTGCAAGGACACTTACTCTTTTGTCCCCTAAAAGCAGGAAATATATCTCCCATATAAAAGGCACCTTCCCTGCACTAAATGAAAAGGCATCCTTATCATCAGAGATAGGGACTTCAAAAACAAAAAAGCTGTAGAAATCAATCTACTACCTCAGCCCAAATTTCACTTAGAATTCCTATTAAGTTCCCGAACATGTTTTCTTCATCCACTCAATTCATCACAAATATATTCTTTGTCTAAAAAGTATAAAAACTGCCTACCTTGCTCATTTCGTGGATCTCATTTCATTATTGGGCTTCTATGAGCACATAATAACACTTTGGGTTTTTTCTCCTGTTAATGTGTCTCACGTAAATTTAATTCTTTGTCAGCTGTAAATCCTTAAAAGTGTAAAGAAAGAATTTTTGCTTCTCTATTGTATATACCATAACTTCTTTATCCATTCATCCATCAGTGAACGAACAGGCTCTTTTTATATATTGGCTATTGTAATAATGCTACAGTAAACATGGGGATCCATATGTATTTCCAAGTATTTTTGTTTTCGTTGCATAGATATCCAAAAGTGGGATTCTTAGATAATGATAGCTCTATCTTTAATTTCTTGAGGAACCTTCATACTATTTTCCATAGTGGCTATACCAATTTATATTCCACCAACAGTGCATGAGGAGGGTTTTCTGCTCTCCAAACCTGCATCAATACTTACACTTCCCGTGTTTCTGATAATAGCCATTCTAACAGGTGTGAGCAGATATCTTATTGTGATGCTCATTTACATTTCCCTAATGATTAATGATGTTGAGCATTCATGTACCTGTTGTCAACCTGCAGGTCTTCTTTAGAAAAGTGTCTATTCAGATCTGCTTCTCATTTTTAAAATGGATTGTTTCCTTTTTTGCTAGAGCTGTAGAAGTTCTTTATATTTTCTAAATATTAGTCCCTATCAAATATATGATTTACAAATATTTTCTCCTATTCTGTAGGTTGCCTTTTCATTTTGTTGATGGCTTCCTTTGCTGTGCAAAAGCTTTTTAATTTGATGTAGTCTCACTTGTTTATCTTTGCTTTTACTTTTGGTGTCAGATTCAAAATAGCATTGCCAAGCTGGTACGGCCACTCTGGAAAACAGTGTGGAGGTCCCTTAAAAAGTTAAAAATTGAACTACCCTATGACCCAGCCATTGCACTACTGGGTGTTTACCCCAAAGATACAGACGTAGTAAAGAGAAGGGCCATATGCACCCCAATGTTCATAGCTGCATTGTCCACAATAGCCAAATCATGGAAGGAGCCGAGATGCCCTTCAACAGATGACTGGATTAAGAAGCTGTGGTCCATATATACAATGGAATATTACTCAGCTATCAGAAAGAACGAATTCTCAACATTTGCTGCAACATGGACGGCACTGGAGGAGATAATGCTAAGTGAAATAAGTCAAGCAGAGAAAGACAATTATCATATGATTTCTCTCATCTATGGAACATAAGAACTAGGA